>NC_083820.1:6940758-7528258 GCF_015708825.2 Lethenteron reissneri | reverse complement strand
TGTTGCAGCCGCGTCCGTGTGCGTGTCTGTCTGTCTGTGTCTGTGTGTGTGTCTGTTAAGGCTATACGGGGGATCTTTGTCTTTGTAGTGGGGAGCGGTGGTGTAGCGGTTAGCGCGCCACGCTACGAACCTGACGACCCGGGTTCGAATCCCGCTCACGGCCAACACCGGTGACGATTATCTAAACCGGTACTGGGCTTCCCCTAGGTCGACTCGGCCTCAAATGAGTACCTGGTGGCGGTGTGTAAGCATCGCCACTGGGGAGACAAAGGCGACCGGGCGTGGTGCTGGCCACCCACCCCCTCGTGTGCCGTGGCGGCCTTCATAGGTGCTTGCTAACAGCACTTGCCCTGACAGTCTGTTAAGGCTACACGGGGAACCTTTGTCTTTGTGTACATGTGTGAAAATACACAATCAACCCTCGCTGTCATATAATGTATAGACTACTGTAGTACACAGTGGGAGACACTGCGCATTCACAATTGTGCATTTTGTTATGCACACATATACAAAAAAATAATATAAGCAATATATGAAGAAGATTAAATCGCTTTACAGCATACGTACGCTGCTGGGGCAAGTGGTATTATCGGACAGCTATTAAGACCCAAATATATCCACAACAAAGACAAATACACACACACACCTACATACATACACACCCACATTTCTAAACACAAATAAGCATTCTACTCACGCACACACATTATGCACACACACACACACAAAGATCACCCGTATAGCCTATATGGCCAGCTGGAGCAAGAGCTGTTCGGGGCCACATATGGAGGCCTAAACAGCACACAAAGCTGGTCGTGTTACCACCAATTATCTGCAAACCGCATCAAGTACCGTTTTAAGGCTGAGCCGAACCAGGGGACATTTCAGAACCGATGTTTGTCATATACCGTAACTGTCGTAGTGGACATCTGTGAGGTTGCTGACTCGGCTATCACGGGAGGAGATGGAGCGTATACTATGGCACCACTGTGGCGAGATGTTAACTACCTCGCCTGGTATGCAGGAGGTTTTTGGTTCGATTCCGACCTTGACGCCTGCTGTATATTTTGGGTCTGCGTGTTTTCTCTCTCTCCCCGTGGTCGCGTGGATTTTTCTGCGCGTCCTCCAGGTTTTCCCCACCACATTTAGAAACGTGCGTTTAGAGTATTTGACTGCTAGAAATGTCCACGTGATGACAAGCCACTCCGTTGAGCTATCATTTGTGAGAGCCAGCTCGATTGTGAAAAACGAGCTCTATAACTCAGTAGGGCTTACCTGGTAACATAAAGGTAATTCTAGATTTGAAGTGTTCGTGACTGCAAGGGTCCATACTCTTTTGGTTTTTTTTCGGTAAAGTCACGTAGGTAAAAAATAAAATTAAAATTAATAAAAATATTTTTACCTACGTGACTTTACCGAAAGAACTAAGAGTATGGATCCTTGCAGTCACGAAAGCTTCAAAATCTAGAACCCTCAATGCATGTTGATTCTAAATGTGCAGGACCTGGAAAAAAAAATCCATGCGACCACGGGGGAGAGCATGCAAACTCCAAATATACAGCAGGCGTCAGGGTTGGGATCGAACCCACGACCACCTTCATACCGGGCGAGGTAGGGCCTCCACTAGAGGGAGCTGTATAACAGAAGGCCCTCGAGGAAGTATGTTGGCCTACTCATCCACGCTGGCTACTCTTCCAGAAGAGCTGGGAGCACCCACACTTTACCCCACCACACGTGCCCTGTTGTGTAGCGTTGGGAGGATAGAGGCGGAGGCAGGGATTTAAGACAGTTGTGCCACACCGGGAGATCTCAACCAGAAACTTCTGGATTGAAAAGCCAATGTGCTTAATCATCCGTGTACGTTTATACGTGCAGTCTTAAGCGTTCTCAACGAATGCTATCTGGGCGGCTACTTGCTTTTACTTTAGGCCCACAATTCACACCTCCCGTCTCGCTGGGGATCGAACCCGGGCCCAGTATGCTAACCGCTTCGTCACCGCTCGCCGGAATTCACTCACCCGCAGACAAAGATTCAATCTAGATTTGAAGTTTCCGTGACTGCAAGGATCCATACTCTTTGGTTCTTTCGGTAAAGTCACGTAGGTAAAGAAAATAAAATAAATTAAATCACGACGTTTCGGACACAACACAAGCGTCCGTCATCAGGTGGGACAACCACAGCAAAAAGCAGTTGCTGATATAGGCATAGTTCAGCAACTGCTTTTTGCTGAAATAAGCCTATTTCAGCAACTGCCTTTTGCTGCTTTTTGCTGTGGTTGTCCCACCTGATGACGGACGCTTGTGTTGTGTCCGAAACGTCGTGATTTATTTTCTTTACCTACTTTACCAACCAAAGAGTAAAGTAACAGCCTCTTTGGGGCTGTTAACGAGCCACTGTGAAGGCTGGCTCAGCACGTGAGGCTTTGGGAGGCCAGCACAACGCCCGGCCGTCTTTGTATCCCCAATGCAAATGTTTACACACCGCAACAGGTACTCATTTGAGGTCGAGCCGACCTAGGGGAAGCCCAGGACCGGTTTAGCTAATTGTCACCGGTGTTGGCCGTGAGCGGCAATCAAATTTGGGTCGCCGGGTTTGTGGCATGGCACTGCTACACTACCGCCCCCCCCACACACACGTACACGGCGAATACACGCTAAGTAACGACTCAGATGAATGATATACGTCATTTTCGGTATAAGTCCTATCCTCTGGAACGAATTAACGACGTATAACGAGGTACCACTGTATTGGATGTATATTCGTTTCCGGCGGAGACCACAAGAGAGCGCAATTCGTCAGTTTCGCCAGCAACATGCAGGAGGAGGGGGCACGCAAAAAGAAAACTCGATAAATGCATCGATGTGCGCGTGTGACGATCGCTTTACCGATTGTATTTCATTCGCAAAATTATAACGCCAACGGGACTTCTAGCCTGACAGAGTGAACACTTCCGGGCAAACGAGACCGCAATACAAACAAACAGAAACAACCCACGACTAACAACGTGGAAAAATATGCCAACGTTGGGTCAACTTCGTGCGTTGATGGGCGGATTGCTCGGATCGAAGTCGTGGATTAGTTGCGAGTGCACTGCGCTCTTAACACAGAGACCCGAGTTTGATTCCCGGCCCTGGGATAACATCAGTGGCGAGTGGGATGTTATAACCCGTTCTGGGGGACACCCCCCCCCCCTGCTTCGTGCCCCAGACTTCAAACTATACTGACACCTTTTTGTTTTTATATTTTATTAATTTTCATTTAATTTTTTACCTACGTAACTTTACCGAAAGAACTAAGAGTATGAATCCTTGCAGTCACGAAAGCTTCAAATCTAGAATTAATACCCTCTACGGGGAGGAATTTCACCTATCTGTTAGAATTTTTCAGTTTCACCTGAAGACGGAAGCTTGTTTTGCCTCCAAAACGTCGTGATTTTAATGTTTTTATTTTTTATTAATTGTAATTTCATTTTTTACTTACGTGACTTTACCGAAAGAACTAAGAGTATACTGACACCAGCGTGGTGAAGTATGGTTGACAAAGAATCCCCATGATTGACACAGCATGGGGAGACCTTTATCCACCAGTGAATTGACAAAGGACCGAGATTTATTATGCCAATTCATTGACTACCTATCATTTTTGGGCGGCACTACTTTTCATATCCCTCCGCTTCAAGCGGTCTTGAGTTAGCCTGGACATGATTGTCATCCGATATGAAGACTTAAGTTTTGCTGGCTGGAATGACGTCACATCCGGAGGGAGAGATGGAGGAATGGACGGACGTCTGAAGGACGTGCAAGGCAGCTAGTTATCAATTCAAATATTTAATCCGGAGAATCCCCTGGGATGGTCACATCTCGTTCTGCAAGGGTGTCCAGGGTGTCACGTGTAATCTAGCAGCACACGTGGGAACAGCGGCGAGACTTTTCTTACCAACTTCCCCCCCACCTCCCCATTTCCCGATCATTATTACTCGTTACGATAAATCGTTGTCATCACCGCACGCTCGTCTACATATCAACCACTGCATCGATCCACTCACGCGGACACACACGGTCTCGATTTTTCCATTGCCCTGCCTCTTCCCATGATAAACTCCAAATCGGGATTTGTCCCGGCTTAAAAAAAAACCCCCGTTGTGGCTTCAAGCTCGACTTAGTAAAAACAAAGCGCCAAAGATCGTGGGGGAGGGCCCACCTGGGAAGTGGGCGGTGTTAGCAGCGGAGTAGGCGGGGCTTATAAGTGGGTGGAGCCAGTGTCAAAAAAAGAGCCAATCACCATGGGTGGTTTGGGTGGGGCTTTGTGTGATGGGGGGCTAGTGACTGAGTGGGAGTGCCTATCGCAAAGTGGGTGGGGCTCACAGAGGGAAGGGATGGCAGCTCACCGCAGCCCTGTCCACCAGCGCACAATGGGGAGAGTGGCCGTGGTGTCGTGATTAGCAGCACACTGGAACGGTTCGATCTCCCGGCACAGCAGTTGAAACAAAGGGATACTTTTCGATTTAAAGCTTTCGTGACTGCAGGGATTCATCTTTGTGGTTCTTTCGGTAAAGTCACGTAGAAGGGAAATAATAAAATAATAAATATAATATAATAATATAATATAATAAGTAATAGAATAATGTAATATATTTTTATTATTATTATAATTTTAGTTTAATTTTTATTATTTTATTTTTTCCCTTCTACGTGACTTATCCGAAAGAACCAAGAAGACAAAGGGATACGTTTCTTAAATCCCCCCCCACCCAAACCTCTGAACACCCATCAGTATGAATGGGTGCACCACAGTTAGTGGTGGGGTAAATTATGAGGTACTCTCACCTTGAGCAAAACGTTTGACCAGTGTGGAAGAGTAGGCCAAACAAACAACCTCGAGGAGGGACTCTGTACAGTATATCTCCGTCCAGTGAAAGCCTTTCTCCGCCAGTGGCGGTACGAGCAAGATAATAAGAATCTAGAATGTGTACCGTGCACAGTATTTGTTCACTCTCCGAGAGAGAGGGTGAGACAGCGAAAGAACGATTCAGAGGCACGGGAAACCACACACCTCCAATTAGCACCTACAATTAGCACGATTGGCTAGGTACGGTGCGAAAAAAGTTCAACATACCCACGTACATGCGCGGCAACAAAATTGTGCCCAAGCTCTGTGGCCCTGTAAAAATCGGGATATTTGGCAAACCCCTTTCATCAAAATCGTCCGGGCTGCACCATTACCTTCACCGTAAGGTCTCGCCACTCTAGGTGCCACGGTGAAGAGAGGTTAACTACCGCGCCTGGTATACAGGAGGTCGTGGGTTCAATTACGACCCTGACGCCTGCTGTATATTTGGAGTTTGCACGCTCTTCCTGTGGTCGCGTGGATTTTTCTCCAGCTTCTCCAGTTTTTCCCCTCCACATTTAGAATCAACATCACGCGTTCCGAGTATTTGGCTGCTATAAATTTCCATGTGACGAGAGGCCACTTCGTTGAGCTATCATTTTTTGTCGAGGTCGCTTCTGAAAAAGAGCGACATGGCTCAGTGAGCCTTCTCAACCTGTGAAATAAAAAAATAAAGTTTTATGATAATTGTTTTTTTACCCTATCTGGCAACAAAACTGACACCTTTTTTTACAACGAGTCATGTTTACATAGACCACAATACCTGCAGTCATAATGCAATAGAAGGGTAAAAAACCAATTATCATATTTTTACTGGCAAATGAGGTTCTAATGGCGGAAGAAAGTTTTTATTGGGTTTAGTTTAGTAACCTACGCACGCCGGTGCGCGGTGAGTGGGCGTGGGGGAACTCGCTCACCTTGGTGTCGGGGGAGGCGGTGGCGTGGAAGGCCAGGTAGGTGCGGTCACGTGGAGCGAACCGGCGCCTGCGCACGCGGGACGGGGCCAGGCCCAGCGCCCCCACGCCGGTGTCCGTGGGGCCCACGGGGCCCACGGGGCCCACGGGGCCCTGCGCCTCCCGGGGGCTCCGAACCTGCGGGTTGACCTTCTCCACCTACCCGGTGTACAGGGGAGGGGATTGGGGGGGGGGCAAGGGGGGTAGATTTTAGCGCGGTTGGCTACGTGCGGTGCGAAAGAAGTTTAACGAACAGTACGTATGCTAGCCCTTGATGTAGAAACTGTTGTTGACGAGTGGCACCTACGAAGGCCGGCACGGAACACGATGGGGGTGTGTGCCCAGCACCACGCCCGGCCACCTTTGTCTCCCCAGTGGCGATGTTCACACACCGAATCAGGTTACTCATTTGGCGCTGCTGAGTCAACCTAGGGGAGGCACAGTACTGGTCCAAGTAATCGTCACTGGTGTTCACCATGAGCGGGAATCGAACTCGGGTCGCCGGGTTTGTAGATTAACACGCGCACCACATACGCGCCGTCAGAAATCTAGATTTCTGGCACCGGCCTGATGATGCTGGTTGTAACTACCAGCGAAGCGTAGCAACAAATTGTTCAATCGTGTGTGTGTGTGTGGATGGCTCTCCAATAATCCCGGTGGTGCTGTTGAAGCGGTAATTAATTGGCGCGTTTGTTCATCACGTGACCATGCTATTGATTAGCTGTCGGGTGAAGGAGGGTGCACAACACACATTTTGCTCAGACCATCTGACCCCCAATTAAGAATCCCAAATTCACTCTTTTTTGTGCCTCGGGTAAAAAAAGGGCCTCTCGCATCGTGTCATTAATACCAATTGTAGTTTACCGCCCCTTCGTCAATCCACTGCTGGATGAAACCACCACTACCACTACCCCCCTACCCCTTCCCCCGCCACGTGAATGGGAATGTCTGACCATACTTCACCACTTATACGCCAGCGTGGGGCGGGAATCGCACTCGGGTCGACTGGGGTCTATTTAGAGTGCTGATTAAGGGGGGGGGGGGGGCTTTATCCAGCAGCGGACCGAGCATGGCTGTTGATGATGATTGTGACTGGATGAACTCACCTCGTGGTCGGGAGGAGTCATAGCCCTGTGACTGGGAGAATCTGCAAATGACAGGACAGGGATATTTTAGAGAATAATTGTAACAATAATGTTTGTGGGTTTTTTTTCTCTCTCCCAAATTCATTTAAATCTCGCGATCATCATCATCATCATCAGGATTTTACGACCGTACTGACATCTCACAACCACCTCGCAGGTTGAAGCCTACAACACCTGGTATTCCCAGGTGGTCTCCCATCCAAGTACTAACACCAGTCTCGACCCTGCTTTAGGTCGAGATACAGCGAGATGGGCTGCGTTGAGGGCAATTCGGTTGAGAACATATCATTTGTATCGTATTGATGTTGAGATATGTTTAATATTAATGATGTATTCTTTGAAATATGTGCTGTGGCTGAAACGTCAAAGATAGACTATAGCGACACCCAGACCACTCATTAATATTACCCATATTTAAAGCTTTCGTGACTGCAGGGATTCATCTTCTTGGTTCTTTCGGTAAAGTCACGTAGAAGGGAAGTAATAAAATAATAAAAATAAAAATGTATTATGTATTATTTTTATTATTTTATTATTTCCCTTCTACGTGACTTTACCGAAAGAGCCAAGAAGAAGAAAAAAAATATTACCCCTATTCACCGATTGGAACATTCCAACATCCCTACAATCTGTGTGCGTGTTGCCTGTACCATTCTGGCCGGGGGTGGTGGGTAATAGGCAAGTGACGACGTCACACGCCTGCATTTGCAGAACATGTTTTGGTTACAACGCATCATAATCATTGCGAGCCATGATCAAGCAGTTGCCTCCATCCACGTGATTCTTTCACGAGTTGGAACGCGTCCATCGCGGAGATGGAGCTACGAAATCAGTGTGCAAGGTGCAGGGTTGAATCGTTACTCTTAGGTTTTTTCGGTAAAGTCACGTAGGTAAAAAAGTTAAAATGAATCAAAGTAAAATAAAAATAAAATATTTGATTTTATTTTAATTTTACTTTTATAAAAAAAAAATTACTTTTATTAATTTGAATTTTTTACCTACGTGACTTTACCGAAAAACCCTAAGAATATGAATCCTTGCAGTCACGAAAGCTTCAAATCTAGAATTGAATCGTTACCTCGCTGGAGGGTTGTGACAGGTGCCGCGATGGATTGGGGAGGCCTTCATCCAGCAGTGGATGGACCATGGCTGCATTATGATGATTACATTTTGATATTAACCAATAAAGGAGCGAAAACAGTGACTCATAACAGATACGCCTTACTGTATTTGGAAGTGAATTATTGATGATGATGATGGTGATGATGACTTCAGCTGTGATGACAAATGGATTTCGGAATGAGTAATGGGTGTGTAGCGATGAAGCGTTTTCGTACTCCACCTACGCGCTCCCGTTACCTGCTCAGCCTGAGCGAGCTTAATCAGGTCCACCAACAGCACACCTGTGCAATTAAGCCATACAAATTACATTTTAATAGGACGATAATTGTATACCGGGTGGCCCAAAAGGTGTTATTTCATTTATTTTCACACTTGCATTAGAATATTTAAATTGTAGATTTTTTGAGCGGCTATTATATTTAATGCCTAGTTATCATTATCAATATCTAGTGTTGATTCTTACTGTGGGATCGCCTCAATTCCGTCGTTGTGGCGTCAAATCATAATCGACGAAGGCTCAGAGATTACACAGCTGCATTCGTTAATAGAAAAAAGATCCTAAAATTATCGCCGGAAGATAATTCATGCGTTACGCATTAGTGTCAAGTGGCAGTCGATTTGCACATCCGTTGAAATAAATTCAACAACCATATGTGATCTGTCGAAATGAATACAGCTTAATGACCCCATGCGTCCAGCCTTTTGGACCGCCCCTGTTTACACACAGGCTGGTAGCACCTCCAGCAGGGAGATGGAGCGATGTGCGTGTGCTGGTGGGTGGATGGATCCCCGCACAACCGCGCGAGAAACTGCGACAGCAAACGGAGGAGGGGCTTCATCTAGCAGTGGATTGATAATGGCCGATGATTAAACATTGCTTGTGAATGGGGTTACGTGTATAAATGTGCTGCTCAATTTGCCTGCTTCTTTTTGAACAACAAGATCGCTAATGCATGTCTATGACGTATGAGCTAATATCACCATGGCTGCATTATTCATTCACGCACAAAAACACACGCAAGCACATGCCCACTCTCGTAAATTTTAATGAGCTAATCTCTCATATCCACACAGAGTGGGGGTGGGGGGGCAACGTAAATCATAAAACACAAACACACAGCTCGCGAGGACGCATTCCACCGGAATGTACCATCTTCCTTCGCATCCCATTGCAAAATCATCATCATCCGCATGCGCATGAGCAACAGCAGCAACGCCCATACGTACACAGCAACAAAAACACATTTCGTTTGCAAGAATTGCAATGCGAATGAAGAGGGGGGGGGGGGGTTGAATATTTACGTAAAGGCTCAGGCAGGGAAAGGTCGACTGACCAACAGCTGCCGTCCATGTTGTCTCTGCGCGTGTGAGTCGGCTATAGCAGCATCATCAGCATCATCATCATGACCACCATGAGCAGCAGCAGCCAAATTTAAGCACGTAAAAAAATCATAACAGTGGCCGGGTTGAACACTTAGCAGGCAATGAAACCAATAAAGAATCGGGCTCACCTCTCTCCGGCAAGCGAGATCGCGTTGCTCTGGTGCGCTTGCAGAATTCACGTTCACAACGCTGCTGCTGCTGCTCCCGCTGCTGCTGCTGCTGCTGATGATGGTGCTGATGGTGATGCTCCTGCTCCTGCTGCTGATGATGATGATGATGATGCGGTTCACTTTCTCCGCATGAGCGACGCCTTCGGGCGGAGCGCGAGAACCAGCCGATGGCCACGCCGGCTACGCCGAACAGGAACGCGGCGAGGAAAACAGCGATGACAGCGAGCAGAGCCGCGGTCAGGCACGCGCACGCGAATGACGCCGCCTGGAGTTCACCGCCACCACCACCAGCCTCCTCCTCCTGCACCGCCGCCGCCACCACCACCACCACCGCCGCCGCGGACCCCTGCAGTGTTGGCGCAGAGGTTGGACTCCGGGCTACGGCCGTGCGACGCACTGCGACCTTCACGAGCGCTTCGCTCGGCGTTCCCGGCTACAATGTCCGCGGCGGTGGCGCAGAACTCGCGTGCCATGCGACCCGGCGCCTCCCGGTCGCCGTGGCTTCGAGGCGACGACGCGCCCGCCTATGTGGCCAGACGATGATGGTGGTGCTGGTGATGATGATGATTGGGAAGGTTTGGGCTGGGCGGGTGGATATAGTGGGGGGAAGAGGAGGAGGAGGGGTGGGTAGGAGACGGGGTGTGTGCGGTGTGCGGGTTGGACTGGAGATGAGAGTGGCAGAAGAGAAGAGGGTGGAGCAAAGAGGTTGGGTTAAGAGCGGGTGTCGTGGTTACACGCTTGCGATCGTCCGCGTGGTGGAGATGGACTGGATAATAAAACAATTTTAAAAATGATGCTGATGATTAAAATTAAAAGCTCACGTGAATTTCTGCTCAAATGATGAGGATCGAGGCGCTGCTCATCTCCTGAGCCACTGGTGAAATTCCACATTACTATGACGGGGGCGAGTCTTTCCATAGGACAATCACATTTGACTTGCCCACAAAGTGGTACCTATTTTACTTATCCCAGAGGAAGGATGATGGGCTGAGTCAATCCACGACCGCTCCCGAACGCTGAGCCATTCGTCCCAGTGGCTATGATATGCGATTTATGATGAGGATGGATAATGATTACCAACCAGGATGTTATTATGATGATGATGATATTGATGATTAATGATAAACTCTAAGGCCGTGGTTCTTAACCTTGACTGCAACCTTGCGCCCCTTTGGTTCTCAATCGTAAAAATGATTATAATGTTAATAAATAATAGAGGTTTTTTAGGGGGGGTTAGATCGCGTAAATATGTGTCGTTAAAACCCGCCACCACCCGATACATTGGGTTTGATAAAACAACAAAATGGTTGTATTTACGGGCCCGTGCTTAATTTGTGTTTCGATGGTTGACCTCAAACAATCTGGCTGTGTCTCACACCCCCATAAAGGGCATCTCGCACCCCCAGAGGGTGGTGCAGCGTGTAGCGTGCCCCCCCTGGATAAGAAGACGAACCACTGCTCTCAGGTGAGGTGGTGGCACGCACACGTGGCCATCCAAGTGATTAAGATGATGACGACGATTATTATTCGAATCCTTATGCACATGGATGCAGGTGATAATGATCTGAGACCGTGGTAGCCATTCACGCCTGTGGTCCTGGCCAGAGAAGTGCAGTGCAGAAAGTAGGATCGTGAACCTGTCTGAATAGCGAACCGTTGAGTTTATTATCTCTCTCGCGTTTGAGTCCAGTTCCCTTCGACTATTCCCTCCCCCCGCAATGTTAGCAGGAGGCTCTTGAACAATGAGTCTTAAGACTCAAGGGGTCGTCCTTCCTGGGGAACGGGGGAAAATGAGCACGTGGCATCAGAATCTACAACCCTTTCTCAATCTATTGCTGTATGGAAGGCTTCCTCCCCCGCGTCGGTGGTCAATGTGCGTGGTTGGTTTAAAAAAAGAACAAGTGACGTTAAAACGCTTAATTGTTGCATTTATCTACTCACATTGCTACGGCGGCAAAAGGGTTAAATCGAATGATTTTTTGGTCTGCACATTATTGTAATGGAGTAGCAATTTTATCTCTAAATCTTTTATGAAGTAGTGTACAGTGTTCTGCAGTCCTCATCTTAATGCACGCGGGGAGCGGCAGTGTAGTGGCGAGCGCGCCGGGCCACCAACCCGACCACCCGAGTTCGATTCCCTCTCTTTACCGATAACAAACACCTCCGATTAGCACGGTTGGCTACGGACGGTGCGAAAGGAGTTCAACATACAACAGTGACGAATATTTGAACCGGTCCTGGGCCGAACCCAAGGTCGACTCAGCCTTAAAAGAGTGCCTGGTACATCAGCATTGAGAAGACAAAGGCGGTCGGGGGGGGGGGTGTTGCTGGCCACCCCATGGTGTGCCGTACCGGCCTTCATAGGTGCTCGCTACCAACACTTGTCCCAATAGCCAGTGGAGGCTACACAGGGGGATCTTTGTATTTGTCTTTAGTGTGCTGTGCCATCCTTATGAAGTGCTTGCAAACAGCACTTGCCCCAACAATCTATTAAAGGCTACACGGCAGACATTTGATTTTGTGTGTGTGTGTTGCATGCCACCCTTAATAGGTGCTCGCGAATCATCGCCCTCCTGACTGGCAGATGAGACTCATCATGTTCCCTGGAGTTCCCACCTGGTTAAACAAATGAACTTGAAACAGTTAACACCACCACCATCTCATAACCTCCTTCGCCACTGTGTGACCACCTCTCCCGCCCTCACTTATACTCCCCCCATACGCCCCCAACCCTCGCAAAGGTAAAGATCCCCCGGTATAGCCGCTCGAGAGGACCTATGAAGGCCGGGACGGTACAGCTCCGAGTGGGTGGGTGGCCAGCACCACGCACGGCCGCTGCTACCTGCCCCGGTGCCAATGCTTACACCAGCGCACCGTAGACTCATTTGAGGCTGAGTCAACCTAGGGGAGGCCCACGAGTGGTTTCAGATAGTCGTCAGTTGCAGGTAGTCGTCACCCAGCCAAGTGGCCCGTGAGCCGGTAACGAACTCGGGGTCGTCGGGTTCGTGGCGCAGCTCCACGCCTCCCCCACTCCCACCCACCACCCCCACCACACCCACCCACAACACCCACCCACCCACAACACCCACCCACCCACAACACCCACCCACCCACAACACCCACCCCACCCACCCACACCCACCCACCCACCCCACCCACCACACCCCCACACCCCACACCCACCCACCCACCACACCCACCCACCTACCCCACCCACACCCACCCACCCCACCCACAACACCCACCCACCCACCCCTCCCACCCACACCCACCCACCCACCACACCACCCACACCCACAACACCCACCACACCCAAACCCACCCACCCCACCCACCCCACTCACCCACATACACCCACCCACACGACCCACCCACCCACAACACCCACCCACACGACCCACCCACCAACACGACCCACCCCACCCCGTGCCGTGAGCAATGCGCACGGGGATATTGGCGGCTCATCAATGCGTCACGCACGGAGAGAGAGACATCTGCAGTGAGGGCACGCACGCAGCCACTGCTCTCACACACACACACTCTCTACTCTCACACACACACGCAGCCACTGCTCTCACACACACACAGACTCACTCACTCTCTCTCTACTCTCACACACACACAGACTCACTCTCTACTCTCACACACAAACAGACTCACGCACGCAGCCACTGCTCTCTCACACACAGACTCACTCTCTACTATCACACACACACAGACTCACTCTCTCTGTCTCTACTCTCACACTCACACACACAGACTCACTCTACTCTCACTCACACACACAGACTCACTCTACTCTCTCTCTACTCTCACACACACAGACTCACTCTACTCTCACTCACACGCACACTCACTCTCTACCTCTCTCACACACAGAGACTCACTCTATACCCTCACTCACACGCACACTCACTCTCTACTCTCACACACACAGACTCACTCTATACTCTTACACACACACAGACTCACTCGCTCTCTCTACTCTCACACACACAGACTCACTTGCTCTCTATTCTCACCCACACAGACTCACTCTACTCTCTCACACACACAGACTCACTCGCTCTCTCTCTACTCTCTACTATTACACACACAGACTGACTCTCTACTCTCAAACACACACAGACCCTCTGTCGAGCCTTACTGACTGGGGTGCTGTCAGCGAGCGCCTATTGAGGTCGTCCCCCCCCCTCGTTCGTCCTCGGCGCACGAGGATGCGGTGTGGTGGTCAGAACCACGCCAGGCCGCCTTATACAGACACATACAAAGGTTGCCCATATAGCCTTGCATAGACTGTGAGGGCAAGTGCTGTTAGCGATAATCTATGAAGGTCGGTACGGCACACGAGGGGGTAGGTGGGTGGCCAGCACCACGCCCGACCGCCTTTGTCTCCCCAGTGGTGATGTTCACTCACAAAAAGACAACGATTACACGCGGAGCCTTAACAGACTGCTGGGGCAAGTGCTGATAGGCCGGCACTGTACACGAGAGGATGGGTGGCCAGCACACACACAAAGACATAATCACACACACACATACACACACAAAGACATAATCACACACACACAAAGACATAATCACACACACACATACACACACAAAGACATAATCACACACATACACACACAAAGACATAATCACACACACACACATACACAAAGACATAATCACACACACAAGACATAATCACACACAAGACATAATCACACCCACACACACGTTGACAACACACACACACACAAAGACATAATCACACACACACATACACACACAAAGACATAATCACACACAAAGACATAATCACACACACAAAGACATAATCACACACACACAAAGACATAATCACACACACAAACACACACGTTGACAACACACACACAAAGACATAATCACACACAAAGACATAATCACATACACACACACACAAACAAACATCGATCCCCTGTCCTTACAGAGTGGAGTGGTGTTGGCGTGCTCCTATTCAGGTGCACGAGGGTGGTGGAGTGGACAGAACGTCTCCAGTGCTGGTGTAGTGCACACCGTGCCAATTATTCATTTAAGGCTAAGCTGACCTAGGGACGCTGTTGATGTGTGTCAGACGCAACCTAGGCAAACACAAAGATCCCCCGTGTAGCCTTAACAGATTATATGGGGCAAGTGCTGTTAGCGAGCACCTATGATGGCCGGAACGGCACACATGAAGGGGGTGGGTGACCAGTACCACGCCCGGCCGCCTTTGTCTCCCAAGTAGCGATGTTTAACACACCGCACCAGGCACTCATTTGAGGCTGAGTCGACCTGGAGAAGGCCCAGGACCGGTTCAAATATTCGCCACTGTTATCGATCGTGAGCGGGAATGGAACTTGGGTCGCCGGGTTCGTAGCGCAGCGCGCTAAACCGCTACACCACCGCTCCCCACAGACACACACACACACACAGTGAGTCATATACATGTGCAGTACACCCATATGAGTAAATCACCAATGGATGATGTTCAAAGTGCATATCACCAAGATCCACCGGCTCCATTAACACGCGCCACGGCGAGCAGGGCGAATGGAAGCCGGCTAATGGTTTGACCTTTTTGGCACGCGGCTCTCACTGAAGAAAACACCCCCACAGAGACACGGCGCTTGACGTGTCTAATATTCGGGCTTTATAACGCCACTGGCAAACACGTTGCTTGCACGTTGTGCCGAAACTGCAACGGGCGTCTTCGCAATGTTGGAGGTCAGTGCGCTTCGCTGGCCGCTGATCGCGTATCGATTAATCGATTTCGCTAAGAAAACGATTACGTTCACAATACGTGCCTCGAATCGTCGTTGTTCGTGAAATATATCGGCTACGTCAGTAACCGCGCAACGTTGAACCAACGTTGGACCAACGTTGCTCCAACCACGCGCAAAAAGCTGGCCCAACTTTGCATGTTTACTGCCGGGATGTAGGATTGTTGTGCGGTACATTTGATAAAGAGATGGAGCAATGAAAGTGACACGCGTGCCGGTGCTTAGGCAGATTAATACATTGCAGGATCGTGAGAGATTTCGACGGCTTGGCTTGAGGAGGCCTTCATTGAGCAGCGGATAAGATCATGGCTCTTGATGATGACCAATGTTGTTATCGTCATGCCAGACGAGAACATGAAGGCGAGATAACACAGGCGTGAATAGTTGCGGGAATAAACGGGTTTGGAGCGCCATGGTGGCGAGATGTTAACTACCTCGCCCGGTATACAGGAGGTCGTGGGTTCGATCCCAACCTTTACGCCTGCTCTAGATGTGGAGTGTTCTCTCTGTGGTCGCGTGGATTTTTCTCCGGGTCCTATAGCCCCCCCCCCACACACATTTAGAATCAACATGCGTTGAGAGTATTTGGTTGCTATAAATGTCCACGCGATAAGCCAATTATTTTAGCGATCGTTTGTGGCCAGGTCGATTCTGAAAAAAAGAGCCATATAGCTCAATGGGCCTTACCTGGTAAAACATTTTTTTTTGTTTTAGTTTGGGTGTGGGGGGCTGGGGGGCATGGTGACCTCATCAGCGCTTGGCGTGACTGTAAGGGGGGGGGGGTGCTAGGAGGGAGGGGTTTCCCTCCTTCGGCAGGCAGGATGCATGGAGTAGCCACCAACGAGTGAATTAAATTTTCATAATCGATTAATTGTGAAATCGATTAATTGACTCGATCGTCACAGCTCTACTCGATATGTTCAGGCAATAAATAAATGCTCTGCTATTTTGTTCTTACGATGTTGCAAGTTTCGATTTAAAGCTTTCGTGACTGCAGGGATTCATCTTCTTGGTTCTTTCGGTAAAGTCACGTAGAAGGGAAGTAATAAAATAATACAAATAAAAATAATTAAATAATATTATAATATTTGGATATTATTTTATTTTATTTATTATTTTATTATGTTTTTTTTATTACTTCCCTTCTACGTGACTTTACCGAAAGAACCAAGAAGATGTTGTAAGCATTCTACTCTTACGTATGATAGTGGCAGCGCTGTGGCGCAGGAGCTCGACGCCAATGTCGAACTCTGCCGCTGATGCTGCTACTGGTCACGACGAGAGGGCTTCAGCAGAGAGAAAGAGAGAATTCGTGTCGTTTTCAGAATCAAACATATGTATTCATACTGGAGGAATCCGATAAGCTATAAAGCTCTTTTTTGTCACAGATGTTCCTCCTCTTCCTCCATTGAGGGAGCACTAGCCACAGTGGTCCACTATGTGGTCCGTAGTTGTTGATATTTAGTTTTATATTCTTAGGTTTTTTTCGGTAAAGTCACGTAGGTAAAAAAATTTAATTAATAAAAGTAAAATAAAAATATTGACTTTCATTAATTATTTTTTTTTTTACCTACGTGACTTTACCGAAAAAAAAAACCTAAGAATATGAATCGTTGCAGTCACGAAAGCTACAAATCTAGAATTTAGTATTATTATTATTTTTTGTTATCATTGGAACGAGTTATGTTACAGCGATTCTCCTGCGCCAGTGATTGTGACGCAAACGCGACTGCACGGCATCACGCGAGGCGGCCACGTTCCTGGCGGGCTGCGCTGTCGAGGAGTCGGCTTCAATTGCCGTCACTCGCGCGTGCTAGTGGGGTGTGGGAGGATGTACGCCCGTTGCAGGGCGTTGAACTTATTTCGCACGGTATGTGGCCAACCGCACTGAGCGGAGGTGCCGGGCAAGGGCAGCACACTAAACGCACGCAAAGAAAGCAGCCCTGAAGAAATTCGTTTTCAATTGAGATTTAAGAGTGCATAGGCTCCAGTGTGCTTCCTAATATCGGAATGAAGAGCACTCCAGACGGCCGCACAAGCGCATGTAAGGAACGAAATGGCCTCCGGAAAACGTTGCTGCGTTTCATTCATCACTGGCGCCAACCAGAGGTCACAAACGGGTTTTGATTCCTTACCCGTACCCGGTCGCACCAGGGTCTCAAATGGGTACCCGTACCCGTACCCTACCCGAAATGAGTGACAAACGGTTACTCAGCAGTGACTCACGGCCTACCCGTACCCGTACCCGGCCGCACCAGGGTCGCAAACGGGTACCCGTACCTGGCCGGGTACGGGTAGCCGGGTATCGGGTAGACTACGGGTATCGGGTACCCGGTTGCGACCTCTGGCGCCAACTGCCAAAATATCGGAGGTGCAGGGGGAAGGACAACAAACTAAACACAAAAGAGCAGTCCTAAAGAAACGAGTTTTCAACTTAGATTTGAAAGTGCGCAGGCTCCAGTGTCTTCCTAATATGGGAAGGAAGAGCATTCCAGACGGCCAGAGAAGCGCACGTGAAAGCGCGCGATAAGCTCAAAGCCCCCCGTAAACCACGTGACTTTTGTGTGACCACACCCACCCTGCCTCCCGTCTCCTCGCCACCCCCTGTGAAAACAGTCGCTGCTCGGTGCAGCAGTAGCAGTGTCGAGGCCCTGATGTAGCATCACCCTCTGTCCTTGCTGTTTCCTAGCCCTTTGCTCCTGTTTTCCCGTTCCTTTTCCATCCCTTTCCACGTATTTCCCAGTACTGTATTTATGTTTTATATTCCCGTTCCTTCCTCTCGTCCCCTCCCCCACCCCCATATATTATATCGTTGACTCTCGTGGTGTTCATTTATTTTCAGCACCAAGGCCAGCGCACAGCACGCCAAGGATCGAGTCTGTCGACTTCCGCACAATACCACCAGTAACCGAGTGGCTGATGTGCATTCTAATGATGTTCCGGAAGGACTAGAGAGCCAACTACGGTAGACTCGAGTAGATGATGATGATGATGAAACTAGCACTGCAAGACTCATCTACAGTGGCAAACGCCGGCCGGAGATGAGAAAATATGGTCAAAGTTTCTCTACAGTCGACACGTATCAGAGGGGCTCGGTGTTTAACCCAATGTCCATTAAAGGGCAAATGTCACTATGGCTTCTCGCCGGCGGCTGGCGTTGTTTACTTGCGGAGGCGTCTCGCGGTGCTATTCCCATCGCGTTCTCTCCGAGTAGATGAAACGTTCTGATTACCCGTCGAATTCTTTGACGTTGAACTCCAAATTTCGCGGGCGCTGGGACCGTGATCGGTTTCGCTCAGAGGGCAGCCTCGGCCTTAAGTTCAACGCTGCATGCCATGGGTCTCGCGCGTAACGCGCACAAATATGGGGTCCCCGTGATCAGTGAACCAGGTGAGTCGCCTCCAATGAACCAGGTGGTTCGCCTTTAAGCAGGTGATAATTATATACAAATATGGGATTATGTACAAATATGGAATTATATTACAAATATGGGATCCCCGTGATCAGTGAATCAGGTGACAAGGTAACGTCTGGCGTGACCTTAAAGCCCACAGGAAGGTGACAAGCTTCCGACAATAACTACGAATGTTTTTTCTATATTACCGGGAAAGGCCCACTGAGCTGCATAGTGCTTTCTTTATTTCATAATCGACCTGGCTATCACAAACGATAACACAACGAAATGGCTTATCGAGTGGAAATGTATTGCAGCCAGATACTCTAAACGCACGTTTTAAAATGTGGAGGTAAAATCGTGAGAACCCCGGAGAAAAATCCACCTTGACCACGGGGAACGAGACATGCACACTCCAAATATACAGCAGCAGCAGGCGTCAAGGGTCAGCATTGAACCCACGACCACCTGCATTCCAGGCGAGGTAGTTAACATCTCACCACCGTGGCGCCCTAAGCACATAGCGATACACAACAACAACAACAAAGATCACCCGTGGAGACTTCAAAAGGTTGTGGGGGGAAGTTCTGATTGCGAGCAACTATTAAGGCTGCCAGGGCACACGAAGAGGGGGTGGCAAGCCCCACTTACGGCCGTCTTTGTCTCCCCCATGCTGGTGTTTACAAATCGCACCAGGTACTCGTTCAAGGCTGAGCCGACCTAGGGGAGGCACAGGACCAGTTCGGATGTCACTCAGCGATGTTGGTGGCCGTGATTGGGAATCGAACTCAGTGTCACCCGTGGGCAGAGCGCAGTGCGCTAACAATTGCACAACCGCTCCCCACTCGGCATGAAACACAAACACAAAGATGTCTCATATGGCCATGCAGACTCTAGGGGTAAGTACTATTTGGCGAGCTCCGATCAATATTATGAGCACCTAATTAACATATTCATCAATCTTCATCATCATCATAAGCCGTGATTGGCCCACTGGTGTCACGATCTCTCAAGCTCCTGCGATTTAACAATCCACCCAGCACCTCTCGACACGAGCTCAATTTCATCGCTCCATCTCCTCGTCGGCCCGGCTGTCGGACGCGTTCCCTTCGCCTGGCCGCCACTCCTTCATAATTCATTACCCTTCACATTGATACTCGATGAACGTACGGACACACGCGAACAACCCACACACGCACACACTTTCAATGAAGCAATTGCCCATAATAATAGCGCAATAATAATAGTAATGATAACGATGAGAAGAAACAACAAAAAAAACTAAATTTATTCGTAAATAACAACGTGGCCTTAAACGCAAAAGTATACATTAGACGACGTTTCGGGCAATGACCCCTATTTCGTTAGAATACTAAAACTATTGACCCACATATTTCAGGCGACCACGCAAATCCCGATGTGCCCGGCCTTTCACTCGCTCACTCGCCCATTCCTTCAGCCGAACTCACCTGAGCGGCGATGACGTGACTCTCTGAGGATGGTGGTGGTGGTAGTGGGGTGGTGGTGATCGTGGTGAGGATGAGCGTGATGGGAGTTGCGGGGGGTGGGAGTGGTGAGCGGGGGGAGGGCGTGAGGCTAAGTCCACACCTTCACAATTGGACTCGAGACGCAAAGCACCATCGTCTGTTCTTGGCTTGAGGTGACGATGGTGGTGGTGACGCGGGGAGATTTTTCAGATGCTTGCAAATTTTTATTATTTTTTTCGTATCGTGCCACGGTTTTCACCGTCAAACGTGAGCGCAGCGCGCCTCGCAGTGGCCAATGCCACAACACCCTCGACATTCGCCACTTAAGTGACGGTGGCGTCACGGCGGAGCCTGTGCCAGGCCAGGTGCACTTTGAGGACACGTGCAGTGACGAAGGCTCGCTGACAGGAGGTCACGGAGCAGACCCAGGTGCCACGGGCTGGCTGACTGAGATGACCGGTAGACGCACCAGCTGTACCCCCCACTGTGCCAATTTGCTACACTTTAAATCGCCCGGCGCTCCGCTCGTTGTTGTGAGCGTCGCTCCTCCGCCCTCCGTTGTTGCTGGAGGGCGACTGCCTCCAACTGCCCAGTAGCAGCGTCCTTCACAAACCTCCTCCATATAGGCCGATCTTGACACCGCTGGTACCAGTCATCGGCAAGTCCACATCTTCCCGTACCGCATCAGTCCATCTCTTCTCCAGCCCGTGTCTTGCCCGTTTAGCCCCCTCTATGCGGTCAAACAGAAGCTGCAGTGGCCAAGCACGTGTTCACATTCACACCTCTCACTCGCCCACGTGCTACGATTCATTATTATTGTTATAATTTACCAACGGCAAAAACGGATGACTTGTCTTATGTAGATTTACATATCGACTTAATGCAAGGCGCTTTACAACAATAATAACACTTGTACGTAAGATGATAGTGGTTGCCATGATAAGGAGCGGGGTTGTTACTACTAGTGTTGGTGTAGCTATGGCGTGCTGGTGGACATGCGGGAGTGGTTAAGGAGGGGTAGGGGTCGTGATAGCGGTTGGGGTAGAGGTGGTGGTAAGGGTTGGGTTCGGGGTAGTGGTAGTGATAAGGGTTGGGGTAGTGGTAGAGGTAGGAGTGGTGATAGGAGTTGGGGTCGTAGTAGGGGTGGTGATAGGAGTTGTGGTACAGGTAGTGATAGCGGTTGGGGTAGTGGTAGGGGTGGTGATAGGGGTTGTGGTAGTGGTAGGGGTTGGAGTAGTGGTAGGGGTGGTGATAGGGGTTGGGGTAGTGATAGGGGTAGTGGTAGGGGTGGTGATAGGGGTTGGGGTAGTGGTAGGGGTGGTGATAGGGGTAGTGGTAGTGATAGGGCTAGTGGTAGTGATAGGGGTTGGGGTAGCGGTAGGGGTGGTGATAGGGGTTGGGGTAGTGATAGGGGTTGGGGTAGAGGTAGGCCTGGCCGTAGCCGAGGGGCAGGGAGTAGCGGCAGCAAGATGGGCTCGGGGAGAAGCGATGGGGGTTGTTTTTAGGGAGGAACGGAAGCTGCAGGTTACTGTTGTTGTTATCGTGAAGATGATTGCTCTGTGTACTCCAGTGGGAGTTGGTTCCTGTGAAATAGGATCGGTAAGTGAGAAGGGACGAGAGAGAGCGAGGCTTTGCGCAGCAGGGCGAGGTAGGCACGGCGAGGCATGGTCGAGATTGCGAGCGTAGAGGACCGTCTGGAACACACGAATGAATATTTCCGTAAATTTAACCTGTGACCAAAGTAACCCTGAATTCGCCCACACCTCGGAAGCTAAGCATGGCTGAGCCTGGTTAGCACTTGGATCGGTCGCCACCAGCAGGGCTTGCCAGGCGACGGGGGCTGCAGAGTTGTGGCCATGAGATGGCGCTTAAGTGCTGAATGTCTCCCCCTCTACTTGCGAACATTCGACTTACGGACGTTCAGAGATACGAACAAACCTCGTCCGTCTGTTCCGACCGAGAGTCGTAATCAACGTTTTTGGGTTTAGATCGCGTTATTTATAAATGTGTCGTAACCCTCCACCACCCGACACGGCCAATCAGTAAAAAAAAGTGTCACGTTGACAAAAGACAAATAGTTCACTGCTTTATCCCACCGGTGTGTTGAAGCGTGAAACCACAACATTTACAATTTGAGTACGACGTTTCGCTGGTAATTGCATCCAGCATCATCGGGCAATTCGCCAGAATGGTGAGGCTCTGCTGTGTCTCCCGTTCTTATATAGAGCAGCAGCAGGGTGATGTCATCATCGATCTAAATCCAAAAACGTTGATTATGAATAATATTGGTCGCGAAAGCCTACGTGTTAAACGAGAGTCGTAAGTTCATCCGCCGCGCAATAGATGGCGGTGGTGGCATCTACGTTCATCGCTTCGCGTGTCACGTGGGACGTGTTTAGCAATCATCGGGCGCGTGCGGCGTGGAACGAGTTAATTTGTAAAAGGCGGAGCGCGGTGGTGGCGGGGCCGCGAGGACTGGAGTTTGGGAAACCCCGCGCCTGTAGTTGATTCCGGAATCAAGTCGGGTTCACGTTTCCACTCCAACCACGGCGGCTCAGCTCGTTCAAAAAAAGACGCGAAAGCAGAAGATCCGTGCCTGGATACAAACATATTTGCAAATCCATTAAGGGTTTTTGGGTGAGATCGCGTAAATTTAGGAATGTGTCGTTAAAACCTGCCACCATCCGACACAACTAACTAGTAAGGGTTGTCTCGTAAACAGAACGTGGCCAATTCGTCACTAGTACAGCACCCACCGGTGTGTTGGAGAGCCAAGACACAACATTTACAATCTGAGTACGACGTTTCGCCAGCAATTACAACCAGCTTCATCAGGCGACAGCCAGACTTGTAAAGAAGTCTTAATGTTTCGTTCCTTATATAGAGGCGTAGATGTGTTGACGGGTTTTAACGACGCATTTATATATATTTACGCGATCTAACCCAACAACAACCTCTATTATGGATGATATCGGTCGCGACAGCCTCCTACGTGTGAAACATTTGCAAATGTTGATCTGTGCAATTTAATTGCGGCCTACTGTGCGTTGTCTCGGAGCGGTCTCGATGACTGTTTTAGTTGTTCTTTGCCTTGCCCAAGCTCGCATTCGGTGTTGAAAAATCGTCAGCAATGTATGCACTTGTGCAAACAACACTTCTAGCTTGTCTTCATATGTATGTGTGGTCAATTTGCTTACCTTTTCTCTACTTTACAGTCCCGTCGGTTTTTTTTTTGCGTTGTTTGTTGTTGTAACTTGCGAGAGACGCCCCTGTTGGACATCTGCGAAAAAGAGCTTCATAGCTCATCAGATTCCTCCTCCGGTGTCAAATGGAGCTGAACAAAACAGTTTTGTCCACCCCTTACCTGTGTAGAGGATTCATACTCTTAGTTCTTTCGGTAAAGTCACGTAGGTAAAAAATGAAATTAAAATTAATAAAAAATAATATTTTAAATAATATTTTAATTTTATTTGTATTAATTTTAATTTCATTTTTTACCTACGTGACTTTACCGAAAGAACTAAGAGTATGAATCCTTGCAGTCACGAAAGGTTCAAATCTAGAACTGTGTAGAGGAGTAAAATGGGGGCGTGCCGTTCAGTGCGATGACGTCACATCTCCTCGGGTACTTAAGAGAGACCCCGTGACGTAAGCAGGGTGACTGTGGGAACGGGTAGAGTAAGCAGGGTGAAGAGGGAACCAGGGGTAGAGAGAGGGATCGAATAGGGAGTCTGGGGAGAAGCCAGTGGTAGCCGTAGAGGTGCTTCTCTCTCCGGTCGGTGGAGTCGGCAGAGTCCCCGATCCAACACGAGAGAGAGACCGGAGCTAGCCGGCAGGGACCCGGACTCAGAGTAGGACCCCCCTAGCCCCTGGGAGTTGTGTACCCTGCTGTGTGTTATTGATAAGCTTTAATAAACCCTGGCGAAAGCCCTTAACTTACCTCCGTCTACGAGTACGTCCGTGAGACAGAGGTCGAAACCGGGTACCCGATACCCGTACCCTACCCGATACCCGGCTACCCGTACCCGGCCGGGTACGGGTACCCGTACCCGGCCGGGTACGGGTACGGGTAGACCGTAAGTCACTGGTGAGTAACTGTTTGTCACTCATTTCCCAACGTCTTGTCTTTTCTCACAATTCAAGTTCCTAGAATCAACCCACCCGCGCCTGCAACATGGCTTCATCCCAGAGGTCGCAATCAGGTACCCGATACCCGTACCCTACCCGTACCCGGCCGGGTACGGGTAGGGTACGGGTATGGCCGGGTACGGGTACCCGTTTGCGACCCTGGTGCGGCCGGGTACGGGTAAGGAATTTTACTTTTATTAATTAAAATTTTTTACCTACGTGACTTTACCGAAAAAAACCTAAGAATATGAATCAAAACCCGTTTGTGGGAACTTCTCTACACCTGCACTGCGCTGACGCATCCACACGGGGGCGCTGCGTTACTACACTCGAAGTGTGGCGGGGGGTGGACATCCACAGCAGTCCGTCTCATTGAAGCTTCTTCCCCGTCGTGTTGTTTATCTCCAAAGACTTCAGGTGAGTCCTCTTCTGCAGCCACTAGTGGCCGCTAGCGCAAGGTTTTATAAATATCTATTTGAAAATTGTTATCATCTCGAATCGAGTCCGAGACCGTGCAATCACGACAATCGATTGAATCATCAATAAGAGGTGAAATGAATAATCGTGCACCTCTATTGAAGAAGGGCTGTTGCCCGAAACGTCGCATTATATATGTTTCCCCCTCTTAAGGCCACAGTGTTATTGACGAGTGTATTGGATATTTTTACGTGAATAATAATATTATTAATAATTTCTTTTTTTTATCCAAAAAAATCCGCAATCGAGTCTCAAGATTTCGATTTAAAGCTTTCGTGACTGCCGGGATTCATCTTCTTGGTTCTTTCGGTAAAGTCACGTAGAAGGGAAAAAAAATTAAACACGAAATAATTCTCACGACGTTTCGGCCACAACGCGTCTGAATGCTGTCTTTCCGACAGACCTGTTCTTCACCTGAGGACGGCTGGTTGCGTTGCGGCCGAAACGTCGTGAGAATTATTTTATGTTAAATTTGTATTATTTTATTATTTCCCTTCTACGTGACTTTACCGAAAGAACCAAGAAGACGAATCTCAAGACTTGTTTATTTTTATATTTCCCGGCCGGTAGTGGTGGTGTGGTGCCTACGCTGCTGCACGTGTCTGCACCGCAATCCAGCACTGCGGAGGCAGCAGCCAGGGTTGGTGGGTCACCGCACCGCAGCACACACACACAGAGAGACGTTGTGAAACTTACTTCTTGGCGTGGGTTGGGCTTCGAGGAGGTGCCCGCAACAACCTCGGCTCGGCCAGGAGGCGGCGGTAGAGCGCGAATGTGGACTCCTTGCGCCTTCTGAATGCAATGGCCTCGAGAGTACTGTAGTGGGTTTATTCTTTGGTTCTTTCGGTAAAGTCACGTATAAAGATTAAATAATACATTAAATAATAGCATACGACGTTTCGATTGCAACACAAGCTAATCATCATCAGGTATAAAACCCCTCCCTCTCTCTGCTTCCGCCCCCCTCTGTCTATTTAAGGCCACCCCACAGAGACGATCTCCCTCTCTGTACCTGTGTTACTCTCTATGTATCTTGGTGATATCTGTCCGCTTATATGTCTGTCTATAGTTTTCTGGTTAGATTTTTTTGTTGCTATTTCATTTATACCTGATGATGATTGCTTGTGTTGCAATCGAAACGTCGTATGCAATTATTTAATTTATTATTTTTATCTTTATACGTGACTTTACCGAAAGAACCAAAGAATAATTCCTGCAGTCACGAAAGCTCCAAAATTAAGTAGTGGGATTGTGAACCTGGGGTGCACGCGCATCTCCATGGGGGCGCGAGATGCCCTCCCTGGGGGTGCGAGACATGGCCAGGTTTTCTTTTTAGAAGGTGAATCATCGAGAGACCGATTAAGCACTGGCACGTGAGTAAAACGGCTTTAATTTTCGATTTAAAGCTTTCGTGACTGCAGGGATTCCTCTTCTTGGTTCTTTTGGTAAAGTCACATAGAAGGGAAGTAATCAAATAATAAAAATAAAACATAATAAAATAATTCTCACGACGTTTCGGCCACAATGCAAGCAGCCGTCCTCAGGTGAAGAACAGGTCTGTCGGGGAGACAGCGTCTGAATGTCTGAATGACGCTGTCTCCCCGATAGACCTGGTCTTCACCTGAGGACGGCTGCTTGCGTTGTGGCCGAAACGTCGTGAGAATTATTTTATTATGTTTTATTTTTATTATTTGATTACTTCCATTCTACGTGACTTTACCGAAAGAACCAAGAAGATAAAACGGCTTTCTTTCCTCAACCCCTGTGTATTTATGAACATGATACGTGTTGTTGTTGTTTATTTTTTTGCAATTCAGAACCAAGTCTGCGGTAAATTTGTAAGAGCCGCTGGCTCTGGAGAGCGTTGGCTTTCTGGCACAAGGCGTGGTGGGTTCTCTCCGGTTGTCCACCCCACGTCGTATAGGCACTCAGCATCAACGACTTACTATATAGAGGGGACCGCAGAGCTTGGGCTCTGGCCTGGCTCCTGCTGCCAACTCCCCGCCACCCCCCGTCCCTTGTCTGTGGTTCCTCTTCCTGGCACCTCTGAGTCGTCCTCTCTCCGTTCTCCCTCGCTCGAGAGGACACTGAGAGAGCGAGCAGCATTACAAGTTGAAATGATCATCGGCTTCGTCGTTCTAGAACCGGATACTGCTTTTGACTAATGTGTTGAGTTATTGTTGTTGTTTCTATTCTATGCGTTGGTTCAGAAAGTTAGGGGCCGATTTAATTACGCGCGATAATTCTCTCTGACAAGGTTTACATATTTTCACGTTGGTTCTGCGTGTGCGCGCGCTCGTGTGCATGTATGTCTGTCTGTATGTATGTATGTTTGTAAGTATGTTTGTATGTCTGTATGTATGTATGCATGCGGTAAAGCGACTTCACACGCTGTGTTCTGAACGCAAACCGCTCATGCGTGAGGTTTTTATGGCTTTGACTTCGGAGGAACAGTAACCCAGGCAAATCCGGATAAAACCCACGTCGCCTCAATATAACCAAACCAGCTTGGGTCAGCCCGCGACCCCGTAGCCCTGTGGCAGTGCAGGGCTCGAGTATGTGAGTGCACGTGTGTGTGTGTGCACTTGTGTGTGTATGTGTGCACGTGTGTGCGTGTGCACGTGTGTGTGTGTGCACGGTAACAGCACTTGTCCAAACAACAACAGCGTGTTAAGGCTATACGGGGGGGGTCTTTGTAATGTTTTGTGTGTGTGTGGTATGCGCGCTATGAACCCAGCGTCGTGAGTTCGATTACCGTTTCACGACCACCAACACCAGGGGCGATTACACTAAGTAACACAATTTTTGTTCCTGGGTACTAAGTGATATTTCGTAATTGCTTATGCCTAAAAAGTATAGAAAATGGCTATTATTCCCCACAAACTTTGCTTTTGTGACCAGTACAGTGATATTTTGAAATTTACCTTTTTTCAATGAGAAAACGGGCGAATTTGTGTCTTTTCGTTCACATAAAGGCAGAAAAAACATATGAATTTAAATTAACATGCATTTATACTAAAGTAATAAAAAAATTACGACAAAATATTTAAAAGTGAGTAGTTTTTCGAGATATACGATTATACTGTAAATCACTTTCACGAATCAGCCCCCAAATGTAGTCTCCCATCATGTTCTAGTTATACTGTCCTTGGTAGCGGCGTTTAAAGTCCAGGATATCCTGGTGGAAGCGCTCGCCTTGCTCCTCCGAGTACGCTCCCATGTTTTCCTTGAATTTATCAAGATCAGCATCAAGGATACGGACTTTGAGGGACATCCTACAGCCCATTGTGCCGTAATTCTTCACCAGAGTCTCAACAAGCTCCACATAGTGTACGACCTTGTGATCGCCCCGGAAGCCACGAACCACTGCGACAAAGCTGTTCCAAGCCGCTTTCTCCTTACTAGTGAGCTTCTTGGGGAATTAATTGCACTCCAGGATCTTCTTTATCTGTGGTCCGACGAAGACACCGGCTTTGACCTTTGCCTCAGACAACTTAGGGAACAAGTCTTGAACGTACTTGAAGGTGGCCGACCCCTTATCTACAGCTCTGACAAATTGTTTCATGAGGCTCAATTTGATGTGCAGTGGTGGCATCAGCACCTTCCGGGGGTCCACCAGTGGCTCCCACTTGACGATGTTCCTCCCCACAGAGAACTCGGTCCCCTGTGGCCAGTTCCGCCTGTGGTAGTGCGCCTTGGTGTCTAAATCTTTTGTAGTCATTGTTGTATTACTTTAGTATAAATACATGTTAATTTTGATTCATATGTTGCTTTTTTCTGATTTTATGTCAACGAAAAGACAAATTCGCACGTTTTCTCATTTAAAATAGGTACATTTCAAAATATCACTGTCCTGGTCACAAAAGCAAAGCCATTTTCTGTACTGTTGAGGCATAAGCAATTAGGAAATAACACTTACTACCCAGGAACAAAAGAAAATGTTACACAGTGTTATCTGAACCGGTCCTGGGCATCCCCTAGGTCCACTCAACCCCAAATACCTAGTACGATGTGTAAACATCAAACCAGCTTGGACCAAGGCAGCCCGGCGTGGTGCTGGCCATCCACCCCCTAGTGTGCCACAGTGCTGGCCTTCATAGGTGCTCGCTAACAGCACTTGCCCCGGCAGTCTGGTAAAGGCTACACGGGGGAGCTTTGTACTCTGTCTTGGTAGTGCAGTGGTCTCGCGCAACTGCGCTACGAATCCGATTCGATTCCCGACCACGGCGAACACCAGTGCCGATTAAATCTCAGAATCAGAATCATTTATTCACACTGCAGGAGGAATCCGATGAGCTATGAAGCTCATTTTTTTCCACACATGTCCAGTAGGGGCAGGTCAGAACGCTTCAACGACAGACAATTATCTGAATATGTCCTGGTAATCTTCTTGGTTCTTTCGGTAAAGTTACGTAGAAGGGAGATAATAAAATAATACAAATAAAACATAATAAAATAATGCAATTCTCACGACGTTTCGGCCACAACGCAAGCAGCCGTCCTCAGGTGAAGAACATGTCTGTCGGAAAGACTGCTTGCGTTGTGGCCGAAACGTCGTGAGAATTGTATTATTTTATTATGTTTTATTTTTATTTTTTTATTATCTCCCTTCTACGTGACTTTACCGAAAGAACCAAGAAGATGAATTCCTGCAGTCACGAAAGCTTTAAATCGAAAAATGTCCTGGTAATATATAGGCTATGGGTGGTGTTTGTGTGCGATAGTGTAGTGGTTATGGCACCGAGTTCGATTCCCGTTCACGGCCACCAACACCGGAGATGATTATCTTGAACCGCTCCTGGGCCTCCATCCCCCTAGGTCGACTCAGCCTCAAATGAGAAACCTGGGGAGATGTGTCAACATCGCCACTGGGGAGGGGGGGGTGACAAAGTCGGCCGGGCGTGGTCTTGGCCACCCATCTTCTCGCGTGCCCCTTTTCGGAGCTACTCGCCAACAGCACTTGCCTCGCCAATCTGTTCAAGGCTATTCGGTGGATCTTTGTCACTGTGTGTGTGTGCGCGCGCGCGCGCAACGATGCCGTCAAACGAGAGACAGCAAAAGGATCACCGTCGCAGGCGTCGTGTGGTGGATTACGCGCGTGCGTGAGTCTGGTTTTCAGGGGCAGGAGAAAGCCTGCACCATTGCAGTAAAGGCAATCACAGACGGGAAAAAAAAGATTCCCCCGTATGGCTTTTACTGGACGATTAGGACGAGCGCCTATGAAGGCCGCCGCGTCCGGCACACGAAGGGGGTTAGGGGGTCACCACGCCCGTGGTTGCCTCTCTCTCCCAAAGTGGCGACGTTTGAACGCACCGCACCAGGCACGGCACGGCACTCATTTGAGGCTGAGTCGACCTAGCGGAAGCCCGGGACCGCTTCATGCAATAGTCACTGGTGTTGGTGGCCGTGAGCGAGGAATCGAACTCGGGTTTCCGGGTTAGAAGGTGCCCGTTGACAGCACTTGCCCCAACAGTCTATTGAAGGCTGTACGGGGGATCTTTGTCTTTGGTTCCGCGTACGAGAGTACGAGAGTGGTGTGTGCACTGTACGCTCTGGGCCGGACGTGGTGTTGGCCACCCACCCCATCGTGTGCCGTTCCGGCTTTTAATAGGTGCGACAGTCTATTAAAGGCTATACGGGAGATCTTTGTCTTTGTTTGTGTTGTAGGTCGACTCAGCCTCATAAATGAGTACCTGGTGCAGCGTTTTAAAAAAACAAAAAAAACCCATCGCCACTCGGCTGACAAGGGCGACCTGGCGTGGTGCTGGCCACCCACCCCCTCGTGTGGCGTGCCGGCCTTCATTGGTGCTACCACTCCCGAAAACCATTTGCCCCAACGGTCTGTTGTTAAAAGCTATGCGGGTGGGATCTTTGTCTTTGAGAGAGTCTGTGTGTGTGGTGTGTCCGCGACTTTCACAGAAGTCTCTGGCCACATGTCTCGTCCACCCACCTGTCAGCCTAATTTGACAGGTTAAAAAATGAAAAAGAGAGAGAGATCTTCTTGAAAATCACGGAGCGGTCTGGGCCGGGCTATCCTCGGGCGCCAATGCCACGAACAATGTCCATGGCTAGACGCAATTATTCTCTCTCTCGCTCTCACGGAGGCACTCGTAAACTTTCACGAGATTGAGCTTGGCTCGAGTTCAACAAACTCCGACCCGGGCCAGGTGCACGACGGGTTTGAACGCGTTTGACATCTGTCTGTTTAGAACAGAAGAAAAAAAAAACTTCCCCACCTCAATTATTGTTGTTTTGGTGGCGGTGGTGGTGGTCGTGGTGGTGGTGTTCGTGGTGGTGGTGGCGGTGGTCGTGGTGGTGGTGGTAGTCGTGGTGTTAGTGGTGGTCGTGGTGGTGGTGGTCGTGGTGGCGGTGGTGGCGGTGGTGGTGGTCGTGGTGGTCGTGGTGGTGGTCGTGGTGGTGGTCGTGATGGTCGTGGTGGTGGTGGTCGTGATGGTCGTGGTCGTGATGGTGGTGGTGGTGGCGGTCGTGGTGGTGGCTACCCTCCTGCCGCACTGAACTCGAGCCACTGTGGAAGCAGCAGCGAGAGTTGGTGGATCACCAAAAATAAAGACAAATATCCCCCGTGTAGCCTTGACAGACCATTGGGGCAAGTGATGTTAGCGAGCACCTATGAAGGCCGGCACGGCACACGAGGGGGTTGGATGGCCAACACCACGCCCGGCCGCCTTTGTCTCCCCAGTGCCAATGTTTACACACCTGCACCCGGTACACATTTTAGGCTGAGTCGACCTAGGGGAGGCCTGGGACCGGTTCAGACAATCGTCACTGGTGTTGGCCGTGAGCGGGAATCGAACTCAGATTGCCGGGTTCTTAGCGCAGCGTAGCGCTAACCGCTGCACCACCGCTCCCCGCCATCATCACGAAATACAAAGATCACCCGTGTAGCCTTCAGCAGACTGTTGGGGCAAGTGCTGTTCGCGGGCACCACCATCGCAAATCAGCACGTTGTGAATCTCCTTTCTTCCCGTGGGCGCCGTCGTCAAGGAGGAGGTGCCTGTCATATCCCTGGCTGTGCCACGAGAAAGTCAGCACAGCAAGTGGACAAATCGCCATCTTTTCGATTTAAAGCTTTCGTGACTGCAGGGATTCATCTTCTTGGTTCTTTCGGTAAAGTCACGTAGAAGGGAAATAATAAAATAATAAAAATAAAACATAATAAAATAATAAAAATAAAACATAATAAAATAATTCTCACGACGTTTCGGCCACAACGCAGGTCTGTCGGTAAGACAGCGCTGTCTTCCCGACAGACCTGTTCTTCACCTGAGGACGGCTGCTTGCGTTGTGGCCGAAACGCCGTGAGAATTATTTTTATTATGTTTTATTTTTATTATTTTATTACTTCCCTTCTACGTGACTTTACCGAAAGAACCAAGAAGATAAATCTCCATCTGTTTCTGTCTGTATGGGGGATCGAGCGTTTCATACCTTCGCGCAAGGCGTAGGTTTTTGTCCGGGTGCTCCGGGTTTCCTCCCCACGTTGTATATTAATAATAACAAACACAACTCGTCATCATTAATTTGCTGCAAACATCTTGGATGTAAATAAATAAACACATAAATGTAGCAGCAACAGGACCCTCCTGCCAAAGATGTCCACACGAACCCTTCCCAAGGCCACTCGCTTTCCTGTCGAGTGCTGTTTCTATACGGGGTGGCCTTCCGAGCTAAGTAAACATCATGATGAGTCAAATCACGTTCCATCTCTCAAGAATTTAAATCGGTTCAACTGCCACGCGATCGAAGCCTCTCGCATGCAGCGCGAGCGAGCGTGGTGAGTGATGCGTGGATCAGATTGAAGAAGGAAGAGACGGGAACTCGGAGGTAGCTCTTTGACATCCGCTTACCTGGGGGCCGTTCTCAAACCCCAAGGGGGGTTCGATGCGCCGCTCTGAATGGATCGCAGCGGGTGGCGGCTCAGCGCCCTGATCTCTCTGCCACGTGGCCACGTGGTAGGCCCTGAACGTGCGTGAAGAAGAACGAGTTCAATGAAGGGCTCGCCCCCACCTCCACCCCACCCCACCTTTCAATAGCGAAGACAAATCTTCAAAGGTGACAGCGACGATCGCGAAGAACGCGCGGCAAACGTTGCGCAAGGCTTATACCAAAGTCTCGGAACATTTGGATGCATATGCGGCCAACGACGGCGCGTTTCCTTGACCGTGCCGCGCGCTGCAACTGCGACTTTGTTGTTGTTGTTTTTAGGAGCAAAAAAAATAGGCAAATGTACAGTACAATAGAAAGGTGCGGGCGCAACCCTGCAATTGCCTGCCCCCCCCCCCCCCCCGCTCTTCCACACTGCTAAGACACGGAAGCGGTGGGAGTAGCAACACTCTCCCCCACCGCACGCGACCAGGCGATCGACCGCGTGGCCAAGTCGCAGGGCCTTCGCTCCCCTCGACGTCGCGCCCTGTACTCGGACAACCCGTTTCGAGCCAAAAAAATTCGCCGTATCCGTGCGCGTTTTCTGAATTCGCTCAGACGCGCCTATGCGCTCGAACGTAGGACAACATTGCGTGTGTGTGCGCGTATGTGTGCGGAGTGGTAGACAGTGGCGAGCCGAGTTCGATTCTCGCTCACGGCCAACACCGGTGACGATTATCTGAACCGGTCCTGGGTCTCCCCTAGGTCAACTCAGCCTCAAAAATATATACCTGGTACGATGTGTAAACATCGCCACTGGGGAGACAAAGGCAGCCGGGCGTGGCGTTGGCCACTCACCCTCTCGTGTGCCGTGCCGGGTTTTATAGATGCTCGCTAACAGCACTTTCCCCAACAGTCTATTAAGGCTATACTGGGGATCTTTGTCTTTGTACCGTGCTGTGTCGTTGCGCTGGTCATCCACGCACGACGGCTGCTGTGACGGCCTCACTTTGTTGCGCGGGGAGCCGTAGCGGAGCGCTCCGAGTTCCACTCGATCCACGGTTTCGTTCCGTCTCGCTCCTAGCGCCTCTTCACGGAAATTGACTCCCTCTAAGACATCGACCCCGCTCTCTCTATCTTCCGCTCCTCCTTGAATACCCTTCTATGCTCACTCGCCTACCACTCGCCTACCCACCTATTCTCACTCGCCTACCCACCTATGCTCACTCGCCTACCCACCTATTCTCTATCCCTACCCAGCGTCATCGCCGATACCCTCCACCGACTCACACTCATCCATGTCCTCTTCACCTCCGTTTCCTTTCAGGTATCACCACCATCATCATCACCCTCCTCATATTCACAACATTTACCGCGCCCATTCCATCTCGTCCCATGCCCCACACGGTATGTTTTTGTTTTGTACCATCGTTAATTCACTGTTCAGCGCTTTACAAATGTAATTAAGATGAAGATTCCCATTTCCATCGACGAGTTGTTTCGCGTCACGCGGGAGCAAGCCAGAGACTGACAATTCTGGCCACACCCTCGCTGCCTCGTTCCGACAACACCTCGCAAAGCCCTGGGCGATGCTCAACCATCCAGGTACGAACCAAATTGGCCACAGATTAGCAACCGAGTTATGCCGAGTTGGTTGCAAGGCACGCGCGTGTTTTAAACTAAACAATGTTTTTTTTATTTTTTTTTAACAGGCGAGGTCCACTGAGCTGCATAGCTCTTTGTCAGAAGCGGCCTGGCCATCACCAATGAGAGCTCGGCGAGAAGTCGCCGATCATCATCATCATCACGTGCACATTCACAGCAGCCACATTTTCGATTTAAAGCTTTCGTGACTGCAGGGATTCATCTTCTTGGTTCTTTCGGTAAAGTCACGTAGAAGGGAAATAATAAGAGAATAAATAAAATAAAAAAATTGTTATATTATAATATTATTTTATTATGTTGTATTTTATTATTTTATTATTTCCCTTCCACGTGACTTTACCGAAAGAACCAAGAAGAAGCCGCCACATTCTCTAAACGTTGATTCTAAATGTGGACAGGCGACAACCGGAGGACCCGGAGAGAGAAAGAAAACAATCCCCACGTCACCACCACGGGGAGAGCGGCACGCAAACTCCAAATATACAGCAGCAGGCGTCGTGCTCGGGACCCAAACCCAAGATCTCCTGCATCCCAGGCGAGGTAGTCAACATCTCGCTACTGCGGCGCCACGGTGTTTGTTTTGATGGAGGAGCTTCCATTGTGGCGTGCCGGTGGGTCCAGAGCGCGCCGGTTACACTCCATCTCCTGGCGCGGCAGCTTGAAACAATGGGGAGGGGGGGGGGGAGATCTCGACTTAAAGCTTTCGTGACCGCAGGAATTCATACTCTTTGGGGTCTTTCGGTAAAGTCACGTCGATAGAAAAATAACAAATACAACACCCTGCTTCAGTAGCTCTCTTGCTATATGTTTTTCGCCTGATGACGATTGCTTGTGCTGCGATCGAAAAGTCGTGATTTTTTGTTATTTTTCCATCGACGTGACTTTACCGAAAGACCCCAAAGAGAATGGGGGGAAGGTTTCATAAATTCCCTCCCACCCGGCCTCCCGCTTCTCCCCTTGCCACCCCCCTGTTTATGTCCACCCACAAGTGCAGGTTTGCCTCGCTTTGTGCGGTAGTAGATGCGTCCTCCCCCAAAAAAACGGCAACGCAAAGACGAATGGGGTAGCGCAGAGTGCAGTCGCCCGACCCCACAATGCACCGCACGAGGAGACGGCTGCCTGCCGAATAGCGAATACAAAGATCCCCCGTGTAGCCTGTGACAGACTGTTGGGGCAAGTGCTGTTAGCGAGCAGCTGTGAAGGCCGGCACGGCACACGAGGGGGTGGGTGGCCAGCACCACGTCCGACCGCCTTTGTATCCATAGTGACGATATTTATACTCATTAGAGGCCGAGTCGACCTAGGAGAGGCCCGGGACCGGTTCAAACATTCGCCACTGGTATTGTTCGTGAGCGGGGAATCGAACTCGGTTCCGTCGGGTTCTAAGCGCAGTGCGCTAACCGCTAGACTACCGCTCCCCGCCACGCACACACACGCGCACACACAGATGAGACACGCACGCGGGCGCGTGATACGTACACACTCGTCCGTGGCTGCCAATAAACGCATGCTCAGAATCTCGAATGCCCTCGTGTTTGTGGTCTGATGTTTATGAACACAAATCTGAGTGTCACTTCTAAAGAAGTCTTATAACGACCACACCCATCACCCAACCCGTCATCCTCCCAGTCTCTCATGACACGCACGCACATCTATACACACACGCAGCAAAGATAGAGACAAAGCTCACCCGTGTAGCCTTCGTCGACTTATGGGGCAAGTGCTGTTAGCGAGCACCTATGATGGGCGGAACTGTGCACGAAGGGGTGGGTGGCCAGCACCACGCCCGACCGCCTTTGTCTCTCCAGTGGCGATGGTTTTGCACACCGCACCAGGTACTCATTTAAGGCTGAGTCGACATAGGGGAGGCCCATGACCGGTTCAGATAATCGTCACCGATGTTGGCCGTGAGCGGGAATCGAACGCAGGTCAGCAGGTTCGTCGCGCAGCGCGCTAACCACGACACTACCGCATCTACACTCACGCAACAAAGCTAAAGACAAAGATTCCCGGTATAGACATAGGGAATGTGGTGGGGCGGTGGGCAAGTGCTGTTAGCGAGCACGTGAAATGCCGATAAGGCACACAAAGGGGATTGTGTGTGGCTAGTACCACGCCCGGCCGCCTTTGTCTCCCCCGGTGGTGATGTTTACACATCGCACCAGCTACTCATTTTGAGGCCGAGTCGGCCTTGGGAAGGCCCATGACCGGTTCAGACAATCGTCACTGGTGGTGGCCATGAGCGGGAATCGAACCGTCGCTACCGGGTTATGCCGTGCAGCGCGCTAACCACTGCGCCACCGCTCCCCTCCTTGACACACGGACAGACGACAGCCACGAACGCACCGCTCGGTTCGCTGTTTCAACACAGCGCTGCGGAATCCACGCCTCCACCAACCCCACCCCTACCCCCACGTCTACCTGAACCACACAGTCGTCAAATCATTCTGGCAGCAAAATGAGTTACGAGAATGAGGGAGGATTTAGGTGGGATTGACTCTGCTCAGGGAGTGGAGAGAAAGCTTGGAAGCTTTGGGGAGAGGTGGAGGGAGGGGGTGGATTTTCTCTCCCACGGGGGTTGAAACGATGGTGGTAAGGGCTCCGAAATCCGCACCACTGCCTCTGTCCACGCGGAAGTTTGAATGGGTCACGCCACAACGACATTCGATTGGTGGGGTAAAGTGTGGGTACTCCCACAATTCTAGATTTGAAGCTTTCGTGACTGCAATGATTCATACTCGTAGTTCTTTCGGTAAAGTCACGTGGATAAAAAATGAAATTAAAATTAATAAAAATAAAATAAAAATCACGACGTTTCGGAGGCAACACAAGTCTCCGTCATCAGGTGGGACCGTCACAGACAGATTTGCTGCATCAAGATCTGGCTGTGACGGTCCCACCTGATGACGGAGACTTGTGTTGCCTCCGAAACGTCGTGATTTTTATTTTATTTGTATTAATTTTAATTTTTTACCTACGTGACTTTACCGAAAGAACTAAGACTATATACTCCCACAATGTTAACTACCTCGTCAGGTATACAGGAGGTCGTGGGTTAGAACCCGACCCTGACGCCTGTTGTTTATTTGGAGTTTGCGTGCCTCTCTGTCTCTCTCTCCGTGGTCGCGTGGATGTTTTTGTCCGGGGACCTTCGGGTTTTCCCTCCACATTTTAGAATCAACATCACGCTTTTAGGGTATTTGGCAGCTACACATTTCCACGCGATAAGCCACCTTGTTTAGATATCATTTGTGGCCAGGTCGCTTCTGAAAAAAAAGACCTACATAGCTTAGTGGGTCTTAGCTGGTAACAAAAATAATAATTTAGTTTTCCAAGACGTCTGGCCAAATGTGCAAGAGTCTTCCTCTCTTTAGTAGACTCTAGAGGGGCACTATAGCGTTACCTCTGTAGTGGATGTCCGATCCGTCAAGCAGTGGGTCCAGCAAAAAAAAAGAAAAGCATTGCAGGGCTGCGCTTGTGTTGTGTGTAATTAGTTGGGAGTAACTGCTACTAACTTGATTTTTGTTTTTACCAGGTAAGGCCCACTGAGTTACCTGGTCACAAATGATAGCTCAACGAAGTGGCTGATCATGCGCAAATGTTTAGCAGCCAAACACTCGAAACGCTTTAAACGCATTGCCATGGCTAACAATGCTTCCACACCGAGGGGGGGGGGGGGGGGGAATTCCCAGGACCTGTTCAGATGATTTAATCGTCGCTGCTGTTGGTGGCCGTGGGTTCGTAGCGCAGCGTGCTAACCACGGGACTACCGCTCCCCACACAAAGACAAAGATCCCCAGTATAGCCTGTAACAGACTTTTTGGGGCAAGTGCTGTTAGCGAGCACCTATGAAGGCCGGCACGGCACACGAGGGGTGGGTGGCCAACACTAACGCCCGGCCACCTTTGTCTCCCCAGTGGCGATGTTTACGCACCACACCAGGTACTCATTTGAGGCCGAGGCGACCGAGGGGGATTCCCAGGACCGGTTCAGATTATCGTCGATGGTGTTGGCAGTGAGCGGGAATCGAACTCGGGTCGCCGGGTTCGTAACGCAGCGCGCTAACCACTGGACTACCGCTCCCCACAACAACAACTGCCATTCGCCACCAAGTGGCGGTGACGTCACCACGGGGCTTGTGCCAAGCTATGTGCACGTCAAGGCCGCTCCCCAAAGACAAAGATCGCCCGTGTAGCCTTAATAGATGGTGAGGCAAGTGCTGTTAATGAGCACCTGTGAAAGCCGGAACGGTACACGAGGGGGGTGGGTGGCCAACACCACGCCCGACTCCACACACACACACGCGCACGCACAAGCACCCAAGAAATACCTGGGCTTGTAACATCGCTCAGATGAAATAATGACCGGCGCCAAAACTGCAAAATTGCGTGCGTAACTTTATCCGCCAGTGTTGAGTGGCGTGCGTGTGGGTGTGTACGCACCGCGGATAATGATGGCCTGGTCTCAAAAGAGGTGGAGCCTTGGCTTTAAAAAAAAGAAGAAGATTTGTGTGTGCGTGCTAGAGAGAGACAGAGAATGTGTATGTCTTTGTCTACGTTGTGGAGGAGCGGTGGCGCAGTGGTTAGCGCGCTATGCTACGAACCCGGCGGTTACCCGAGTTCGATTCCAGCTCACGGTTCCCAACACCGGAGACGATTATCGGAACCGGTTCCGGGCCTCCCCTAGGTTGACTCAACCTTAAATGAGTACCTGGTGCGGTGTGTAAACATCCCAACTATGGGAGACAAAGGCGGCCGGGCGTGGTGTTGGCCACCCACTCTCTCGTGTGCCGGGGCTTCATAGGCGCTCCATCGCAGCACTTGCCCTATCAGACTGTCAGTAGGCTATACGGGGGAGCTTTGTCTTTGTCTCCGTACGTCTATGCGTGCGTGTATCGTTCGTGTGGTGGCCCTCCGCTCGGTCGACTCAGACTGAAATCAGTACCATGGTGCTGGATGTGAACTTTATTAACGCGACTGTACCAGTGGCTGTCAACCTGTCTGGCTGATGTGTATATATTTTTTTAAAAATATGTATTTACCACAATACTATTATTATTATTAACAGGGCGAGCCAGTCCTGGCTTAAGTAAGCCGGTCGGACCGGCTGTGAATGAGAGAGGGAGAGAGGGAGGGAGGGAGAGACTCAACAGTGAACTCATCAACACACGCAGCGAATATAAAAAAGCCAATGCTCTTCCATCCACGTTGTATAATTGTTGTTATGGGCTGTAACTTTTCACAAGTATCTAAGTGCCCTTATATACACCGGCAAAGAATGTGGGCACTTGCGAATTTAATTCAATGCGTACTCGCTTTGCACTCACGCACACAGTGCACACAAAGACACGGCGTATTGTGTACGTGTAATGTGTTTAGAGTTTGTGTGTGTAGGTCGACTCAGCCTCAAATGAGTATTTGTTGCGGTATGTAAACGTTGCCACTGGGGAGACAAAGGCGGTCGGGAGTGGTGCTGGCCACCCACCCCCTCGTGTACCGTTCCGGCCTTAATAGGTGCTCGCTAACAGCACTTGCCCCTACCGTCTGTTAAGGCTATACGGGGGATCTCTGTTTTTTTTTTATGGAGCTGTGTGTTGAGAACCACGCCCGGCCGCCTTTGTCTCGCCCACTGACGATGTTGACATACCTCACCCTCGTCTCGCTCCCAAACACAACCCTCATTAGAGTCGCTGTCTCTCAACCTCGTCCCCATGTCATCCACCAGCCATGGTCTCTCTGCCGCTGGATGAAGGTCTGGACACGCCGTCCTTAGCAGTGGTCACAGCCATCGCCACGATCGCCACCATCGCCACGATCGCCCTCCTTTGCCCGACATTCCGTCGCTGATCTTTCCCAAGGCTCGCCCTCACTGCGGGACACATTCTACCAGTTGGAGGGGGTTCGGAAACCGAAATAGCGACGGGAGACATTTCTTGTTCGAATTCAGTTCGGTTCATCTATTAGGTGTAGCCCTGTGGGCCATTCGGCTCTTGACTCGGGTGCAACCGCAACAAACTAAAATATGAACAAGGAACATCTTAAAGTGATTTAAATCTTTCGTGACTGCAGGGATTCATCTTTTTGGTTCTTTCGGTAAAGTCACGTAGAAGGGAAATAATAAAATAATAAAAATTAAACATAATAAAATACAATTCTCACGACGTTTCGGCCATAACGCAAGTAGCCGTCCTCAGGTGAATAACAGACCTATTATTTCCCTTCTACGTGACTTTGCCGAAAGAACCAAGAAGATATTAAAGTGACTACGCGCTACAAAAAAATGCAGGTAACCACCCCCCCCCCCGAAACCCCCATCCCCCGCCCTAAAAAAGACCCTCCCTCAATATTCCAAGAGCCGCAATGCGATGTGAAGACGAGGATCGTGGTCCTTGAATGCGCGATGTCACGAAGCAATCCTTGAAGAGACGCGTGGGGCTCAGGAACGGCAGGTTGTCGACCCCCCCACTCCCTCCCCGATCTTCCCCTAACCCTGCCCCGAAGACCGCTCCTTTACCTGTTGAGTTTCTGATTTTTAAAACAATGTTTTATACAGGCTGGCCCAAAAGTCTGGACAACTGCAGCAGCAGCAACTGCAGCTCCCTTTGATGCTGTTAATCCTGCATAATGCACATGCATATGTAGTACTAATCACATTCCTGCATTTCCCATAAATATGCTAAATTCCTCTTGATATGCAAATTCTTTGTAAAGGCGCCCAGCTTATATATATATATGCTCCAAGCTCGTGTGCTGTTTCATTCAGACTCTGTCGCCTCGACGGACCTGGTTTTCACCTGAGGACGGCTGCTTGCGTTGTGGCCGAAACGTCGTGAGAATAATTTTATTATGTTTAATTTTTATTATTTGATTACTTCCCTTCTACGTGACTTTACCGAAAGAACCAAGAAGATGGACACATAGGGTTATTATGTTTCATATAGTTTAGAGTATATGGCTGCTATACATTTCCACGCGATAAGCCACACCGATGAGCTCGCATTTGTGTTGGTAAGGCCGCTTCTGAAAAATAGCTAGCGAGCTAAGTGGGCCTTACCCATGTAGTTTATCGTTTGATTTTTCAACAAATCACATTTGGTTATTATATATTTCTTTTTTTAACAAGTCACGTCCGGGTTATTTCATTCAATTTAACAGATGTCCAATCTGACTTCCATTCTTAATCGTGACGCATGGATTATGTTTTGAAATGAATTTAGGATTTTTTTTCTCGTAAGATTACAGCTGTGTAAACATTGAACGTTCATCAATTACGTCTCGTCGTCTCAATTCGTTCATTCGGGGGTTCTTGGTCGAGTTTCGTAAATGCCGGACTTGAGGTGACCCCACAGTAATACGAAAAAACATGTTAATAACTATAACAGGTCAAATATTAACTTGCAAAAATAAACAATTAAAGTGTTATGTTAACATAAATGAAGTAACCCCATGTGCCCTGACTTGCTTTGGGCCTCCCTGTGCGAATCCGCGGCTGACCGTGACCCCCATATCGCAAGAGGGGGTGGGAGGTCATTGACCCGTGAGATGGGCAGTCCACCAGCATTGATTCAAGCAAGCGAGTCTCACTGTGTGCTGCTGATGAGAACACCGAAGGTCGAAGCTGTTGAAATGACGCAAACACGTGTGGACTCACTCCCCGTGAGCGTCGAGAATGTGTCATATTCCTGGCTCGCCAGGAGAAGGCGGTACAGCGAGCGGACTAATTGCCATCTTTTTCCATCTGTACGGGGGAGATAGCATTGCCCCCTCGTGCAAGGCATGGGGTTTTCTCCAGGTGCTCCCATGTTGTATAATAATAATAATAAACACAACTCATGGTTGAAATAATCTTAAAATCAAACGCCAATTTGGCAGCGGCAGGACCCTCCTGACAAAGAGTCATACGAGTCAGCGTGGCTCTCCTGGACGCTTTACGATGTGGAGAGACCGAAACTTGAGGATTTCTCCACAATTCTGGCCGCCGCCTGATGATGCTGGTTGTAATTACCGGCGACACGTCACGGCGCTCGAATTGGAAATGTTGTGGATTTACTCTCCAACACACCGGTGGGCTGTACTTGTAACCAATTCAGTGCTTTGTTTACGTGGCAAACCTTACTAATTAGCTGTGTCGGGTGGTGGCGGGTTTGACGACCCAAAAACCCTCTTATGTATAATATTGGTCACGTGTTACATTGAGTGTTATTTTTGTTCCCCTTCCTGTATCTCTGAGTGACGCCGAGTTTTGCATCTCTGCACGCCGCGCGGTCACCACGAGTTCGTGGTCCAGCCATAGATTCTTGTGTCCATTTGTGTGGGGGCGTTGAGCTGTTATCAACTCGTATGCCACCAAGTCGTGTCCAGTTGCTCTTGTTACCGACCACAAATAAAATACAGACTCACGAACAACAACAACAACAACTTCTCACATTCCTGAATAACATTTTGTGGTCGTAACAAGAAAATGTGTGTAGCAGACGACGTTTCGGGCAGTCGTCCTTTATCACGGCACATCGAGAGGCCAGCGAGGTAAAGTGTCCGACGTCTCTTGGCCTCTCTCTCTGTGCCCTGATCACAATCAGAATATTGATTTATACTGGTGGAATTCGATGAGCAATAAAGATCTTTATTCACCAAAGTCCAGTAGGAGCGTGTCAGAACGTAACAACAACAACAAAACAGATAACAGGATAGAAGTGCAATTGCCCGAGACGTCGCTTATGTTGACAAATGTATTGGCTTTATAAGAATATTCTTTGGTTCTGTCGGTAAAGTTACGTAGGTAGGAAAAACAATAGATCACGACGTTTCGATCGCCACACCAGCAATCGTCTTCAGGTGGGAGAGAGAAGAATAGACACAGGTGTTCAGATATTCGTGGTTCGTTCGGTAAAGTGACTTTACCGAAAGAACCAAGAATATGAATCCTCGCAGTCACGGAAGCTTTAAATCAAAATTCAAGGTGTTAAGATGTTAAAACACCAAACTGAAACCTTTTGCAATGGCTCGTGTCTGCATCGTGTCTGCATCGTGTCTGCATCGTGTCTGCATCGTGTCTGCATCGTGTCTGCATCGTGTCTGCATTAACCACGTATATCTGTGGTCAATGCAGACACGATGCCTTGCAAAAGGTTTCATTTTGATGTTTTAACACCTTAACACACCTGTGTTATTGCTAGCAAGTGTAAAACCTATTTTTATATTTTGATCATGGGCAAGGGAGTTCCATTGATGTATTGACTTTGTTGTTGTTATCCTTTGGGTCTTTCGGTAAAGTCACGTAGATAGGTTCAAATTAATACAAATAAAATTAACAAAAACTACGACGTTTCGATCACAACACAAGCGATCGTCTTCCCGATGAGGATCGCTTGTCGTGCTGCTGGCGAGTACCCCACGACGACACGCGAGGGGGTGGTGTGATTAACACCACATCCGGCCGCCTTTGTCTCCCCAGTTAAGGCATAGTCGATCTAGGGGAGACCCAGGACTCCCCCAAATGCTATTGGGGTCGGAGCACTGCGCTATCGCTCTCCAATCCACACTCCACAAGCACACAGCCCACACACACGGCCCACACACACGGCCCACACACACATGAAGGCCGGCACGGTACACGAGGGGGTGGGTGGCCAACACCACGCCCGGCCGCCTTTGTCTCCCTAGCGGCGATGTTTACAAACCGCACCAGGTACTCATTTGAGGCTGAGTCGACCTAGGGGAGGCCCGGGACCGGTCCAGATAATCGTCACTGATGTTGGCCGTGAGCGGAAATCAAACTCGTGTCACCGGGTTCATAGCGCAGCGCGCTAACCGCTACACTATCGCTCCCCACTACATACACGCACACACACGCACGCTACAACACACACTCCAACACACACGCACACACGCACACTCCAATACACACGCACACACACACTCCAATACACACGCACACACACACTCCAACACACACACACACACGCACACACGCACACTCCTACACACACGCACGCTACAACACACACGCGCACGCTACAACACACACGCGCACGTGGCCGCTGCAATAATCCGGGGCAGGTGGTCACCTGGCGTGGCCTCTGTTGAGTCTCAGGGACGACAAAAAAAAAGATCAAGAGAGCAGCAGCAGCAGCAGGAGGAGGAAGAGCGGTGGGAGAGGCGGGGCGCTCGTTAGATGGCTGGGTAGGGGAGGTGGGGTAGAGACGCGCCACGGTAGCGAGATGTTAACTACCTCGCCTGGTATGCAGGAGGTCTTGGGTTCGATCCTGATCCTCAACGCCTGCTGTCTATTTGGAGTTTGCGAAGCGCCCGCTCGTCACCGTGGCGAACACCACCACCACCACCACCACGTGACTTTTCTTTCGTGTTGTGCGAGGTGCATTTAGCGCCACAGCGCGTGGATTTATAGCGTTTATTTGTGTTGCTGGTGACTTTGTGTATTTCATATCGGAATCGCCTCCAGTGCTGTTGCTTCTGGCGGCAATAAAAGTTGTTTCAAAGTCAAAATTCTCTCTCTCTCTCTACCCGTGGTGGTCGCGTGGATTGTTCTCCGGGCCTCTCCGCATTCAGAATCGACGTGCGCTCAGAGCATGAGGCTGCTCGACATTTGCGCGTGATGACGCTAAGCCACCTCGCTGAGCTATCATTAACGATGGCCCAGGTCGCTTCTGGAACAGAGCTAAAGCAAGGCAGCGGGGGGCTCCTCACCTGGTGCGAATTAAAATAACGAGAGAAGAAATGTTTTTACTTCGAGTACCGCCACCGCTGGAGAGACGCGAGTGAGGGCGGGCGGAGAGGGAGGGAGGGAGGATGTGAAGGTGTGTGGGGGTGGTGTGGGGGCTGGCGTGGGTGGTGTGGGGTTGGGGGTGGGGTGGGGGCTGGCGTGGATGGTGTGGTTGGTGTGGGGTTGGGGGTGGTGTGGGGTGGGGGCTGGCGTGGGTGGTGTGGGTGGTGTGGGGTGGTGTGGATGATGTGGTTGGGGTGGTGTGGATGGTGTGGATGGGGTAGGGTGCGTGGTGTGGGTGGTGTGGTTGGGGTGGTTGGTGTGGTGTGGATGGTGTGGGGTGGGGGGTTGGGTGGGTTGGGGGATGGTGTGGGTGGGGTTGGTGGTGTGTGTGAGGTGGGGGGTGGTGTGGGTGGTGTGGGGGGTGTAGTGGGTGTGGGTGGTGTGGAGTGGATGGTGTGGGGGGTTAGTGTGGTGTGGATGGTATGGGGTGGGGGGTTGTGTGGGTTGGGGGTGGTGTAGGTGGGGTTGGTGGTGTAGGTGAGGCGGGGGTGGTGTGGGTGGGGTGGGTGGTGTGGGTGGTGGGGGAGGGGTGGGGGGCGAGTCGGTCAGGAGAGGAATGGGGAGACGGAACGGACTGGCCCCAGGCTGGTTCGAGAGCGTCCCGCACTAGAGTGGACAGGAGGCGTCCTGTCGCCTCGACACACACACAGCCTACACACACAGCCTACACACACATCCTACACACACACAGCCTACACACACACACACAGCCTACACACACACAGCCTACACACACAGCCTACACACACACATACACAGCCTACACACACACACAGCCTACACACACAGCCTACACACACAGCCTACACACACAACCTACACACACACAGCCCACAAACACACAGCCTACACACACAGCCTACACACACACACAGCCTACACACACAGCCTACACACACACAGCATGCACACACAGCCTACACACACAGCCTACACACACACACAGCCTACACACACACAGCCTACACACACAGCCTACACACACAGCCTACACACACACACAGCCTACACACACACAGCCTACACACACAGCCTACACACACAGCCTACACACACACAGCCTACACACACAGCCTACACACACAGCCTACACACACAGCCTACACACACACAGCCTACACACACAGCCTACACACACACACAGCCTACACACACACAGCCTACACACACAGCCTACACACACAGCCTACACACACACACAGCCTACACACACAGCCTACACACACACCTACACAGCCTACACACACACACACAGCCTACACACACAGCCTACACACACACAGCCTACACACACACAGCCTACACACACACAGCCTACACACACACGCACAGCCTACACACACACAGCCTACACACACAGCCTACACACACAGCCTACACACACACACACAGCCTACACACACAGCCTACACATACACATACACAGCCTACACACACACAGCCTACACATACACACACAGCCTACACCCACACACACACAGCGTACACACACACACAGCCTACACACACACAGCCTACACACACACACACACAGACTACACACACAGCCTACACACACACAGCCTACACACACACAGCCTACACACACACACAGCATACACATACACACACAGCTTACACATACACACACAGCCTACACACACCCACAGCCTACACACACACACAGCCTACACACACACATACACAGCCTACACACACACAGCCTACACACACACAGCCTACACACACAGCCTACACACACAGCCTACACACACACACACAGCCTACACACACACAGCCTACACACACAGCCTACACACACAGCCTACACACACACAGCCTACACACACAGCCTACACACACACAGCCTACACACACACAGCCTACACACACAGCCTACACACACAGCCTACACACACACACAGCCTACACACACACAGCCTACACACACAGCCTACACACACAGCCTACACACACACACAGCCTACACACACAGCCTACACACACACCTACACAGCCTACACACACACACACACAGCCTACACACACAGCCTACACACACACAGCCTACACACACACACAGCCTACACACACACAGCCTACACACACACACACACACAGCCTACACACACACAGCCTACACACACAGCCTACACACACAGCCTACACACACACACACAGCCTACACACACAGCCTACACACACACATACACAGCCTACACACACACACAGCCTACACATACACACACAGCCTACACCCACACACACACAGCCTACACACACAGCCTACACACACACAGCCTACACACATACACAGCCTACACACACAACCTACACACACACAGCCTACACACACACACACAGCCTACACACACACAGCCTACACACACAGCCTACACACACAGCCTACACACACACACAGCCTACACACACAGCCTACACACACACATACACAGCCTACACACACACACACAGCCTACACATACACACACAGCCTACACCCACACACACACAGCCTACACACACACACAGCCTACACACACACAGCCTACACACACATACACACAGCCTACACACACACAGCCTACACACACACAGCCTACACACACACCCTACACACACACACAGCCTACACATACACACACAGCCTACACATACACACACAGCCTACACACACCCACAGCCTACACACACACACAGCCTACACACACACATACACAGCCTACACACACACAGCCTACACACACACAGCCTACACACACAGCCTACACACACAGCCTACACACACACACAGCCTACACACACACAGCCTACACACACAGCCTACACACACAGCCTACACACACAGCCTACACACACACAGCCTACACACACAGCCTACACACACAGCCTACACACACACAGCCTACACACACACAGCCTACACACACAGCCTACACACACAGCCTACACACACACACAGCCTACACACACACAGCCTACACACACAGCCTACACACACAGCCTACACACACACACAGCCTACACACACAGCCTACACACACACCTACACAGCCTACACACACACACACAGCCTACACACACAGCCTACACACACACAGCCTACACACACACACAGCCTACACACACACAGCCTACACACACACACACAGCCTACACACACACAGCCTACACACACAGCCTACACACACAGCCTACACACACACACACAGCCTACACACACAGCCTACACACACACATACACAGCCTACACACACACACAGCCTACACATACACACACAGCCTACACCCACACACACACAGCCTACACACACAGCCTACACACACACAGCCTACACACACACACACAGCCTACACACACAGCCTACACACACACAGCCTACACACACACAGCCTACACACACACAGCCTACACATACACACACAGCCTACACATACACACACAGCCTACACACACCCACAGCCTACACACACAGCCTACACACACACATACACAGCCTACACACACACAGCCTACACACACAGCCTACACACACAGCCTACACACACACAGCCTACACACACACACAGCCTACACACACAAACAGCCTACACACACACAGCCTACACACACACAGCCTACACACATACACAGCCTACACACACACACAGCCTACACACACAGCCTACACACACACACACACAACCTCCACACACACACAGCCTACACACACACACAGCCTACACACACACACACAGCCTACACACACACACACAGCCCCCCCCACACATACACAGAGCCTACACACACAGCCTACACACACACACAGCCCCCACACACACACAGCCTACACACACACACACACAGCCTACACACACACAGCCTACACACACACACAGCCTACACACACACACAGCCTACACACACACAGCCTACACACACACACACAGCCTACACACACACACACATACAGCCTACACACACACACAGCCTACACACACACACACACAGCCTACACACACACACACAGCCTACACACACACAGCCTACACACACACACAGCCTACACACACACAGCCTACACACACACAGCCTACACACACACACAGCCTACACACAGCCTACACACACACAGTCTACAGTCCACACGCACGCGCGCATCATCGGCACGTATGGTCGTCTAGGCCTCCCCTAGGTCGACTCAGCCTCAAATGAGTACCTGGTGCGAAGTGTAAACATCGCCGCTAGGGAGATAAATGCAGCCGGACGTGGTGCTGGCCACCCACCCCCTCGTGTGCCGTTTCGGCCTTCACAGGTGCTCGCTAACAGCACTTGCCCCAACAGTCTGTTAAGGCTACACGGGCGATCTTTGTGTATGGAGTGTGCGTGTCGAACTTCTTTCGCACCGTACGCAGCCAACCGTGCTAGTGGGAGGTCGGCTCAGCCTTAACTATGTGCCTGTTGCGATGTGTAAACATCGATAGTGGGGAAACAGGTCCACGCGCCACCTCCGTCGTGTCGTGTACGCTGGACAATTGCGGCTTGCCCCAGCAGCGAGTGTTGACTAAACAGGTGATTTAACACGTAGGAGGAGGAGGCTTTCGCGACCAATATCATCAATAATACAGATGGTGTTTTTTTTTTTTGGGGGGGGGGGTGAGATCGCGTGAATATGAATGTGTCGTTAAACCCTCCACCACCCGACACAGCCAATTGGTAAGGTTTGTCACGTAAACAAATCATGGACAGCGCCTGATGATGCTGGTTGTAACTACTGGCGAAACGTCGAACTCAAGATTGTAAAATGTTGTGGATGTGTTCTCCAACACTAGTGACGAATTGGCATGTTCTGTTTACGTGACAAACCTTACTAATTGGTTGTGTCGGGTGGCGGCGGGTTTCACGACACATTTATTGTTACGCGATAGAACCCAAAAAAAACCCAGAAACCTGCAGTATACAGGGATCTTTGTCTTGTTACACACAAAGCACACACTTAGAAACAGACACAAATATCCCCCCGTGTCGCATTAACAGACTGTTGGGGCAAGTGCTGATAGCGAGCATCTATAAAGGCCGGCACGGCCCACGAGGGGGTGGGTGGCCAACACCACACCCGGCCGCCTTTGTCTCCCCAGTGTCGATGTTTACACATCGTACCAGGTACTCATTTGAGGCTGAGTCGACCCTACGATCGCTTCAGATAATGGTCACCGGCGTTGGCCACGAGTGCGAATCCAACTCATGTGGCCGAGTTCATAGCTCATGCAGTGTCGCTAACCACTGCACCCACCGCTCCCCGCACACACACACACACACAGGCCATTCACACAACCGCCACACCCTTGCTCAAGTGACACCCCACCGCTCTCCTCCCTACCCACCCTCCACCCCCCTCTCCCCCATCATTCTCTCTCTCGTCTCAAGCTACGAGTGACAAAACTAAAAGAAAAAATCCACCCCCACTGGCCAAATTGCTACCCACAGGTGGTTCGATCCCACGTGGTCAGGTGACAGCTTTGGGGCAAAATATTCCCCATTCCTCTCTGGGTGCCCGCAGCGACTCAGTCAACTTTGTAGATTCTCTTCATTGGCTCGAGGAAATCGCGTCTCGTGTGTTCAAGATTTCTCTCCAACCCCCCCCACCCCGACCTCCTCCCCACCTTTCGTTCTCTCGTTCTCTCGTTCTATCACTGCCCCTTCGCCAAAGGCGATCGCAGTTAGCAGCTGACCAGGGGTTAGAAGCTGACTCGACAATTATTGGGGAGAAGGGGGGGGGGCGGTGTTTTTATTTTGTTTAACTTACTGCAAGCACGTGTAGAGGTAGCGGCGTTGCGATAGATAACCCAACGGGGTTAAACATTATTAGAACAAATTTAAGCACCGTTTCTCTCGCGTTATACACATAGTTATAATAATATAGACAGCAAATTGGAAGCAATACACCGTGAACGCATTAAGCCCATAATACATTAGGGAATATCTATAATTACGCGGACAGAGACTCGAGTTGTAAGGACTAAACAGCGAGACACGTTGAAAGAATTTCGCCGATAAACGTGGAACGCACTCTCTGTATAAAGAGATTCATTATGCGCGAGTCGCTAAATTTTCCACAGACGAGCGTGGGTCGCGTCAAGAAACCTCCTCCTCAACAACAACAACCACCACCACCATCGTCAACCTCACCACTGTCGCCTTCGTCACCACCACTATCACCGCCACCATCGTCAGTGTCACCATCGTCAGTGTCACCATCGTCGACTCAGGGAGACAGCGCCGAGGAGTCGAGAAAGCTTCTGCAGGTACGTGTGTGTACGCATGTGTGTGTGTGTGTACGCATGTGCGTGTGTGTACGCATGTGTATGTACGAATGTGCGTGTGTGTACGCTTGTGTGTGTGTGTACGCATGTGTGTGTGTGTACGCATGTGTGTGTACGCATGTGCGTGTGTGTACGCATGTGTGTGTACGCATGTGCGTGTGTGTACGCTTGTGTGTGTGTGTACGCATGTGTGTGTGTACGCATGTGTGTGTGTATGCATGTGTGTGTACGCATGTGTGTACGAATGTGTGTGTACGCATGTGTATGTACGCATGTGTGTGTACGCATGTGTGTGTGTACGCATGTGTGTGTACGCATGTGTGTGTACGCATGTGTGTGTGTATGCATGTGTGTATGCATGTGTGTGTACGTATGTGCGTTGTGTGTACGCATGTTTGTGTACGCATGTGTGTGTACGTACACGTGTGTGTACGCATGTATGTGTGTCCGCATGTGTGTGTACGCATGTTCGTTGTGTGTACGCATGTTCGTTGTGTACGCTTGTGTATGTACGCATGTGTGTGTGTACGTGCGCATGTTGAACTTATTTCGCACCGCACTTGTGTATGTTGAACTTCTTTCGCACCGTACGTAGCCAACGGCGCTAATCGGAGGTGCGGAAAACAACAACACCAACAACAACAACACAACACCACCAACACCACCAACAACACAACAACAACAAATAAAAAAACACCAACAACACAAAGGGCATTCCGGGATTGTGTGCGTCGATTCAATGCCCGACGATTAATCGATGAGTCTAATTTTTTTTATAAACGGGGAGCGGTGGCGCAACGGTGAGCACGCTGCGCTTACACCGCAACGCGGCCACACCTGAGTTCGCATCCCAGGCCGGCCGCGGTTGAACATCAGCGAGTGACGACGCTGTACGTCTGATCGGGATGCTCGGAGCCACCTTGATAGCATCTCGCACTGCCCATCGCGGTGAAGTATGGTCAAACAAGCCACGCGATCGACACGGCGCGGGGAGGCGTTCACCCAGCAGTGGATTAACATTAGTGTCGGCATCGGTATTGACAATACAACAGCATCGATTGGCACGGCTCACGATCCTCTCGCGCGTAATCCCTTCTTTGACTCCCATTCCATCGCTCGTCTCGACACCGCGGCGATGGAGCGGACGGTGCAGAGTTGTTGTTGTGTTAAATGCTTTGGTATAAGCAGTGGATAGAGCCTGGCCCACGCTGCTGCTGATGATGCTGATGATGGCTAACGACACACCCACCGATTAGTGTGTGTGTGCGTGTGTTATAACGTATGCAAATGGTATGCAAATGAGATGATAATGTTAACGATGAGACCGATGGAGGGAACCAAAATGCACTCGCACGAGACAACGGGAGGGAGCCGGGGTGAGGTGAGCCGGGGGGGGGGGGGGGTGCAGACACCGATAGACGACACGAACGAGACGGTGTCAACGAGATAACAATTGATCATCCTGTCCTTCAAGTCATATTGCGGCGATCGAATCGCCCGCGGCGTTCGAATGCAGCGTGCCCCTGCAGTGCAGCGTCGTTGGCAGACGCCATCATCGCCGCGGAGTCGGATAAACTCCGGTTCGGCACGGTTGGCCACATACGGTGCGAAAGAAGTTCAACGCAAGACACGTCAGCTGCCGTGGCCACCGACGAAAGCGCCAATGTTGTTGTCATCCGCGTGTGTCGCGGATTTTGCGTCGCGCATGGACATCGTGTTTTAAGGAATGCGATGCTGTGACTGGCTACGACAAGAGGGCTTCGACAGAGAGAGAGAGAGAGAGAATTCGCGTCGTGTCCGCTGTCCCTCCACGTGCTCTTTGGCTGAAGGAGCGCAGGCCGCAGTGGGGTTACGGTGCGGCCCGCACTGTGGGTTGTATGGCCGCAGTTGCACTGCCGTGGTTTGTCTCTAATGTATTTCTCTGCATCGCTATGCGACCCTGTGTATGTCTGAGTGTCTCTTTGGGTCGACTATGCATCGATGTGGGTCTCTATGAGCCTCTTTAAGGTCTGTGTGTTATAACTGGCGCGTTCAGCGTTATAACGGGCGCGTCCTGCGGTGCGTGGAAGGTGTTCCTTAATGGGAGAACCGCGTTAAGCGAAAAAGCGTTGTGTGAACACGCGTTAGGCGAGTACTTACCGGAGTCTGCGCCCTTTCATATATAGAGACCAATAGACATGCATAGAGACCCATATAAACTCATACAGACCCATATAATCATATAGAGATAGATTAAAGACACGCCACAGTCGTGTGCTGGTGACCATGCAACCCAAACTATGGACCACAGAGTAAAACCCATACAGACCCATAGAGATACATAGATAGTCTGTGGATCTCGATGTGGGTGTTGAGATCTCTATGTCATCTCTACGCATGTCTGTGGGTCTGTGCGAGTCTGGATCTCAGTGTGTATCGATGTGTACCTGTGTACATGTACGTATGTGCCTGGATATGTATTACGACTGATGCGTATGTATTTGATGTGTTTGTGGTTTGTGCGCGTGTAGTTGTCCGTACTTCGTGGTCTGAGTGTTTTGCGCGTCTCAGTGTGCACGGCACGTACTCTACATTTGTGTTTGTGTGCACGTGAGTTACTGTACGCGTGTGCATCGGCCAGTCATCGCAGTCAATCAACCCGTGGCATCCTGGGTCTGGGCGTTCGACACTTCACGCGGCTGTAACGTGCACCTAGCCTGGTACAAGCGCCGTGGTGGCGTCACCGCCACTATAGTGGCGAATGGTGGTGGTTGTTGTTGTTGTTGCGTTGTTGTTGTTACGGTGACCCGAGTTCGAATCTCGCTCAGGACCAAATAGCAGTAAGGAATATCTGAGCCAGGTCCTGTTCCTCCCCTGGGTCGACTCAGCCTTAACCCGAGTACCCGGTGCGGTGCGATAAAAAGAAAAACATCGACGCGTGTGTGTCGTTGTTGGGTGCTCGCCAAACAGCAACTCGCCCCCCGGCAGTCTCTGTTTGGAGGCCACAGGGGATGATCTTGATGTGTGTCTACACATCGTCGTGAGAGGAGAAAGGTAAATCATCGGTATGTCATCATCGATGCCGGTGCTGATGGTGGTACTGATGATGATGATGATGAGTGTGCTTACATTTGGCCGTATCCTTCGCCGAACCAATTAACGAAGCGACTGAATGAGTAACCTTGGGAACTTTGCCGAATAGCCTTGACGGGAAGGTAGGCAATTACACGCAGGCAGGTAGGTACGGGCAGGCAGGTAGGTAGATAAGCAGGTACACAGGCATGCATGTAGGTACACACAGGCAGGGAGGTACAGGTAGGTAGGTAAGCAGGTACACAGGCAGGCAGGTAGGTACACACAGGCAGGGAGGTACAGGTAGGTAGGTAAGCAGGTACACAGGCAGGTAGGTACAGACAGGCAGGTAGGTACAGGCAGGTAGGTAAGCAGGTACACAGGCAGGCAGGTACAGGCAGGTAGGTAAGCAGGTACACAGGCAGGTAGGTAAGCAGGTACACAGGCAGGTAGGTACAGGTAGGTAGGTAAGCAGGTACACAGGCAGGCAGGTACATGCAGGTAGGTAAGCAGGTACACAGGCAGGTAGGTAAGCAGGTACACAGGCAGGCAGGTACAGGTAGGTAGGTAAGCAGGTACACAGGCAGGCAGGTACAGGTAGGTAGGTAAGCAGGTACACAGGCAGGCAGGTACAGGCAGGCAGGTAAACAGGTACACAGGCAGGCAGGTACAGGCAGGTAGGTAAGCAGGTACACAGGCAGGTAGGTAAGCAGGTACACAGGCAGGCAGGTACAGGCAGGCAGGTAAACAGGTACACAGGAAGGCAGGTACAGGCAGGCAGGTAAGCAGGTACACAGGCAGGCAGGTACAGGTAGGCGAGCACGTGTCCGCGTCGTGCGCAACGCTCGGACGCGACGTTCGCGGGCGGTTTCGTGCGAGCGAGAAGCTGTTGAACCATCATCATCGTGATCATCATCGTCATCATCGTAATCGTCGTCGTCATCATCGTGATCATCATCGTCATCATCATCGTGATCATCATCGTGATCATCGTGATCATCGTCATCATCATCGTCATCATCGTCATCATCATCGTCATCATTGTGATCATCGTCATCGTCATCATCGTGATCATCGTCATCATCATCGTCATCATCGTCATCATCATCATGATCATCGTCATCATCGTGATCATCATCGTCATCGTCGTGATCATCGTCATCATCATCGTCATCATCGTCATCATCGTGATCATCATCGTCATCATCGTGATCATCGTCATCATCATCGTCATCATCGTCATCATCGTGATCATCATCGTCATCATCGTCATCATCGTGATCATCATCGTCATCATCGTGATCATCGTCATCGTCATCATCGTGATCATCGTCATCATCATCGTCATCATCGTGATCATCATCGTCATCATCGTGATCATCGTCATCATCATCGTCATCATCATCGTCATCATCGTCATCATCGTGATCATCATCGTCATCATCGTCATCATCGTCATCATCGTGATCATCGTCATCATCATCGTCATCATCGTGATCATCGTCGTCATCATCGTGATCATCGTCATCATTATCGTGATCATCGTGATCATTGTCATCGTCATTGTCATCTCCATCGTCATTATCATCATCATTATCTCCATAGCCATCATCATCATCGCCATCATCGTCATCACCATCGTCATCGTCATCATCATCTCCATCATCACCATTGTTATCGTCATCCTCATTCATTTTCAACCCTTTTCTCAACACACTTCTGGATGATGATCCGCTCCACGCCGTCTCGGTCGCGTTGCCACCTGTCCTGGTTTTCTGCGGACCGTGCCCTTGTTGAGTGATTCAGCCCGCTGTGCCACATTACGTCTAGTGGTAGTGTTTTTTTTTGTCCCTGTTATGTAATAATCATTCTGAAGTTACACCACTCAAGACACTCCCTGTTCTGGTATTGTGGAATATTCTTATTCTTACCACGACATGCCCATGCTTCACCAGGTGGCTTTGACGAAGGGAGAGGTTCAAAACAATTATCCCAGGCGTATGGCTGAAACATCACTCGCAACTGACGTGAGTTGATACAACGTTTGCCTGGCACCAAACTCAGGGGATGACCAGGTTCAGTTTGCGTAACGTGCTCACTGCTGCGCCACCGCTCCATCCTCGTCGTACGACAGCGAATGTATTAATCGAATGTCCGGCACGGACTATAGGAAGACGTCCACATCACTGTAGACGTACTGTTTGTGGCTATGCTTTGTCTCAGCATCGCTCAACTCCAGCCGGAACAGTCCGGCTGGATAACGCTGCCACGCAACGGCGTTATCGCCTTGTTTTGCCTGCATCATAAAAAAAAAACCTGTTCGTCGGATTACAGGAATATAGGGTTCAATAATAATACGACTAACTCTGAGGTTATACCGCTCAAGACACTATAATGGATGTTTACTGGATGCTGTGCCCTCGTGATGCCACCTAGTCGTAGTGTCTTAAGTCGGGGAAAACCTCAACTCAAAGCGGCGTTCTGCGAATGAATGCGAGTCGCGGGTGTGGAACCACGCGGGCGCTGAACCAAGACCTGCTTCTCGAACCCCGCCGCGATGTCGAGCGACAACGGAGCCCGCGGTGGAGACGCGTAGAGAGACGGGGCGATGGACACGGATAAAGAGACGGACGGGATTTGTCCGAGAGGACGATACGCAACTGACGAAGACACGGAGAGCGGCAGACAGGGAAGCAAACATGCGGGAATGTGAGTAAGGCAGCACAAGACGGAGACTCGGGGAACATGGGGGGTGGGGGGGGGGGGTGATCGCACAGAGAGACACACGAGGAGAGAGGTGGGGCGAGAGAGAGCGAGACAGGGAGTCAGACAGTGAGACTCGGGGAACATGGGCTGAGAGAGAGACCGGATAGCAGCAGCCGGAGGCAAGGTAGAATTCACAACCAACCCCCACCTAACCTACCCCCCTCCCCCAAATCATTCACCCTCCCCCCACACCCACCTACCCCCAAATTCTCCCCTCCCCCATCTGCACCCCTTGGGCTGCTACGGTTATTGCCTCAAGGGGGCAGACTCTGTCCACATCCTCGCTCGCTCGCTCGCTCCTTCCCTCCGTGCCGAAGACCCCCTAGGGGTCGGCAAAGCTGCGGCTCCGGGAGCCGCATGCGGTGGCTCTTTAAGGACTCCTTCGAGACGCAATTTACGACGAACCGCCGTCTCGCGTTCACCACCACCACCACAGTGCATTGCGTTCATGTTGTTTTTGTGGCCGGCTCGTTCCCCTCTCCACCGCCCGGAGAGATATCCGAGAGCGACTTCGCTTCGACTCAAGGTCGGAATATTTATTCATCCTTGGAGGAATTCCACTGAGCTAGAAAGCTCGTCTTCACAGGTGTCCTGTAAGTCCAAGTTCGACTCGAGAGAGAGAGAGAGTCGCCGAGTCTCACGACTTTTCTGGATGGTGTCGCTCAGTTAGGATGTTTGGCCAATTCCTTTATCCGGTTGGAAATTCTTGCTTCGATAATCCTGCAATGTGTGCGAGGGCGCCGCGGTGGAGAGATGTTAACTACCTCGCCTGGTACACAGGAGGTCCGTGGGTTCGATCCCGATCCTGACGCTTGCTGTATATTTGGAGTTTGCGTGTCTCTCTATCTCCCCGTGGTCGCGTAGATTTTTCTCCGGGTCCTCCGGTTTTTCCCTCCACATTTTTAGAATTAACATCACCACGTGTTTAGAGTATTTGGCTGTTATGAATTTCCACGTGGTGAGCCACTTCGTTCAGCTATCATTTTGCAACCAGGTCGCTTCTGAAAAATAGCTATATAGCTCAGTGGGCCTTACTTGGTAAAATAAAAAAATATATACATAGTTTCGATTTAACTGAGGGCACCCCAATGGGCTCCCCCCTATCTCCGGTTGTAGCCAACATCTTCATGGAGAAATTTGAGATTACTTCCCTTCTACGTGACTTTACCGAAATAACCAGAAGATATACATAGTTTATATATTGTACAGGGTGGTCGATGGAACATCGCTCCAAACGGTCCGCTATGTAGAGAGACGGCCAACTTGTTCTGGACATCTTTGAAAAAAAAGAACTTCATAGGTCATCAGATTCTTCCAGGATAAATAAAGATTCGCATTCTTAGGAGTATGACTCACACATCTCTACGTGACCCACCAATTCCTGACTTTCTCAAGCGCTGCGTCACAGGCGAGCGTCACGTGCCGCTATTGCTAAAGCGGATATTCGTCGCGTTTGCACCAAGTTCTTCGCGGAAAAAAAATGTAAAAGAATCGACGACGCATTTACGTTCAATTTCGATGGCATTTTAATACCGTTAGTGCACAGGTTTCCCATGCTCTATGCCAGGGGTGGGGAACCTTTTTTCCTGCCAAGGGCCATTTGGATATTTATAACATCATTCGCGGGCCATACAAAATTATCAACTTAAAAATTAGCCCGTTACATTTGGTCAAACATTTAATTAACTCACCCCTAATGCGATGGCTGGAACTGCTTCTCTTTGGTGAGGCGTGTGATGTTAGCTGGTATTGATGATGTTGCTACTCGCAACTGCTTTGCCAGGTTTGCTCCTAGATTTATTGAATTTCGAGTTCCGCCTGCGGTTGCCTTGGCAGGGCCACACCAAATGATTTTGCGGGCCGTATACGTCCCGCGGGCCGGACGTTCCCCACCCTGTTCTATGCGGTAGTAGTAGATGCGATCTAAAAAAGGGACGCACAATGCGAAACCACACGAGGAGAGACAGCTGCCTGCTGAGACACAGTACACACCCAGTACATACACACAGTACACACCCAGTACACACACCCAGTACACACACCCAGTACACACACAGTACACACACACAGTACACACACACACACTACACAGACAGTACACACACAATACACACAAAGTACATACACACAGTACACAGACAGCACACATAGTACACAGACATTACACACAATATACACACACAAAACACACACAGTACACACAAAGTACATACACACAGTACACAGACAATACACATAGTACACAGACATTACACACAATATACACACAGAACACACAGTACACACAGCACACACACCGTACACACAGTACACACACAGTACACAGACAGTACATACACACACAGTACACATACAGTACACACTCAGTACACACACAGTACACACACAGTACACAGACAGTACACACACAGTACACACATTACACACACACAGTACACACACAGTACACATACAATACACGCACAGTACATACACAGTACACAGACAGTACACACACAGTACACACGCACAGTACACACACAGTACGCAGACAGTACACACACAGTACACACGCACAGTACACACGCACAGTATATACACACACAGTACACACGCACAGTACACACACACAGTACACACGTACAGTACACACACACAGTACACACACAGTACACACACAGTACACACACAATGTTTCCCCACATTCGACCGCATAGCCTCATTTGAGTGAATTGAAACCGCACGTAGCGGATTTAGGCTAAGAACCAGGGTTAGCCGCATGGACACAAAACCGCACAAAGCGAACCCGCACGAAACGAATCGCACGAATCGGTTCGTCAGCAGCTGGCTGTGCCTATCGTGAGAGGTGGCGTCGGCTGGAAGAAGCATTGATCCAGCAGTGGATCGGGCATGGCTGATGATGACGCTCATGATGATGAATACGAACCACTGGCCAATGGGAGTCCCCAATTATAGTACAACAGCAACTTGAACCAGACCATCCGATTATAAGAAGAATCGATTATTATTATGATGTAGATGATCGTTTCGATGAATTTGACGCTGGGCGGGGAGGGACATCGCGATATTTAAATAATTGATTATAACAAATCGGCGTCCTTTATAATTTTCAATCGTTACTTCGACTTAGCTCGTCCCAGAAATTACACTAATTAGTAATAATGTTTGTATATCGCGTAAATACTGTGACAAGTTGCATATATATGACATATTTGGTGCGAAGATGATGATTTATTCGGAGGATATTTAAAAATTATATATTTTCTTTACCAGCGGCGCTGATGATGATTCTATGATTATATTTTCCATAACATGAAATATTTAGTGATATCGAGTTTCGGTGGTGGTGGTGGTCTTCATGATATTGTTGTATTTTTATGATAGTGGTGATGCTGATGATTCTATAGTTGTTCATGATGGAACCTTGCACGATCTTGAGCTCAAGTGGCGGCGTCGGTGATGATAATATGAATTATAATATGAATAATAATGCTTACATTTAACATTAAGCGTCGTCTTTCCAGCATCCCGCATCTCTCGCCAATCGCTTACGAATCGCCGGCAGGAGGGGGTCTGTGTTACCAACGAGTGCCCAGTGACCACGATGATATTCACACGTACAAAACACGTGATCAAATTCTATACCACTACATGTTTCAAGGTATCGAGTTGAGACGGTGGTGGCGATGATGATGATGATGATTATATCGTCAATAAGACGAGTTAATGTATCCATGGTCGAGGCGGTGGCGTTGATTTGCGACGGTGGTGCCCGCGAACAGCACTTGCCCCAACAGTCTGCTGAAGGCTACACGGGTGATCTTTGTCTTTCGTGATGATGGCGGGGAGCGGTGGTGCAGCGGTTAGCGCTACGCTGCGCTACGAACCCGGCGACCCGAGTTCGATTCCCGCTCGCGGTCACCAACACCCAGGGACGATTATTATCTGCACCGGCCCTGGGCCTCCCCTAGGTCGACTCAGCCTCCAGTCAGTACCTGGTGCGGTGTGTATAACGTCGCCACGAGGGAGACAAAAGCGGGCGGGCGAGTTGATCTGCACCCACCCATGTTGGCTAACGTAGGCGCTGGCTGAGAGCCCTTTGCACCAGCGGGCTACCCGGGGGGTATTTGTCTTCGGTGACCGGACGAGGAACGATGAAAGTTTAAATTCTACTGCCCGTAAGTGTTCGCGCGATGTTCATGACGATGATGATGTGGCTGGCGTCTCGGGAATTAAACGACACAATCGTAGAACTCGCTCGATCGCTCGCTCGCTTCTATCTTAGCCCCCCTCCTCCTCCTCCTACCCCCTCCCCCATCAACTCCCCCACCCCCCACTCCGATGCCCCCCCCCCCCAGTGCCACCCCCCCCCTCCTCGGTGTGTCTGTCGTTGTGACGCGTGTGCAGAGAGAGAGAGCGCATTTTTCTGCTCGCATGCCTTCAATGAATAACCATGAGCGGGTGATGGGTGGGAGGCAGGGGAGGGGATGGATGCGGGGGGGGGGGGGTGCGGGCGGGGGGGTCGTAACAGAGGGAGAGAGACACCCGCACAGGAGGGGGCTGAAGGAGAGACGCACACACACACACCCTGTGTGTGTGTGTGTGTGCGTCTTTGTGTGTGTGTGTCTTTGTGTATATATGTGTGTGGGGAGCGGTGGTCGAGCGGTTAGCGCGCTGCGCTATGAACCCGGCGACCCGGGTTCGATTCCCGCTCACGGCCAACACCAGTGGCGATGATCTGAACCGGTCTAGGGCCTCCCCTAGGTCGACTCAGCCTCAAATGAGTACCTGGTGCGGTGTGTAAACATCGCCACTGGGGAGACAAAGGCGGCCGGGCGTTGTGTTGGCCACCCACCCCCTCGTGAGCCGTGCCGGCCTTCATAGGTGCTCGCTTACGGCACTTGCCCTAGCAGTCTATTGCAGGCTATACGGGGATCTTTGTCTTTGTGTTTTATATATATACACACAGGGGCGAGTGTAGTGGTTAGCGATACGCTGCCCTACGAACCCGGCGATCCCAGTTCGATTCCCTCTCACGGCACAACAGCGGTGACGATTATCTGAACCGGTTCTGGGCCTCCCCTAGGTCGACTCAGCCTCAAATAAGTACCTGGTGTGGTGTGTAAACATCACCACGAGGAATACAAAGGCGGCCGGGCGTGGTGTTGGCCTCCCACCCCATCGTGTGCTGTGCCGGCCTTCATAGGTGCTCCGCTAACAGCACTTGCCCCAACAGTCTGTTAAGGCTACACGGGGGATCTTTGTTCTGTGTGTCACGTACCCAAGTTCCGAATCTTTGTTTTGTATCCTCGAGAAATCGAGAGGAGTTCGATCCCCGCTCACGGCAAGCACCAGTGACGATTGTTATCTGAACCGGTACTGGGCCTCCCCTAGGTCGACTCAGCCTCAAATGAGTACCTGGTTCGGTGTAGTAAACAAACATCGCCACTCGGCTCGCGAACAGCACTTGCCCCAAAAGTGTGTTGAGGCTACCGGGGTGATCTTTGTCTGTGTTGCGTGTGTGCGTGTGTCGCGTTGTGGGAGGAGTATACGAAAGTAATGTTTGGATCCGGCGAGAGAGAGAGAGAGCATTGAGGGTGGATGAGAGAGAGGGTGGGGGAAGGAGTAAGGGTTTGGTTGTGGGGGCAAGGGGGGGGTGGGCGGGGTGGATGGGGGGGGGGGCTCGCGGGGGGAGTGGGGGAGGCGTAAGAGTGAGCGATTGAGAGAGGGGGGGGGGCAGACGGAGGGAGTGACATGGGTGGTGGTAGTCGTGTGTGTGTGTACGTGTGTGTGTGTGTGTTGCGGTGGCGTGGCGTTTCGCCCGCGTTCAGCCGATTCTGCCCAGACGAGTCGCGTCCGTGGCTCCGAGCGGGAGCTCGCTCCTCGCTCGCGTCAAGCAGCAACAACTGCAGCAACAACCACTCAGCAGCAACAATTCAGCAGCAGCAACTCAGCAGCAACAATTCAGCAGCAGAAACTCAACAGTAACAACAACTCAGCAGCAACAACCAAGCTGCAACAACAACCATTCAGCAGCAGCAGCAGCAACAACTCAGCAGCAGCAACTCAGCAGCAACAGCAGCAACAACAACCCAGCAGCAACTCAGCAGCAACAACAACAGCAGTAGCAGCAACAACCGCAATACTATTATTGCAATTGTACGGAGGAGCTGAGTGCGTAAATACAAACTTGTCGATGACAAGAGTCGTCTCGTAGCGGTGCACAGCTAACGCGTGCCAATATCCCCGTGACTTTTGTAATTTTATATATATAAGATATTTCTTTTAGAGTGGCAACGGCGGGGGGGGGGGGGATTTGATCGCTTTTTTTTAATCTGAGAGCATCTGACTGCATTCGTCCCAAATGCTGGTCCACACGTACGCGGCCATGGTGAGTTTGCCGCGTCGCGATCTTATCTCGTTCTTATCTCTCTCTGCGCGCGCTGTGTGTGTTGTATTATATGGGTCGACTCAGCCTCGGCTGAGAATCTCGTGCATGTGTGTAAACGTTAGCGCGAGGGAGACAAAGGCGGTCCGGACGTGGTGCTGGCCACACACACCGGCTCGTCGTGTTGTGACGAACCTTCACAGGGGCTCGCTGACTGCACTCGCCCCAACAGTCTGTTAAAGGCTTTACCCGGGGGGATCTTTTGTAGTATATACACACACGTATATATATGTGGTGTATGTATACATATATTGGGGGAGCTGTAGTGCAGTGGTTAGCGCGCTGCGACTACGAAATCCGACAGAGAGCCGAGTTCGATTCCCGCTCACGGCCACGACGGCCAACTGCAGTGATAGCGATTATCTGAACTGATCCTTGGAATCGCCTAGGTCGAACTCAGCCTCCAATGAGATCCTGGCGCGGTGTGTACACATCAGCACTGGGGAGACAAAGGCGGGTGAAGGCGTGTTTTTTTTCCGGCAACACCAATCACACGACAGTTTGTGTCGGCCTTCGTAGATTCTCGCGAACAGCAATGGGCACCCGACAGTTTGTTGAGGCTATACGGGGGATCTTTGTGTGATCTTCGTAGTTTTTTTTTTTACAAGTTATGAATGTCAATTTCTCAGTCTTTTAATCGTGATGCGATTTGACGTTTAGAAAGCGACAGACAAAGATCTCCCGTTTAACACGTAGGCTTTCGCGACCAATGTTATTCATAATCAACGATTTTTGGGTTTAGATCGCGTTTATTTATAAATGTGTCGTAACCCTCCACCACCCGACACGGCCAATCAGTAAAAATGTGTCACGTTGACAAAGACAAATAGTTCACTGCTTTAGCCCACCGGTGTGTTGAAGCAACAACATTTACAATTTGAGTACGACGTTTCGCTGGTAATTGCGTCGTACTCAAATTGTAAATGTTGTTGCTTCAACACACCGGTGGGCTAAAGCAGTGAACTATTTGTCTTTGTCAACGTGACACATTTTTACTGATTGGCCGTGTCGGGTGGTGGAGGGTTACGACACATTTATAAATAAACGCGATCTAAACCCAAAAATCGTTGATTATGAAAGATCTCCCGTTCATCCTTCACTGATTTCTGACACAAGTTCTGTTTGCGAGCATCGGTGGCCAGCACCACGCCCGGCCGCCTTTGTCTCCCGAGTAGCGATGCTTACGCAACGAACCAGACACTCATTTCAGGCTGAGTGGACCTAGGACCGGGTTCATATAATCGTCACTGGAGCGGGAACCGAACTCAGCTCGCCGAGTTCGGCAGTGTCGCGCGCTCAACCCACTGCGCTACCCACTACGCTACCCACTACACTACCCACTACACTACCTACTACACTACCCACTACACTACCCACTACACTACCTACTGCACTACCCACTACACTACCCTCTACACTACCTACTGCACTACCCACTACGTTACCCATTACACTACCTACTGCACTACCCACTACGCTACCCACTACACTACTCACTACACTACCCAATACGCTACCCATTGCACTACCCACTACACTACCCACTACACTACCCACTACGCTACCCACTACGCTACTCACTACACTACCTACTACACCACCCACTACACTACCCACTACACTACCCACTACACTACCCGCTGCACTACCCACTGCGAGCGATACAGAGAGACAACAAACACACACACACAAGCGCGTACGAAGTGAATCAACTCCACATTGTCGACTGAGATATCGCGTGCGACTTTCCACCGCCACCACCGCCGCATCATCAGCAGCATCAAGCGACGTGTCGAATGCAACTTGTTTCCTATCTCTCTCTCTCTCGCTGTGCGAGTGAGTGAGTGATGCGGGTGGGGTTCTGGCTGGCGGGGGGGGGGTGTCTTCGCGCAAAGCGAGACGCCTGCAGGGCATGTTTCGGGGGGCAGGGGGGTTAGGGGATCTCGGAGCGACAATTGCCCCCAGGGCACGGAGATCTCGGCCGACTCCAGTGCGCTCCGCGCTTTCATTCGCACGCCCGTCGCCCCACCGCGAATCACGCGCGCTGTTGCATCGCTCACAGCTGCGTGTGTGTGTGTTCGTGTTTGTGTGTGTTCGTGTGTGTGTGTGTCCGTGTGTGTGTTCGTGTGTGCGTGTGTTCGTGTGTTTGTGTGTTCGTGTGTTTGTGTGTGTGTGTTCGTGTGTGTGTGTTCGTGTGTATGTGTGTGTGTGTCTATGTGTTCGTGTGTGTGTGTTCGTGTGTGTGTGTGTCCGTGTGTGTGTGTTCGTGTGTGTGTGTGTGTTCGTGTGTGTGTGTGTTCGTGTGTATGTGTTCGTGTGTGCGTTCGTGTGTCTGTGTTCGTGTGTTCGTGTGTGTGTGTTCGTGTGTGTGTTCGTGTGTGTGTGTCCGTGTGTGTGTGTCCGTGACTGTGTGTTCGTGTGTGTGTGTTTTGTGTGTGTGTGTGTTCGTGTGTGTGTGTTTGTGTGTATGTGTTCGTGTGTGCGTTCGTGTGTCTGTGTTCGTGTGTTCGTGTGTGTTCGTGTGTGTCCGTGTGTGTGTGTTCGTGTGTCTGTGTTCGTGTGTGTGTGTCTATGTGTTCGTGTGTGTGTGTTCGTGTGTATGTGTGTGTGTGTCTATGTGTTCGCGTGTGTGTGTTCGTGTGTATTCGTGTGTGTGTGTGTGTTCGTGTGTGTGTGTGTCCCTGTGTTCGTGTGTGTGTGTTCGTGTGTGTGTGTTCGTGTGTGTGTGTTCGTGTGTGTGTGTGTGTGTTCGTGTGTGTGTGTGCGCGCTGCGCTACGAACCTGGCGAGCCGAGTTCGATTGCTCGCTCACGGCCAACACCAGAGAGTACCTGGTGCGGTGTGTAAAACATCGCTACACGGGAGACAAAGGCGGCCGGGCGTGGTGCTGGCCACCCACCCCCTCGTGTGCCGTACCGGCCTTCATATGTGCTCGCTGGCAGAACTTGCCCCAACAGTCCATTAAGGCTATATGGGGGATATCTTTTTTTGACATAAGTAAAAAAAAAGCTTCATAGCTCATCGGATTCCTCCAGTCTAAAGATTATGATTGTGTATATGTATGTGCCTTTGTTTGTCTTTGTGCATATACGCGTCTCTGTATCTGTATAGGTCTTCTGTGTTTGTCTGTGTATCTGCGTTTTTCTGTATCTATATGTGTGTGTGTATGTGTGTAGGTGCATCTTTTTGTCATTTGTATCCGCGTGTCTTTGTGTCTGCATCTGCGTGTGTGTGTGTATGTGTGTATCTGAATTGGGGGGTGGGGGGGGGCGGTGGTGTAGCTGCTAGCGCGCTGCGCTCCGAACCCGGCGAACCCGAGTTCGATTCCCGCTCAGGAACAACACCCGGTGACGATTTTCTGAACCGGTCCCGGGCCTCCCCCTAGGTCGACTCAGCCTCAAACGGGCAACCTCGTGCGATGTGTAAACATCAACAACGGGGATACAAAGGCAGCAGCAGCCGTCTGTGAAGGCAATGCTCGTGTCTCCGTGTGTCCCTCTCCACAAACTGGGGCCACGTCGCTGCCCTTTACGCACCGAGTTCGTCTCGACGCATTGTCTCGTCCGCCTCTCCGCCCGCGTCTGAGTCACGTCCGGCCTCGTTACTCGCGTGACCTGTCCGCTAAGGAGAACATCGCCTCTCCATCGGTCCGCGCGTCCGTCCGTCCGCGCGTTCAACTTTCAAGTTCCGAATCGCGATTCTTCGCCGTTCGACCGCCGCCCGTGCGTGTCCGTCTGCCCGTCTGTCCGCGGCGTCCGTTCCTCGGTGTCTGCGCCCGGGTGTCCGCGCGTGCTCCCCACCCCGCTCGCGCGCCTCCCGAGACTCCGGCATCTGCCCGAGAGACTCCCCCCCCCCGTGCCCCGCTACGCACTCCCCGCGCGACTCTCACGCGCCGATGGATGAGAGTCGCGGCGTCGGCACGAGCGACGCGCCGCGTCTAATTGGCCAACGCGCGAGGCTTGCGTCGCGAAACCTTCATCGGACCTCTCTCAAATCGCTCACGACCGCCTTTGCCTCTCTGCCCCCCCTCCCCTCTCTCTCTCTCCCCGCTCTCTTTATCCTCCCGATCCTTCTCCACTCCGCCGTGGGCAGGAGCGAGCCGACATGGTGGGGTCCCACGGAGCCGGCCGCCTGGCCGCTCAGCTGGGTCAGGCCGGTGGGCCCTACTCGAGCGGGGCCCCACCGCTCTCCCACTCTCACTCGGCGGCGGCGGCAGCGGCAGCCGCGGCCGCTGCTGCCGCCGCCGCCGCGGCCGCCGACTTCCAGCCGCCGTACTTCCCCCCACCGTACCAGCCGCTCGCCTACGCGCAGTCCCAGGACCCCTACGGCGCCACCCCCCACGACCCGTTCGGAGCGTTAAATCCCCTGCACCAGCACAACGCCTTGCACCACCATCACCACCACCACCACAACAACCACCACCACCACGCGCACCAGAGCCAACAGGCGGCGTGGCAGCAGCAGCAGCAATCGAGCGCGGCTCAGAGACAGGCCACACCAGAGGCGGCCAATGCGCACGGCCACGCTCATGGAGGTGGTGGCGGCGGCGGTGGTGGCGGTGGTGGAGGAGGAGGAGGAGGCCACGGACACGGCCACACGGGCCCATCGCACCACCACCACCACCACGGGGCGGTGAGCGGCGGAGCGGGCGCGCAGCACGCGATATTGCCCGCTCACTCCGCGGCGTCGACCCGAGCCTTGGTCACGCAGCTGTCGGGCGGCGGACTGGAGTCGAGGAGAGACTACGGCACCCCGCGGCGCCCGGACATTCTCCTGCACGGCTCCGGTGGGGGGCCGCCCGGGGGGGGGCTCGACGCGTCGCTCGCGGACGGACTCACGCTCGCGGGACTCGTTCATCAGCACATGGACGACATGCAGGTGGGTGAGAGGGTGGGTGGGTGGGTGGGTGAAAGAGTGGTTGAGTGGGTGAGTCAGTGGATGAATATGTGAGTGAGTGGGTGAGTCAGTGGATGAGTATGTGAGTGAGTGGGTGGGTGGGTGAAAGAGTGAGAGTGTGGTTGAGTGGGTGAGTGAGTGGATGAGTATGTGAGTGAGTAGGTGAGTGGGTGGGTGAATAAGTCAGTGAGTGGGATGTTGTGCGAAGCGGTAGTGCTGTGACGGTGGTGGTGGTGGTTAGCGCACTGCGATACGAACCCGGGCGAACCGAGTTTGATACCCGCTCACCATCAACATCAGTGACTCAACAGCTGGGCCTCTCCTAGAGCGACTCGGCCTTTAATGAGTACCTCGTAAAGATCAGCAACCGGGGAGACGAAGCTGCTCAAGGCGTAGGTGCTGCTCGCTAAACAACACTTGCCCCAAACAACACTTGCCCCAAACAACACTTGCCCCAAACAGTCTGCTATGGAGGTTTTATCGGGGGTCTTTGTCAGTGAGCGAGTGAGTGAGCCGGCGAGTGAGAGAGATGGTGAGTGAGTGAGAGAACCGCGTTACTCACTCACACAACATGAAGACAAAGATCCCCCGTATAGCCTTAACAGGGTGTAGGGGCAAGTGCTGTTTGCGAGCACCTATAAAAGCCGGTACGGCACACGATTGGGTGGGTGGCCAAAACCACGCCCGGTCGCCTTTGTCTCCCTAGTGGCGATGTTTATGAATCGCACCGGGTACTCATTTGAGGCTGAGTCGACCTAGGGGAGGCCCAGGACCGGTTCAGATAATCGTCACCGTTGTTGGTTCGTAGCGCAGCGCGCTAACCGCTCCACCACCGCTCCCCTCAACACACGCACACTTAGTCACACACTCACATATATACACACTCGTTCACGCACTCACTCACTCGGCACGAACTTAATCACTTATCTCCACTCACTCGCTCACACTCTCTCAGTCGACCGCTCATTCACTCGTTCGCACGCAGACACAAACAGCCCCACTCACACACTCACTAATATACCAACTTACTCGCTTCGTGCATACACACACGCACACACACAAAGACAAAGACCCTTTCCTATGGCCTTAACAGCGATGTTTACACACCACTCACGCTAACAAAGATCCCTACGCCATACATACATTCGTACCTATTAAGCACGGTGAGTGGTTGCGGTCTGGTCAGCACCACGCGCGCGCCCGACCGCCTTTGTCTCCCAAGTCTTGATGTCTTACACACCAAACCGAAGTCGACCTAGGGATATCTACGGTCACACATCTGCGATTCATCTAGCAGTCGATAGACCAAAGAGTCTTTCGTTTGTATCGTATTTGTATGTATATATGTACACATCTCGAGGGTTATGTTGATGCTGGTTGTTGTTAGCTGATAGTCGTGATGATGTCATATGACTCACTGAGTCTCAAGACTAATTTTACAGAGGGACCTGTCACATTGATATTTTGGGGCAAATGCAATTCCTTAAGGAGCGTGAAATTAATTCAAATTTCACGCGCCTGCAGTATATATATCTACATTAGGACAAAGAGCCTTAACAGACTGCTGGGGCAAGTGCTGTGAGCGAGTAGCACCTATGAAGGCCGGCACGGCACACGAGGGGGTGAGTAGGCAGCACCACGCCCGCCCGCCTTTGTCTTCCTCAGTGGCGATGTTTACACACCGCACCAGGTACTCATTTGAAGCCGAGTCAATCTAGGCGGAGGCCCAGGACGCGTTCAGATAATCGTCACTGGTGTTGTCCGTGAGCGGGAATCGAACTCAGGTCGGCCAGGTTCGTAGCGCAGCGCGCTAACCGCTGCGCCACCGCTCCCCCCCCCACACACACGCGCGCACTCCACGGTATCGTTCTACCTAATTCGTGGAAACGATCGTGCCGCTGGGCCATGTCAACTCTAATGGCGTTGCAGAGAGGCCAGAGAGTTGAAATGTGGTACAAGCATAGCCCAGGCTGCGCTTGTAACGTGGACACATTCTAAATGCCACAATTTTCCAAACTGGGCCACAGCCCCTGCCCCCCCCTCCAATAAATGAATTGCAGAGAGGCGCCTGAGAGGTTTCACACGGCACGGCACGCAGGATGAGCCTCAAAGATGAAACTCGTCGCTCGCGCAAAGTCTCGTGCTAATCAACGCTTAGGAATAGACAGCTAGGCCAACACGCTTCTCAGCAACACTGTGTGTGTGCGTGGCCTTAAAGGGAACAACATGTGTGATAATAATAGTAGACGACGTTTCGGGCAATGGTCCCTTCTTCATAGCACATAGAGAGGCCATAGAAAGAGAGAGACGGTGGGTAATGCCAGTTGGAGACTACAGACTGATAAGATTTATGTTTTAACATGGCATCACTGCATATACCTCGTGATTTGTTACGAACATACGATCCGCAACAATCAGTGGACCAAGCGATGTTCCTCGCGTGGAGTATGACGCAAACGCTCGTGCAGGTTGCACGTGTGTTGTATCCTGTAGACCTGAACGTACTTTTTGGAGCAAGCGCTTTAAGCGAATAGCACCTATGAAGGACGGCACGGCACACGAGGGGGTGGGTGGGCAACACCACGCCCGGCCGCCTTTGTCTCCCGAGTGACGATGTTTACACATCGCACCAGGCACTCAATTGAGGCTGAGTCAATCTAGGGGGAGGCCCAGGACCGGTTTATATAATCGTCGCTGGTGTTGGCCGTGAGCGGGAATCGAACCCGGGTCGCCGGGTTCGTAGCGCAGCGCGCGAATTCCTACACAACCGCTCCCCACACATATACATATTCACACACACACACGCGTGTACATACGCGTGTGTATACGCGTACACACGCGTGTGTACACATACACACACACGCACGGGCCCGCGACTTACATTGCACGATTGTCCAGATAGTTGTTCACCAACGGTTCGTGATGTATGGAAAGGCACAGCGAACGTAATCATATAATGCGACATCAGCATCTCAACGTGGTCGTGCATGAACACGGAGAGCGAGCGGTGGCGCAGTGGTTAGCGAGCGGACACCCGACTGTCGATTTCCAGCCAGGGCCTAACGTCGTGATGTGCAGCGGGCGTTGTCCCTTCGCCAACCCACAGACTCACCAGCGTGGTGAAGTATGGTCAAGTTAAACCACTGCGCCCCTCCCCCTTAAGACGGCGTGGGGATTGAAGGCTTTTATCCAGCCGTGGATTGACATCGGGACATCAATAATCATCACAATTACAATTTACAACGTGGGTTTTTTTTTTTGCGTATACGCACACACACGCAATAATACACATATATATATATGTGTCAACGGTATCTACTGAACCAGCCAATTACATCTACAGCAGAGAGATATGCAATAAGGGACGTTTCGGGCAATGACCCTACATCTGTACACAGATAATGCTGTACAATTCCGTATAAACAACATGTCCAGATAATTCACGATAAACAACGAATGTAATATACATTTTAAGCGTGCAGAACGGCTGTACCTCTGCAATATTAATGTACGGTTAAAATTACATGTTAAAAAGAAACCCACTGAGACACGTGTACGAATCACGCATACGTCTGTGTGTTATGCAATCGTAATATAAAAATAACCCATCAACAGTCTTGGTCTTCCTCTCGTCTTCTCAGCCCACCGTCAAAATTAATCGGAGCCAATGTGACCGACTGACATCGGAAACAGTGATGGGGGGATAAACACCGCGGGTGGGTTTTGTTCCAATTGCGACTCTTCAGCAGAGCACAGTCAGTCGCCAAATGCGCTGCTGCTGCTGCCGCTGCTGCAAAGTCCGCAAATATGGTGAACCTCATTTGGACGGAGGTGACTGCCAATCAAACAAACACGGCGTCTGTACGTATGTTGGTCATTCGTGCTGAATCGGAGGCGATTCGCGCACGGGTCGGGAAGAGCTCCACCTCTGCTCCATTCCTCCCCTCTCGCCCCTCCACTCCGTCCCGTCCCTCCCCTGTAGAGGTCCTTGCGTGGCCCATCCCTCAACGCGTGCCCTCTGTGACGGTCACGCGTTCTTCGGCCACTTAGCACTGCCCAATGCCATCCAAATCACTCTCCTCTAGTTTCGTTACCGCTTTGTAAGCTATGTTATAGAGCGCCTTGAGCGAAGCTAAGGCACTCGTCAAAATGTAAATGCGACGATATATTAAATGCTGGCGAACTCACAGTTTACTCGTGTTATTGTGTTTTCAGTTAGTCGTGTCGCTTCAGCTCTCACCGCGACTGTTGATGCGACCGTGGCCTCGCGGTCGCTGTTCGCACAACGAGAACTCGCTTCGAGTTGTGCATCTGTAGACAGTCTATATATACTGTCGCATCCGTAGATGCAACGCAACTGGCAGGTCTCGCTTAGCGCGACCCCCTTAGGACCCCCGATTCGCTACAGAGCTCTTCGGCCCTGCACGTGATACGGCTGTTGTTGCCTTGGTTGTTGCTGCTGCCACGATCGTCAATGGAAACTGTTGTTGCATTCATAGTTGTTGCATTCAGACCCTAAACGTAGAGCGTAGCAGCTGGTGTTGTGATGGTTGGCGGTGCGTATTGATAGATATATTGATTTGCATATTATGCTAATTATAATTGCTAAGTGTTTTTTTATATTTGCTGTTGCTGTTGCGTCTTGGGATGTTGGTTGTTGTTGTTGTTGTTTATGTTCACGCTGTATAATTTCACGTTGCTCGTGCGTTTGCGTTTTAACCGTGTGCGTTGTTACATTTACTAAGCGCATGCGTTGACATTGTTGCTGCTGCTGCTGTGTTACCGATCCATTGGCTGGGACGCTGCATGCATACATCACTGTTGCTCCAGCTGTCGCCCCCTTGAGCTACTTAGGCCAATTTGCTTTCCTCTGCTGTTGGAACGTGAGATGAGAAACCCTGCGCCCTGCGTGCGTTCTCTCTCATCTCCACGCGAACCTCTGTCCGTCTCTCGGTCTCTCTGCGCGTGCCATGTCGAACCTCTTTCGTCACTTCTAGATTTGAAGCTTTCGTGACTGCAAGGATTCATATTCTTAGGTTTTTTCCGGTAAAGTCACGTAGGTAAAAAATTAAAATTAATAAAAGTAAAATAAAAAATAAAAATTAAATAAAAATCACGACGTTTCGGAGGCAACACAAGCTTCCGTCTTCAGGTGGAACCGTCACAGCACGACAGCTGTATCAAGTGAATGAGAGATTACAAGAGATACCACTCCGTATATATACTGGTTGAGGGGGGGTCATCAGCCCGTCACTCACTCTCTACGCGTCTGTTAAAATGTATGCTGTTGTTCCTGTGGTTGTTGTTGTTATGCATACGCTATCAGCAAATACAAACAATAGTCTGTTGATTATTATTGATGTTGTTCGAGATCAGCCGCTCGGCAAGCTGCGGCTGCGTAGCCGCGTGCGGTGGCTCTTTAAGGGATTGCCGCTTCGTGGCCGATATTTATTAAGGGAACCCCCCCACCCACCCACCACCGTCTCGTATTCACCACCACGACCATCACGGTGCCTTGAAATATTGAAGGGTGCTGGGGGGGAGGTTTATTGTATTTTTTTGCGGAATTTCGCAAAAGAACAAAAACCCCGTCTCGCCTTGTTATATTGGTTTCCGAGCCCCCCCCGCTCCCCGCCTGTTCTCGATCTTGTTTAGTCTGAAGAACCGCGGTCTCGCCGACATCTGTTCTTGAATCCGCGTTGAGTTTCGGCTCAGACGCCGGTTTATTGGTCTTCGTGGTCTACTCGCGCCGTGCATCCCGAATGGCCGAGCACGTGGTCCCAACCAACCACCATCACCCACCCCTCCCGCCTGGGCCAGGCAACATCGCCTCTCCCCTCTCTCTCCTCTCGCTTTCTTTCTCCCGGCGATATCTGGGAGCCTGAAATTTGTGTGTCTCTCTCTCTCTCGGCTCGATGTGTCGCGCTGTTTGCCTTCACGCCGCATTACGTACGCGCGTGCGCGTGTGTGTGCGCGCGCCTTGTTGGCATTCATATAGGTGCACGCTAACAGCACTTGCCGCACATAGTCTGTTGAGAATATACGGGGGATCTTTGTCTTTGTGTGCCTGCGTGTGCCGTGTTGGCGTTCATATAAGTGCTCGCTCACAGCACTTGCCTTAACAGTCTGTTAAAGGCTGCATGGGGGATCTTTGTCTTTGTGCCGTGTTGACCTTCATATGTGCTCGCTAACAGCACTTGCCCTAACAGTCTGTTGAGGATATACGGGGGATCGTTGTCTTTGTGTGTCTGTGTGTGTGTGCCGTGTTGACCTTCATAGGTGCTCGCTAACAGCACTTGCCCTAACAGTCTGTTGAGGATATACGGGGAATCGTTGTCTTTGTGTGTGTGTGCGTGTGTGCCGTGGTGGCCTTGATAGGTGCTCGCTAACACGACGTGAAGGCTACATGGGGGGGTCTTTGTCTTGTGTTCGCGGGTGTGCATTTGTGAGTGTGTGTGGGTGACGTTGTAGAGGACGCACTGACCACACCACAATCGCTCACTTACCCCTCCGGCCTCTGTAGGCTATACGGGGGATCTGTATCTCTATCTGTGTGTGTGTGTGTGCACCTCCGATTGGCACGGTTGGCTCTGTGCGGTGCGAAAAAAGTTCAACGTACATATTGTGTACGCGCATTTGTGTCTGTTCGCCTGTATGCTAAATATACTAACAGATCCGATTTGATGTCGGAATATATATACGCACACATATACTGTTTATAGCCAATACTCCTACATGTGCCCGTCTATCATATTATATTTGTTATCATATAGCATTCACTTGCCTCTGTATATGATACGCGGTTAACGTGGTCTGAGTGTGCATGTGATGCAGTGGTGAACGCGCTGCGCTTAGAGCCCCTATACCCGAGTTCGATTCCCGCTCACGGCCACCAACACCGATGACGATTATCTGAACCTCTCCTGGGCCTCCCCTAGATCGACTCAGCCCCAAATGAGCACCTGGTGCGATGTGTAAACGTAGCCATTTTGGGGAGACAAAGGCGGCCGGGCGTGGCGCTGTCCACCCACTCCCTCGTGTGCCGTGCCGGCATTCATAGATGACCTCTAACAGCACTTGCCCCGACACTCTGTTGATGCTATATGGGGAACTTTTCTCTTTTATACATGTACACACGTTGTACTTGTAAACAGTAGCGGGACTCATCTTCTTGGTTCTTTCGGTAAAGTCACGTAGAAGGGAAGTAATAAAATAAAAAAATAGAACATAATAAAATAAAATAATTCTCACGACGTTTCGGCTACAACGCAAGCAGCCGTCTTCAGGTGAAGAATGAGACACTGCCAAGCTAGGAGCTTATATATAAGCTGGGTTGGAGGTGGAAAAAGAGCGCCTTAACAAAAAGAATGTGCATATCAAGAGGAATTTAGCATATTTAAATCGAAAAGTAGCGGGACTATTCCCTCTTCATATCGGCGCACTGTTGATGGGGCTCGCGTCCTGTGTACGCACGACACGCGGAAGCTCTCCCAGCGGGACGTGGAGCAATGTGCAACAAAATCTCCGAGTTTGGAAATGTGTCTCGTGCTCGGCCGAGTCTTGGCTACACCCGTGCCAAATTTCAGCTCTCTAGCCCTTCTGGAGCATCGTCCTAGAATTTGCATCTCCGATCAGCACGGTTGGTTGCGTATGGTGCGAAAGAAGTTCAACGCACATACATCGCTCTATCTCTCGAGACCCGATCGCCTGCACGTTTTCTCGATGTGCTCTGGACAGCAAAAGAATACACGCATGCGATGTGTGTTGTACACTCTATGTATAAAGCACTTACTATATACTGCAGTCAGCATGGGTGGCTTCATATGAATAGAATATGTACATGTCCATTGCATGCTGCTGATGCACTTACTATATACTGCAGTCAGCATGCGTGGCTTCATATGCATAGAGTATGTACATGTCCATTGCATGCTGATCATATAGTATACTTAATATAATGTATGACGGTGTATATATATGTGTGTGTACGCGTTATTGTGGTGCTGCTGCGTTGGCACGATTACAATTAACAACCAACTCACATTCATCAATGACACTGCCATATAAAGGAGGGTCCGTTGCCCGAAACGTCGACTATTAAATTGACGAATGTGTTGAGATATATATGCAAAGACAAAGATCCCCCGTATAGCCTCAACAGACTGTTGGGGCAAGTGCTGTTAGCGAGCACCTATAAAGGTCGGCACGGTACACAGAGGGTTTGGATGGCCAACACCACGCCCGGCCGGCTTTGTCTCTCTAGTGACGATGTTTACGCACCGCACCAGGTACTCATTTGAGGCTGAGTCGACCGAGGGGAGGCCCAGACTGGTTCAGATAATCGTCACTTTTGTTAGGGCAGTGAGCCCGAATCGAACTCGGGTCGCCGGATTCGTAGGGCAGCGTGCTAACTGCTGCACCACCGTTCCCCATATATACACACATATTCTATCGGCTAACTGTTATACATACATATATGTGTATAGTATAGGTAACACGATTAGTTCATGTCTTATGTGCGTATAATGTCCACAGCTCTCTTCTTTACTCCACTGCTGGATGGACCAAGGCCTCCTGCCCATGACGTAATTTCATTAAGGCGTCTTGCATGAATTCCCACGTATTAGTGAATCGATGCTGTCAGATTATCCATCCGGTCTACGTGACAAACGGAAAGTCGTTCGCAATGTCCAGGCAGTCAAACAGAGGTAACAAAAAATTGTCCCCGAATTGACTGAAGTATGATCAGGTCATCGGTCTGATTTGTTTTAGCGAGTGTGTGTGCCTGTGTTTATGTCCATACATGAGCATGTACACTACATCTACGTATCTCGTACATGTGAACGTGACATGTGTGCGAGTGTGTGCATACATGTGCGTGGTGCTGACCACCCACCCCCTCGTGTGCCGTGCCGGCCTTCATAGGTGCTACTTGCAAACAGCACTTGCCCCAACAGTCTGTCACGGCTATACGGGGGGGGGGACACGTGTCTTTGTTGTTGTATATATGTGCATGGCCTTAATATTGCGGTGGTGGTGGTGGTGGCGAAGTGGTGAGCGCACTGCGCTACGAACCTGGCGACCCGCGTTCGTGCTCCGACTCACGGCTCGCATCAGTGCGGCGAATATCTGCACCGGTTATGCACCGTGAGGCTTGAACGAGATAGCTTCGTGTAATACGTGTACATACTGCAGTACTGTAGTACTGTATACAGTACTGCAGTTAGGTCGACTGGGCCCTAAGCGAGCACACTACCTGGTGCGGCGAGTAAACACGTGCACCCGGAGAGACAAGAGGCGGCTGACACGTGGTGCTCTGTCACGTGACCCCCGTCATAGGTGGCTCGCGAGCAGCACTTGCCCCAAACATAGATTTGTCTATACGGGCGGCGGCGGCGGGGCGGGGGAGGAATTATTGTCTTTGTATTTCGCCTCGCAAGTTTAAAAGCGCCGTGTAAATCCCGCCCGCGATGATGATTATCATTTAATTAGCGGCAAAGAACTAACGGGAGCACTGAGGAAGTTTAATGGAACGACGGTTGAAGATTGCGTTGAAGAATTTAGACGCCGTCTATCATTAGGCGCGGTCTGTTTTTGTTGTTGTTGTTCTCTGAACCACGTGCCCCTCTGTCTGCCTCCCAATGTCCCTCCCGTACGATCTTCGGGTCTTCGTTCCGAAGCATTAAACGTTGTCAGTGTCCCGCGGTGCTGACCATTCTCACGTTAGCATTTCTCATTTTGAGTTCCGTTTAGCGGAACTTTTTTCCCATTTTATTTTACGAGGCAAGACCCACTGAGCAATTGAGCTCCTTTTCATCCACACGTGATAGCACAACGAAGTGGCTTATCACGTGGAAATGTATAGCAGCCAAATACTCCAAACGCACGTTTCTAAATGTGGAGGGAAAAAACCGGAGGAGCCGAAGAAAAATCCACGCGACCACGGGGAGAGGAAACACGAAAACTCCAAAATATACAGCAGGCACCAGGGTCGGGATCGAACCCACGACCTCCTGTATACCAGGCGAGGGAGATGACATCTTGCTACCGTGGTGTCCTATACAACTGGAAGTACGCTACACAAATCAATGGTTGCTCATATCTGCATTTCATTGATTTAGATCCCGGTCCGCGCTAAATATATAAGATTTGAATTTATGTGTCTGTTATCCAGTTGCATCCCTGCATCCAAACGAGGATTCTCTGTTGTTGAGAGGAGCTGTGATTAGTGTTTGCTTCTGTTCATCTTTTGTGTCCCAACTTTGCCCACCTGGATTATTACGTTCAAAGCTTATTTCTACCGCAAATGATGACCATCATCATCACTACCAACACCACCAGCGCTATCGCCATCAGGGACGCGCATATAGCTGACGAAGTTTCCATGCTGCGCCAACCTCAGTGTCCGTACACGTTCCTTCGCGTTGCAAGGTCAGATCGGCGTCTATAAAATCAATAACTGGGCAGATCTGAAGCTGAGATCTGTTCCGTGCAGTAGCGACGGAGAGCAGAACAGCTTCATCCCGCAATTGCTGCTGAAATAAATAAAATCTGAAATCGATTTTTTTTTGCGTTTAGTTCGTTGTCCTTCCCCCGTACCTCTGATTAATACGATTTGGCTACGTACTCTGCGCAATACGTTACAAAGACAAATATCCCCCATATAGCCTTAACAGACTGTGGGGACAATTGCTGTTAGCGAGCACCGAAAAAGGCCGGCACGGCACACGAGGGGGGTGGGTGGACAGCGCCACGCCCGGTCGCCTTTGTCTCCCCCAAGTAGCTACGTTTGCACATCGCACCAGGTACTCATTTGTGGCTGAGTCAACCTAGGGCCGGTTCAGATAATCGTCACTGATGTTGGCCGTGAGCGGGAATCGATCCCGGGTCGCTAGGTTCGTAGCGCAGCGCGCTAACCGCTACACTACCGCTCCCCACACACACAAATCTAGTTCGGACGAACACACGAATTCCACGGTGCTATTAAGAAGGGTCATTGCCCGAAACGTCACCGATTATATATATCTAAGGCCACGCACACAGTGTTGCTGAGCAGTGTGTTGATTTATTTTATTTATTTGTCCATTGGGCTTGTGTACGACTGCTAAAGTATCAGCGGCATCATCATCATCGTCGCCTTCAAAGTCGTGAGCTCAACCACGAGGCCCTCTGGACGGCCCCAGTGGATCCGGGGAGCCGTGACGGCCCGAAACTTAGGGAGGCCTTCAACCAGCGGGGCACGAACAACATTGTATACAGAGATGTGTGTGTGTGCCGTTTGTTGTTGCGTGTGTTTACGGGGTTATGCCTGTGTGTGTGTTGTTAGTGCTTGTTCGTGTGCGCTCGCTAATCGCACTTGCCCCAACAGTTTGTTAACGGCTATAGGGGAGATCTCCGTTCATTGTGCACGTGTCTGTGTGTGAAAAGCGTCAGGTAACCCGGCCACCCGAGTTCCATTCGAGCTCAAGACAAATGTAACAGTGACGAATATCGAAATCGGCCCTAGGCCTCCCCCAGGTCGACTCAGCCTTAAAAATGCGTACCTTGGTGCGGTGTCTTAACGTCGCCACGAGGGAGACAAAGGCGGTTGGGCGGGGTGCTAACCACCCATCCCCATCGTGTGCCGTACCGGCCTTCACATAATCGCTCCTCGCTAACAGCACTCGCCCCAAACACTCCGTTAAAGGCTATACGGGGAATCTTTGTCTTTGTCTCGTGTAATAACACATGGCCTAGCCGAGTTCGTTTCGCGCTCAGGGCCAACAGCAGGGAGGCGTCCTCTCCCTTCGTTCTTGCAACGTGGCCACGCAGACGACGGATTAGCCGTGTGAGCGTCGTCAGCTGATCTGAGACCCGTTAATGAACCTCACCCTGAAACGTCGTGCATCCAGCCATAACCTCTCTCCAAGAGCATTTCCTCCAGTTGAACCAAGCAGTAGGGCTTTCGCGACCAATGTTTTCCACAGTAAAGGGTTTTTTGGGGGGTTTTCTCTCGTAGATATGAATGTGTCGTTAAACCCTTCACCACCCGACACAAACAATTTAGTAGGGCTTGTCACGTTAACAGAACGTGGCCAATTCGTTACTCGTACAGCACGCCGGTAGTGTGTTGTAGAGTAAACCCACAGCATTTACAATTTGAGTATTGTAAATGTGGGCGGGTTTGTTGTAAATGTCGTGGGTTTACTCTCCAACACACCGATGTGGCTGTACTCGGAACGAACCGGCCACGTTCTGTTCACGTGACGAACCTTACTAGTTGGCTGTGTCGGGTGGTGGCGGGTTTAACGACACAGTTATATATTTACGAGATCTAACACAACAAAAACCTCGATTCGCATTTCTTCCTCTCGAATGTTCCATTGTGTCTACTGTACTTTAATGTCACTGTCGATGCCTGCGGTGGGAGCATATCTCCTCGCCCGACTCTTCACGGATTCGTATAATGCCACTCGGTGTAGCTATTTCATCGATTTCAATGTCTTGATTTATATTTGTAGATGTGTGTGTGTGTATAGGACCCGTTGCGGCTGCAATGATAATTAAGAGACAGCTGTTATGTTCGGAGTCTTCTCACAATCCTCCTGTACTCGGGGTGCTAAAATTTACTTGTGTGTTTTTGAGTACCAATAATAACATGCCAAGATAATTTATATACGGGGAAGTTTAAACAAATTGTATTCTCTAGGCTATAAATAACATGCTAGCGGAATAAGTGCATGAATATGAGCATAGATTCAAACGTTAGAGCTATTTTAGATGAACCGTGTGGCCAGGGTTCTGTTGCTATGAACTTTCTATTCCGCCGTTTCAGTTCAATTCTACGTTGTACTTAGAAGCACGAAAAATCCCGTGCAGCCAGTTACCCAGCTAGTTTCGAACGGCCCGTGGCAGTCGCTAACAGCGGCAGTCGCTAACAGCGGCGGTCGCTAACCGCGGCGGTCGCTAACAGCGGCGGTCGCTAACAGCGGCGGTCGCTAACAGCGGCGGTCGCTAACAGCGGCAGGTCGCTAACAGCGGCGGTCGCTAACAGCGGCAGCCGCTAACAGCGGCAGTCGCTAACAGCGGCAGTCGCTAACCGCGGCAGTCGCTAACCGCGGCAGTCGCTAACAGCGGCAGTCGCTAACAGCGGCAGTCGCTAACAGCGGCAGTCGCTAACCGCGGCAGTCGCTAACAACGGCAGTCGCTAACAGCGGCAGTCGCTAACAGCGGCAGTCGCTAACCGCGGCAGTCGCTAACAGCGGCAGTCGCTAACAGCGGCAGTCGCTAACAGCGGCAGTCGCTAACCGCGGCAGTCGCTAACCGCGGCAGTCGCTAACAGCGGCAGTCGCTAACAGCGGCAGTCGCTAACAGCGGCAGTCGCTAACAGCGGCAGTCGCTAACAGCGGCAGTCGCTAACAGCGGCAGTCGCTAACAGCGGCAGTCGCTAACAGCGGCAGTCGCTAACAGCGGCGTGCTGAGGAGCCCAGCCAGCAGCGAGCCAGGAAACTCGAGGCTTGGATCATTTGCATTGGTAGTACTGTGACAACCTCGGTTGCTTTGTGACGTCTTTGTGACGTCATTGGTAGTACGATGAACACCCTGGGTTGCTTTGTGACGTCTTTGTGACGTCATTGGTAGTACGATGAACACATCGGTTGCTTTGTGCCGTCTTATGACGGCTTTGTGACGTCATTGGTAGTAATATGAACACCCTGGGTTGATTTGTGACGTCTTTGCGACGTTATTGGTAGTACGATGAAGACCCTGGGTTGCTTTGTGACATCTTTGTGACGTCATTGTTAGGACGATGATCACCTCGGTTGCTTTGTGACGTCTTGTGACGGCTTTGTGACGTCATTGATAGTATGATTAACACCTAAGTTGCTTTGTAACGTCTTTGTGTCGTCATTTGGTAGTACGATGAACACCTCGGTTGCTTTGTGACGTCTTGTGACGTCTCAGTGACGTAATTGGTAGTACGATTAACATCTCAGTTGCTTTGTGACGGCTTTGTGACGTCATTGTTAGTACGATGAACACCTGGGTTGCTTTGTGACAATTTGTGACGTCATTGGAAGTTCGATGAACACCTCGGTAGCTTTGTGACGTCTTTGTGACGTCATTGGTAGTACGATGAACACCCTGGGTTGCTTTGTGACGTCTTTGTGACGTCATTGGTAGTACGATGAACACCTCGGTAGCTTTGTGACGTCTTTGTGACGTCATCGGTAGTACAATGAACACCTCGCTAGCTTTGTGACGTCTTAGAAGACTGAATCATGAACCTTCCGATGATTCAAATCCATTGATCACAGTCCAACAGGAGGCTGGAGGCACCTCATCCCCTGTCGCCATACGTTGAGTCCGGCAATCCATTCGATAGCAACAGGAGACCCTTGACGATGTACATCTGTAACCGATGTGTTCATCGTACTACCAATGACGTCACAAAGACGTCACAAAGCAACCCAGGTGTTCATCGTACTAACAATTACGTCACAAAGACGTCACAAAGCAACCGAGGTGTTCATCGTACTACCAATGACGTCACAAAGACGTCACAAAGCAACGTGGTAATAATAATCGTACTACCAATGACGTCACAAAGACGTCACAAAGCAACCTAGGTGTTCATCGTACTACCAATGACGTCACAAAGATGTCACAAAGCAACCGAGGTGTTCATCGTACTACCAATGACGTCACAAAGACGTCACAAAGCAACCCAGGTGTTCATCATACTACCAATGACGTCATAAAGACGTCACAAAGCAACCCAGGGTGTTCATCGTACTACCAATGACGTCACAAAGACGTCACAAAGCAACCCAGGGTGTTCATCGTACTACCAATGACGTCACAAAGACGTCACAAAGCAACCGAGGTGTTCATCGTACTACCAATGACGTCACAAAGATGTCACAAAGCAACCGAGGTGTTCATCGTACTACCAATGACGTCACAAAGACGTCACAAAGCAACCCAGGGTGTTCATCGTACTACCAATGACGTCGGCGAACATGGCCGTGCTTTCCTTCGAGCTCTCTCCATGATACGTTTTACTCAAGAACGTCGCTTCAGATACTCCTCCCGGTTGCATCCAGCTGTTCAACTTGCTCATGTGGGGGGGGAGGATAAAAAAAAGTAGCTTCATCGGGCGATCTCCAGCGAGACGTCACGGTACTCGAAGAATTGTAAATGTTGTGGTGGGTTTACTCTCCAACACGCCGTGGGTGATGAAGCCGAGACGAATTGGCGCGTTTTGTTTGCGCGACAAACCTTACTGGCTGGGTGGTGGCGGGCTTCACGACACATTCATATCTAAGCGATCTGACCCAAAAAAACAAACTTTATTCTGGATAATTTTGGTCGCGAAAGGCTGACGTCTTCACATCGATCATTACGTAACTTAACTCGCCGTCATACGTAATGGACGGGGCATTGTGGTCGTTCATCCAGTGGACAGACTCTGCACTTTACGCAGTGGTTAGAAACATTCACAACGAACCCGGCAACCAGAGTTAGATTCCCACCCACGGCCAACGCCAGTGACAAATATGTGAACAGGTAATGGGTTTCTTCTCGGTCGATTCAGCCTTAAATGAGTGCCCGGTGCGGTGGCTAAACATCGCAACTGGGGAGACAAAGGCGGCCGGGCGTGGTGCTGGTCACCCACCCCCTCGTGTGCCGTGTCAGCCTTCACAGGTGTTCGCTAAGCACTTGCCACAAAAGTTTGTTAAGGCTATGCGGAGTATCTTTGTCTTGTGTGTACGAACATGAGATTGCCTGAGTGACTGTGTGGGCGGAAGTCAGTCAGTAGCAGCGTGTGTGCGAATCTGTGAGTGAGTTAGTGTGTGTCTGTGTGCGCACGATTGAATATATGTGTGTGTGTTCATGTGAGCTTGCGATTCTAGTCTTTCCTAGATCATCAATGTGTTCAATTCAGCAGCTAAGTGCCAAAGTCGAGGTCTGCTGCTAGCCACGAGAGGGCTTCAGAAGAGAACCTGCGATAAAGTGAATGGATGAGTGACTGGATGAGTGAGTGAATAAGTCAATGAGTGAACGACTCCCTCACTGGAATAGCTTAAGATCGCCCATTCTCTCTGCGCCAAATACCAAATTTTCCTGCACATCGTTAACAGACTGTGGGGGCAAGTGCACTTGCTAGCAGCACTTGCCAGAACACCAATCAAGGCCGGCACGGTACGCGATACGGGTGGGTCGCCACGCACCACGCCCGGCCGCCTTTGTCTCCCCAGTCGCGATATATCCGCATCGCACTCATTTGAGGCTGAATCGACCGAGGGGAAGGTGCAGTAAAAGATTCAGATACTCGTCACCGCTGTTATATTTGGCAGTGAGCGGAAATCGAACTCAGGATCGCCGGGTTTCGTAGCGCAGCGCGCTCACCGTTGCACCCCCCACCCCCACCCCCCCCACCCCCCCCCCCACCCCCCACCCCCCCACTCTGGCACTTCGACTCCTCTCTGCACCGCCATCCTTTCCTGCGAAACGACCGCAAATGACCAAGGCACCTAGCCGCTCATCTCGCCCCCCTGCATTAACGGCTCCAAGAGGCATTAAACATAATGCGCGTGGCTTGCAGCCCAGGCATTACGACAACTGTGCCAATTCATTACAGCGTTCGGGTGCGTGCATTGGTCTCTGCGCGCGTGCGTGTGTTTGAGTGTGTGTGAGTGTGTGCGCGTGTGTGTGCGCGTGTGTGTGTGTGCGTGTGTGTGCCCGCGGTGTGGGGAGCGGTGGTGTAGCGATTAGCGCTACGCTGCGCTACGAACCTGGCGACCCGGGTTCGATTGCCGCTCACGGCCTACACCGGTGACGATTATTTGAACCGGCCCTGGGCCTCCCCTAGGTCGACTCAGCCTCAAATGGCTACCTGGGTGCGATGTGTTAACATCATCACGAGGGAGACAAAGGCGGCCGGGCGTGGCGTTGGCCACCCACCCCTTCGTGTGTGCTGTGCCGGCTTTAATAGTTGCTCGCTTACAGCACTTGCCCCGACAGCCTGTGGAGACTATACGGGAAATATTTATCTTTGTTTTTCTTTAAACGCTAACAGCGCGGGCAAGAAAGAAAAAAACCGTCGAGAAATAATACAAACGAGACGGTTAATAAAGACACGATAATAAAATAACCGGTTCATGTCTGTTGGGAGCGGTGGCGCAGTGGTTTGCGCACTGTTAAGTGACATCAGAACTGGTTTTTGGCGCCTCGCCCGCCTTCCTTAACCCAAACTCGCTTTAGCCAGCGTGGTGAAGTATGGTCAAACACCCCCCCACACACACACACACAGTAGTGGATTAACAACGTTCTGGAAATTATTATTATGATGTCATTTAAAGTAAATTGCGTATAAAATTATCGCGTTTATTTTTGTGAGTATATATTTTATATATGACTTCCAGTGTATGTGCGTGTATATATAAATAGCGTACAATATGTTCTTGTATATCAAGCAGAGTATTGTAGATTGCATTGTAGGCGTATACATATTATATATATATAATCCATTTGCACATGCCCTACATTGATGTGTGTCCGTGTGTGCATGTGCGCGTGTGTGTGTGTTCGTATGTGGGGAGCGGTAGTGTAGCACTTAGCGAGCTGCGCTACGAACCTGGCCACCCGAGTTCGATTCCCGCTCACGGCCAACATCAGTTACGACTCATCCTCAAATGAGTACTTGGTGCGGTGTGTAAACATCGTCACTGGGGAGACAAAGGCGGCCGGGCGTGGTGCTGGCCACCCACCCCCTTGTGTGCCTTGCCGGCCTTCATAGGTGCTCGCTAACAGCACTTGCCCCAACAGCATGTCAAGGCTACACGGGGGATCTTTGTCTTTGTTCATCGTGGGGAGCAGTAGCGCAGTGGTTAGCGTGCTGCGATAGAAAGCCGGTGACCCGAGTTCGATTACCGCTCAGTAGCAATAAGGGAGGCTAATTAGAATTAAACTGCTCCTGACTACCTGGTGCGGTGTGTAAACATCGCCACTGGGGAGACAAAGGCGGCCGGGCGTGGTGTTGGCCACCCATCCTGTCGTGTGCCATTCCGGTCTTCATAAGTGCTCGTTAACGGCACTTGCCCCAACAGGCCTGTTTAAGGCTTTAGGGGGATCTTTATCTTTGATTATGATATCAAGTGTGTGTGTGTAGTAGTAGGGGCACGCACGTATTTGTGCTTATAGGGAGCGGTGGTGGAGTCGTTAGCCCACTGCGCCACGAACTTCATCAACCCGAGTTCGATTCCTGCTCACGGCTAACATCAGTGGCGATTACCTGAACGGACGGCAGGGCACTGAGCTGGCCACACCACTCCCGTCGCGGGCTTGCGAGAAGAACTTGCCCCAACCATATAGCAAGGCTATATGGGGCACACTTGCCTTTGTTGTGTGACGTGTGCATGCGTGCGTTCATGCGCAGATTCAGTCGAGCCGTTAACAATAAAGAATCCTACCGATACATTGAACTGGGGAGGAGCCGATCATTTTCAACAATGTTGCAAATTAGCGGCCTCTAGTGGCTGGAGGGGGCTCACGTGAACGCATAACACAGCGTCCACGAAATCGAACCGCATGGATTTTCACGCAAAATTCGCGGCATTTATCGTCAGCTTAAATGATTGATTGATTAATCAATGAGTCGTTGCACAGCTAATAGCCTTAATTTGCCTGTAACATTTACAGAGATCATTACTATCGCAGCTCAACGCTGGCGATGGCTTTGGGGAGGCCTTCACCCATCGTTAGACCTCTCGCGTCTCAAGCAGCTCAAGCCTCCTGTAAATCACGTGACTTCTTTGCCACCACCCCCACCTCCCCTCGCCCCGCCCCCTGTGGAAACAGACGCCCGCTCCTCGAGACCCTGACGCAGCCTCTTCCTCCGTCCCTCTCCTCATCTCTCCTGACCACTGGGCTCCCGATTCTCCATCCCCTTCTCCACTCTTTCCCTCTTCATTCCTCATCCGTTCCTCTTTTTCTCTTCGCTCTCCCGTTCCTTTCACCTCCCCACCCCCCTACGCATTGCATCCTTGCCTCTACCCCCCCCCCCTCCTCCTCCTTCCCGTGGTGGTTGTGCCAAGGGTACAACGATCCTAAGTTTGCCATGTGCACAGATATCTTTTTTTTTTATCAACATCTGCTTTCACGTCTTCGGCACATGTTCGTGTACTTTTTTTCAAAAAAATAATAAACTTTGCGCGCAACTCAAACGCACTGTTCCGTGAATAGGAAAGAAAAAATATATATACATGAGCAGACAAGATATCTCCTTCACACGTCCATCTCTCTACGGAATAAATAAAGATATAAATGCACACACATATATATTACAATAACGAATCAGCCGCTACGGCCTTCCTACTGGGAGTGCAGAAGTCCAGCAGCATTGAGTCAAGACAAGCACAACTCTGGAGGGGTTTCGACACACCGCGGCAGCAGCAGCAGAGTCAGGATGGTTCGAATCAATGGTGGTGAACTGCCAGATACTTGCTGGCAATGATGTAACTCCTACGATGTTATGTCCTAGTTGGACGTGAAATTGTATTCACGCTAATCTAACATAAAAAAAACCCTCTATTATGGATGATACTGGTCGCGAAAGCCTACGTGTTAAACCAAATTGCATACCGTATGTTACTATCAAACTCTGAATAATTATTGGACTATGAGGCAATGCACAATGCCAAACTGTAGAGCGAACTTCATGTACTTTCCACTCACCTCCGCTAAGCACGGTTGGCTACGTACGGCGCGAAAGAAGTTCAACGTACGCACGTACACACGCAACGCGCGGTCCCCCGGCGAACACACACAGACACACACCGCTAGGGTTGTACGTACAACAACGGTAACCGGTAAAAACCGGTAACCGTATCGAGTCGCTGAGACTCATCAGCAGGGTCAGACAGCGCAGCAATAATAATAATAATACCAATGGTTAGTTTGGAACGGTGCAATTGCGTGTGTGTGTGTACAAGGCAGTATTCGCTGTACAAACACATTGACATTGCAACCATCCTCTTAGTTTTTTTCGGTAAAGTCACGTAGGTAAAAATAAATAATAAAAATAATATTAATAATAATAGAAATACAATTATAAATCACGACGTTTCGGAGGCAGCACAAGTCTCCGTCATCAGGTGGGACCGTCACAGCCAAATTGACTGTATCAAGTGAGGCAAAATTCCAAGAGACAAGCTCTTAAATACAAGTTAAGGGGGGGGGGGGGAGGAAGGGGGAGGGGCTTATCTGAATGCGGTAGCCAATGAATGAAGCTTCAAATCTAGAATGGCAACCATCATTGAAGGAGTGGCTGACTGAATGGATGGCTGGCTGGAGTGGCTGAGTGACTGAGTGTCTGTCTGATTAGACATCTGATCGATTGGCTGACTGAATGGCTGACTTGCTGGCTGGCTGAGAGTTTGGCAACGCGACCCGAGTTGCTGTTTATGTCTGCGTTGCTGGCTGAGTGGTTGGCTAACTGGCTGACTGAATTGAACGTCTCATTGGCACGGTTTGCTACGTACGGTGCGAAAGATGCTCAACGTACATTCATACATCTGGCTGGGTGTCTGTCTGGCTGGCTGAGTGAGTGATCTGACCGAGTGGTCCCGGCTGGATTTCTCGGCTGAGTGTCGTTGGCTGAGTGGCTAAGTGGCCTCCTCGTACCCACGAGGGCCTTCGAGTGTTTGGTACAGCACGAACACCTACATTAGACCACAAGCTGCGCTCCACTCGGAGTGATAATTGCTCTTTAAAAAACGGTGTGCGTACACGTGGCGCGTCAAACACACGCTCACGCGAATTCACACTCGCGCACGCTCACATACAGAGCGAGAGATATTTTAAATAAATAAAAAGCTTATGTGATGAACATGAACATTCACCCTCGCCTCCGCACCCCACTGCACATCTGATCGCTCCACTGCTGGATGAGCGAGGTGCCTCCTCCTGCGTCGTGCCGGTCGCGTGGCTTACGTGAAGCGAACTTCGCCGGTTACGCTGATCACCACGAGGTGGTTTAGCCGGAGAGTATATCCAGTCGGTTATTATAAATACGAGCAACACGCTCGTCCACATTTGGCCGTGACCGTCCGTCTCTCCCTCCCTCCAGCCGTCCAGCCAGCCGGCCAAACTTTTTTTCGAATACAGTAAGATGTGGGAGCATAGAAGTGCGGTACAAGAGTGGATTGTGGATTTTACTCCAGTTTCTCGCGGCGGAGTCCAACCCCCCCCCTATTACCTCCCACAGCCCCACCCGTACCCCCCTACCCCCCCTCCCCAAATCCCGATGGCAATTTTTATTTATTTTTGCGACTGTGGTCGCACCAACCGAGCTCCTGTCCAGGCGCGATCCTGCTTAGCTCCGCGTGATTCGGTAATTCGGTCGAATGCGCCTTCAGATGCGCTTCTGAGGCCGTCTGGATCGCTCTTCCTTCCGACAGGAGCAATGCGCTTTCAAATCTACGTTGACAAACGCATTTTCTATTAGAACTGCCTTTTTGTGTTTAGTTTGTTGTCTTCTCCCCCGCAAGCACCTCCCATTAGCGGGTTGGCGACGTACGGTGCGAAAGAAGTTCAACGTATATGCATACGAGTGATGGCAAAAAGCGAGCTAGCAATGCCCCGATAGTGCGTTGTCTTTGTGCTGCTCGCCTTTGGGGGTTCTCTGGTCTAACACTGGTTGAGACTAGGCCCTAAATAAAGTTGCTGTGTCTGGTGTAGGAAAAATCAGTTTCAAATACAATGCCCATATAGATTATGAGCGCATGTTTGTTTTGCATGTTCACCATAGACACGTGTGGTTAATGCAGACTTGACTCCTTGCGAAAGGTTTCTATTTGGTGTTTGAACATCTTAATAACCTCTTCTTGGTTCTTTCGGTAAAGTCACGTAGAAGGGCAATAATAAAATAATAAAAATAAAACATAAAAAATATATTTATGTTATTTTATTATTTCCCTTCTACGTGACTTTACCGAAAGAACCAAGAAGATGAATCCCTGCAGTCACGAAAGCTTTAAATCGAAACCTTAATAACCTGTTTTATTTCGCCATAAATGGTGCTATATATATTCTTATTTTCTTTTATACTTTGATTCTGGCAAAAAAAGGTCCCATTTCTACACACACATTCGGTCATCGCGACTATTAAGCGTGCGTTATTTCCGCGCTAACGATTATTGATCGCTCGTGGTCATTGATTCTAAGCTCACGTCGGGTCGTGTAAGTGTGCGAACTGTCGACGTGCTGTCAAACCCCCCAATGTAGTGGTTCTTAACCGTGTTGGAGGTACTGAACCCCACCAGTTTCAAATGCGCATTCACCGAACCTTTCTTAATTGGAAAAATAAAATATGATTTTTTCAAATTTAAAACATAGGTATATGTTTCACTGGTGCACAATCATACGAGTCGGGTGTGTGTCTTAACCTCCGCCGAACCCCTGAGACTGACTCACCGAACCCCTGGGGTTCGATCGAACCCAGGTTAAGAACTACTGCCCCAATGGCTTCTAACGTGTGGTGGGCGGGCCATCATACTCGCCTCTGAAAACACTAGAGGCTGCTATATTCGGCAGTGTGTCATCTCGATATAATGTGTCTGTGTGCATTTTGAACTATATAACTCATTAATTCGCCAAGGGGTGGGAGCATAGCCTAACACCCCTGTAATCACCACCACCATCATCACCGCCGCTAAAGCGCTGTCAGAATGTGCGGCACGTGTTAGCGATTACCGGTGAAATATTAACGTGTAAATTAAATAGAGCGACGCACTTAATTTACCAATTAGCTTCGAACATTGTTTGAACAACAACGACAACAACAACAAAATAGACACCGCCAATACACGGCCCCCGTGTCAATTCCACTGCTGGATGACTTTTGCTACGACTAACAATGCCATTCCCCCCCATAGGACATAGTGCTAAGTGGTCGCTCGTCGATTTCACTTCGCGCAGCTTAAACACTCATATATTTGGATGCAGCTCGATGAGGCTAGCAGTACGAGTACCACCTTTATGGGTCTGCGTTTTATTAGTGAAATGAATAGTTAGTTACCCAATAGTGACTATTGAGTACCGGGCAAAACCTTCAATAATCAAAAGTATTCCCACCAAATGCACTCAAGGCTTCAAATAGCATACTAAATGAGAACGTACAAAAAGTTTTGCTCACTGGCTGGCTGGCTGGCTAGAGGGATGGACGGACGGTGCCGTCCAATGGGCGTGCTGGATGCTATCAATAGTTAAACTTAACACACGTGTGCGGGAGAGAGTATAGGGAGAGAATAGGGAGAGAGAATAGGGAGAGAATAGAGAATAGAGAAAATATGGAGAGCGAGAGAATAGGGAAAGAATAAAGAAAAGAGAGAATAGGGAGAGGGAGAATATTGTGCAGGAGAGACAATTGAGCGAACGGAATTAGAACTCCGCATTGTTTTTACTGCGGAAATAGTGGAATCCCGTTCACGCGCTGGTTATCATTTGGGTACACCCACCGCAGGAGATGGAGCGAGGACAGATCACCGCCATCGTGGCTGGGGTGATCGAGACGCATTTCTGCCTTCGCGGTGGATAGATCCACCGCTTGATGATGAAAGCAGACGCTGTGGATGTATCGGAATGTGTTTTGGGTTTTTTTTTTAAAGGAAGGGGTTCACACCTAAGTGCTCACGTTTATTTGTTTAACTTTCAAGTTTATTTTGGTTTAACCAGGTGAGGATGACTAAAGAATGCAACCGCGTAGGGAGCAGGAGGAGGGGGTCGATATCATTTGCATGCAACCGGTTGCGTGCAACTCAATCGCGTGCAATGTACTTGTTGGACGTGCCTGCCAAACGGTTGTGTGCAACTCAATCGCTTGTAATGTACGTAGTGGATATGGGTTCCAACCGGTTGCATGCAACTCAATTGCGTGTAATACATGTGGTGGACGTGCCTGCCAACCGGTTGCGAGCAGTTGCGCAGTGCAATTTATAGCGACGTGTTCCATCACGTGGCCACATCTGCTGAGCCTGATTGCAAACTCAACACATTCACCAAGGGGAAAACATATATATCAACTGCAGTAGGTGACGTTTCAGGCAGTGCCCCTACTTCATGAGTGCAGTACGTAAACAGAAAACTACAGGGACACCTCTACTTATGAACGCGTTTGGTTCCAGAGGTCTGTTCGTAAGTCGATTTGTGCGTAAGTCCAACTTCACTCCTGTCGATTCCAAACATGTTGTACGGCATGTACACTAAACACGGGGAATGGCTTTAAAAGTTGTATCATCTCATGTAGATGTAGATGCCACTGGTTCTTCCTGTTTTGTGGATGTAGAGGCCACTGGTTCTTCATGTTCTGCAGATGTAGATGCCACTGGTTCTTCATGTTCTGTGGATGTAGATGCCACTGGTTCTTCACGTTCTATATATGTAGATGCCACTGGTTCTTCATGTTCTGCAAGATGTAGATGGCACTGGTTTTTCATCTTCTGCAGACGTAGATGCCAGTGGTTTTTCATGTTCTGTAAAAGTAGATGCCACTGGTTCCTCACATTCTGCAGATGTAGATGCCACTGGTTCTTCACGTTCTGCAGATGTAGATGCCACTGGTTTTTCATCTTCTGCAGATGTAGATGCCACTGGTTCTTCACGTTCTGCAGATGTAGATGCCACTGGCTCCTCTCTTTCTGCAGATGTAGATGCCACTGGTTCTTCATGTTCTGCAGATGTAGATGCCACTGGTTCTTCACGTTTTGCAGATGTAGATGCTACCACCGCCATCTATTTCGCGGTAGTCGAACTTACGACTCTCGATCCGAATGGCCAAACTGGGCGTACGGAGAGGTTTGTTCGCATCTCTGAAAGTGCCTTAGTCGAATGTTCGTAAGTAGAAGAGTCCCTGGACATCATTGGTTGTTCCAGTGGTGAAATGTGTGGGTGTGGGAGGAGACGCTAACCAGCAGCGTGGACTGCTGCGCAACTGCTCAGCTCCGACGTGGGACAAAGCGGGTTGCAGGCGATTTAAGTCGCGAGGTTTTCTTGGACGCGACAGATCCACCCCCCCCCCCCCCGCCATCGGATTCACGATGTACAGCCACGCAACGCGCGGTCGCAGTACCTCGAGCGGAGGTGTGTGCTGGCCTGCGCGCTGAGGTTTTGCAGACGCACTGAGCCAACGGGGGTGTGGGGAAAGGGGGGGGGGGTTACTGATCCGGGTTAACTGCCAATTACCCCGGGCAGATGTGTTCGCTTGTGTACAGAACTGTGAGTTCGCACGTGTGTGGATGTGTGTGTGTGTGTCTGTCTGTCAAGGCGATACGGGTGATGTTTGTCTGTATTTGTACGGGACTGTGAGTGTGTGTTTGGGGAGCGGTGGCGACCCGAGTTCAATTCCTGCTCGAGGCCAACGTCAGCGACGATTACAACGAGCCTGTCTTGGGCCTCTCCGAGGTCGACTCAGCCTTAAATGAGTACCTGGTGCGGTGTGTAAACATCGCCACTAGGGAGACAAAGGCGGTCGGGCGTGGTGCTGGCCACCCACCCCCTCGTGTGCTGTGCCGACCTTCGTAGGTGCTACTCGCTAAACAGCACTTGCCCCTACAGTCTGTTCAGGCTATACGGGGGATCTTTGTGGGGAGCGGTAGTGTAGCGGTTAGCGCGGTGCGCTACGAACCCGGCGACCCGGGTTCGATTCCCGCTCACGGCCAACACCCAGTGACGATTATCTGAACCGGTCCTGGGCCTCATCTAGGTCGACTCAGCCTCAAATGAGTACCTGGTGCGGTGTGTAAACATCGCCACTGCCACTGGGGAGACAAAGGCGGCCGGGCGTGGTGTTGGCCACCCACCGTTTCGTGTGCCGTTTTTTTTCCTTCATAGGTGCTCGCTAACAGCACTTGCCCCGACAGTCTGTTAAGGCTATACGGGGGGCTCTTTGTCTTTGTGTGTGTATTGATTTGGGGAGTGGTTGCGCAGTGGAAATTTTGGCAATTTGCATTACCTTTCCACCCCCCCCCCCCCGAAAAATGTTTTAAACTCAAGGCGATGCCCCCCACTATTAACCCGCTCGCTGGCTGTGGTCGCTTTCTGTCAGCTTTGGCGTCACACTCTGCTTGGAATGTGAGTAATTTTACTCTGGCTCGCCGCTGGTATCCTTGGACGATCATACTTATAATTAATATTGTTGTTGTTATCATGATCATCATCATACTCGTTCATTCGGCGTTCGGAAAACGAGAACTTAAAATTGAAAAAAAGAAATCAGCGGAATGTAAAGCGAGGGTTACGTTTTGGGAAATGTCCATGGCGATCCATTTGTAGATACCCCACTGGCTTCTAAATGAGCAATCGTTTGTTTATTTATTCCTCAAAATGAAACACATTATTTGGCGGTGGTGATACCGCCGCTGTCGCATTGGCAGTGGTTCACAGGCACATGTCAACAAAACTAAAACAACTTCAGAAACAATCGGTGTGCTATGAAGAATAGCCATTGCTCGAAACGTCGCATGTTTTAAATATATGTCATGTCCCTTTAATGCCACAGTGTTATTGACTGACGAGTTGAGTGTTGTTGTTAGTTGTACTTGTGCGCCACTGCCAACGCAGCAGCAACAACACTGAATAATTTGTTATTTCAAATAAATACTTTAATAAAGTCATACTTCAATATGGGTATCTATAAATGGATCAACACGTACTACGGCTCGGCAATAGCGCGTCACGGTAGCCACGACCGCTGATCACGACCGCATAAGTTCGACACGGACTCCAGGCGAAATAAAAAAAAAGACGAAATATCCACAGCAAATTACGACACCAATACCTTCACGCAATGGGGATTTCTCGGATAAATACGGCATGCGTGTGATTATTTCATGAAGAAGGGCCTTCGCCCGAAACGTCGCCCACGATATATACTTTGACGAAAGCGGTTTTGGGTTTGGGGAGCGGGGGGGGATTGAAGCCGGGTAAATAATTGCAGAGAGTAACGGGGGAGGGGGGGGGGCAGAGGGGGGGTGTGACTCGTGATAAACACGAGCTCGAAAATGAAGGTCGCAAACCACCCCCAGGTTTGATGCGCCAAGCAAGCTGATAAAGACGGCAGATTGTGTTGGTTGTGGTGTGCGCTATATTGTACCAGGAGGAACTATTTAATTATTATTTCGCCAGGTAAGGCCCACTTGAGCAATGGGGCTCATATTCAGAAGCCACCTGGCGATCACGAAATAATATTAATAATAGATCAGTGAAACGGCGTATCACGTGGAGAGTTCTGGCAGCCACGTACTCTAAACGCGTGACGTTGATTCTAAATGTGGATGTACAATCCACGCGACCATGGGGAGAAGATGCAAACTCCAAATATGCAGGCGTCAGAGTCGGGTTCGAACTTACGAACCCGCTGTGTACCGGGCGAGGTAGTAAACATCTCGCCACCAGTGGCGACACATACCCCCCTACGTGTAGACCACATCGACTGTCGGGCAGTGCCGGATGAGGCTAGTGCTGGGCCTTTAGCATATGTTATAAAGGGGCCGTAAATAAAATAAAAACACGTAAATAAAATAACATTTTAACTTGCATAGTAAAGTAATTGTATTTTTTCACTTGCTATACAGCCAGATAATGCGACAAATCGCTAACCTTAAACACCCGGTCGTTAATAAAAGTTGAAGGCGGTATAGTACTATAGCAATAGAGCGAGTGCAGAATCATTGAAGCGGAATTGATAGATTGAAAGCATTTAGCGCGGGGCCTTTGAAAGTGCGGGGCCCGAAGCTACATATGCAGCTACTTTTGCCCCTACGATAATCCGTCACTGCAAGTGTTGTTAGCCAGCACCATAAGCAAACACAACAACTACAACAACAACCGCCGTTCCCCACTCAGTGACGGTGACGTCACCACGCGGCGCTCGTGCCAGGCCAGGTGCACTTTCATTGCAGAATCAAACAAAGACAAAGGTTCCCCCGTATAGCCTGAGCAGATGTGGCAAGTGCTGTTAGCAAGCACTGACGAAGACAGGCAGAGCACACGAGGGGGTGGGTGGTCAGCACCACGCCCGGCCGCCTTTGTCTTTCCCCCAGCAGCGATGTTTACACACCGCACCGGGCACTCATTTGAGGTTGAGTCGACTTAGGGGAGGCCCAGGACTGGTTCAGATAATCGTCAATGGTGCTGGTGGCCGTGTGCGGGAACCGATTCGAGTCGCTGGTGCAGTATAACACAGTCAAATGTCCCGTCTACGATTTTAAAAACGGACTTTTACAACGACTCAACCCTTTAATTCTAACTTAGCGCTGTTGCGTTTAATTATTCACAGGAATCGAGTTGTCCGTGAATCGTGCTAACCCTAATCTCTCTCTATTATTTATGAGCTAAGTGTTACGAGATAAGTGTTGGTGTCCCGTCGAAGTGTGCTCCGGTTAATCACACGAACATCCACCGAGACACGCAGACGCAAAGAACAAGACAAAGGTCCCCCGTATAGTCTTTAACAGACTGTTGGGGCAAGTGCTGTTAATGAGCGATGTTTACACACCGCACCAGGTAGTCAGGAGCAGTTTAATTATAATCAACCTCCCTTATTGCTGCTGAGCGGTAATCGAACTCAGGTCACCGGCTTTCTATCGCAGCACGCTAACCACTGCGCTACTGCTCCCCACGATGAATAAAGACAAAGATCCCCCGTGTAGCCTTAACAGACTGTTGGGGCAAGTGCTGTTAGCGAGCACCGAAAACTAGGCCAAGGGTGGCCAACACCACGCCCGGCCGCCTTTGTCTCTCCTCCAGTGGCGATGTTTACTTCACACCGCACCAGGTTACTCATTTGAGGCTGAGTCGACCTAGGGGAGGCCAAGATAATCGTCACTGGTGTTGGCCGTCAGTGGGAATCGAACTCGTGTCGCCGGGTTCTAAACGTTACACCCCCCACCCCACGCACACGCGCGCACACACAATTCAATCGAACACGCGCACTCAGCAATATCTGTACACTTGCTCATTTTTGTTCATTTCTTCCCGCACGCGGTAATCACTCGTGCGCCCGCGTGAAAAATGTCGTTGTCGTCCAGCGCATTCGCCTCAACCAAACACACGACCATCGGCCCACACATTCCAACACGAGCACTTGTCACCAACTGAAGCTCGTCTACCGTGTAGTCGTCATCGTCATCATCAGCTATGCTCGATCCACAACTGGATGAAGGCATCTCTCCCAAGCAGCCGCGACCTCTAACGATCCCGGCGATCTCATTCATACTCCACCTCGCACCTTGACACGCGAGCTGACTGCATCGCTCCATCTCCTCTCCGAACGTTCCTCTCAAACGTGTGCCATTCCTTGGCCGCCCATCATCATCATCATCACCACCACCATCATCCCTTCTAGCCGTGACGCCTCTTGCCCAAGCACGTATTGAATGATTTTAGCAATGCATTCGTCCTGCGTGCTCTTTTTAAACCACGTGTTCCTCTTTTCATCTATCGATGTGAGACGGAAAGTGGAACCCGCTTCTCTGCGCGCGTTTCAGTTTCATTTCAATTATTTTCCGTAATTTGCCGCGGAGTTCTCTGAACCAAATGTCCTAGCAGGCAGTGCGCCCGTGTGCGTGTGGGAGCGGTGGTGCAGTGGTTAGCGAGCTGCGTGCGCTACGAACCCGGCGACCAGAGTTTGTTTCCCGCTCACGACCGCCAACGCGAGTGACGATTATCTGAAAAGGTGTACCTGGTGTGGTGTGTAAACATCGCCACGAGGGAGACAAAGGCGGCCGGGCGTGGTGCTTGTCAACCACCCCCTCGTGTGCCGTGCCGGCCTTCATAGGTGCTCTCCAACAGCACTTGTCGCAAATGTCTCGTCAGAGTATATGGAGATCGTTGTCTTTCTCTTTGCTTGCAACGTGAGTCCAAGCATAGTTAACAACAGCTTAAAACATTCGTCAATAACAACACCGTGGCCTTAAAAGGGTAAAGAATATATATTAATTAGATGCGACGTTTCAGGCAATGGTCCTTCTTTATAGCACATTGTCTCGTTGCCTTCTGAACCTCCAAGTTCGGAAGGCAACATCCCGCGGTGGCGAGATGTTAACTCCCTCGCCTGGTATGCAGGAGGTCGTGGGTTCGATCCCAACGCTGACGCCTGCTGCTGTATATTTGGAGTCTGCGTGTCTCTCTCTCTCCGTGGTCGCGTGGATTTGTCTCCGTGTCGTCCGGTTTTTGTTCCCCTCTCCACATTTAGAATCAACGTCACCACGCGTTTCGAGTATATGGATTTCCACGTGGTGATGATCCACTTCGGTTGAGCTATCATTGGTGATCGCCAGGTCGCTTCTGAATTAAAAAAAGATATGTAGCTGCAGTGCGTTTATCTGATAAAATATCAATCGTGTATCGTTTATAGGTCGTGGGTTCGATCCCAACCCTGGCGCCTGCTGTATATTTGGAGTGTCTCTCTAGTCTCGCGGCCACGTGGATTTTTCTCCAGGTCGTCCGGTATCCCCCCCCTCCCCTCCACGTTCACAATCGACGTCACGCGTTCAGAGTATTTGACAGCGATTATTTTCCCAGGCTACGATAATCCACTTCGGTTGAGCTGTCATTTGTGACGGGCAGCTTCGCTTCTGCAACCAAAAAAAAAGAGAAAGAGCTATCCACCTGGTAAAAGTTTACTAACGAACAAAAATGTTGTTGAGTTTTATAGTTTCGGGGGTTCCCATCACGAGGAGCCCGCAATCGGAAGCGTGTTTCCGAGATGGAGGCATCCGCTCTCCAGAGCCCCGCATTGCATCAACATCGCCGCTGCCCCCGTCGCCCGCTAACAGATTGCGTTCCACACTTTTAATTCCACGTCAATTTCCTCTCCGTCGCTGTTTTTCCTCTCCCTCCCTCTCTCCCTCTCTCGGAGGTCGAGGCGGAGATTAGCGGTAATCTATGGCTGCTGCTGCCGAGGGGGGGGGGGGTGGGGGCGGGCGTGATCGGGTGGCTGTGTGGGTGTGGGGGAGGGGGTGGTCAATGGGGTATGATGCGGGGAGGGGGGGAGACTTTTGGTGATGGGGGTGAGGTAGGTGGTGGTGGGAGGTAGTTGGAAGGAGGGTAGGTAGAGGTGGTGGCGGTGGGGCAGTGGGCGGGTGGTGGGGGAGGGGGTAGGTGGAGGTGGTGGGGGGGTGGACGGAGGATAGGTGGAGGCGCGGGGGTACATGGGGATGTGGGGAGGGGTAGGTGGGATTGGTGGGGAGGGGTAGGTGGGGGTGGTGGGGAGTGGTAGGTGGGGGTTGTGGGGCGGGGGTAGGTGGACGGAGGGTAGGTGGAGGGGGTGGGGAGGAGGTAGGTGGGGGTGGAAGGGAGTGCTAATGGACGGGTTGAGTGACGAGTTGGGTGAAATGTCACGTTGATACCATCCTTCTACCCGCCCGACGATTCGACTATTTATCGCAATTCAACACATTCGTCAAGGACACTGTGACATTGAAATACATATAAAACCTTCGACGTTTTGGGCAATGGTCCTTTTTCATATGAAGAAGGGCTGTCTGTTGAGTATTGTTGTTATTTCTGTTTGTGAGCCACTGCCAACGCCACAGCAGTAGCAAGCGTCGCCAAATCACTTTGATCAATTATCTTGCTTCGATCGCAATCATCGAAATCAAACGGACGCGCGGGCGACGTGCTGCGCATCGATCTCATCGCGACGGGCGCACTCGCCTCGGTTAGCAACTCGTAGTCGCGGCGTCCCAGCAGGGCTGGAGAGAGGACACGTCGCGCAAAAAAACACCGTGGCGTCTTTGCTTCGAGAGCGAAAACAAATACACACAACAACAAAAAAACACCCTTTTAATTTTCAATATTTCGGGCCTCGAAACCTCAAGCGGGCAAAACAAAAATAAACCTACAGCCCGACGTTCCAGATTGCTTTCAGGATCTCCCGCAACACGATGACGTACAAATGACCCAACGCTCTCCTCCTTATCGTCGGTGAACCGAGTAATTCGCCGCTGGTGGAGCGTGACGCCAAAGCCGATGGGACACGGAGCCAAAGGGCCGTCGTTGCTTCTGGGGGTCAGAGTCGTCTCAACCCTCCTGGTTGTCTGCCCTTGCAAGAGCCGGTGGTGGAGAAACCCTCCAAACACACACACACATTTGATCATCATCATCATCTTCATAATCACAAGCCATGATCTATCCACTGCTGGATTAAGCTCACCCGCAAGCGGCGGAATGAAGGCCAAATGAAGGTGATAGTTCGTCAGCCATCAAATGAGCACCTCGTGCGATGCGTAAACATCGCCATTGGGAAGACAAAGGCGGCCGGGCGTGGTGCAGGCTACCCATCCCTCCTCGCGTACCGTGTCGGTCTTCATCGGTGCTCGATAACAGCACTCTTCTCAACAGTCTGTTAAATGCTATACGGGGGATCTTTGTCTGTGTTAGTGTTGACCGAGACCAAAGCGAGAGAGGACTTAAACACACACAGACACGCGAATCTTGTCGCGTGCGTCACGCCTGAATTGACCTTGGTGATCATGATGATGGTGGAGGCTTGGGGCGGACTTCATCCAGCAGTGAATTGACCCGTGGCTGATGACATTTTGAAGCATGTCATCTCTGCCTGTTGTCTGATTATGCTGAAATGATTATACGGGGTTGAGCGGTATCCCCGCGGTTAGATTTCGATTCACGGCCACGGTTAACATCAGGCGCGACCGCCTTTGTCTCTCCACACCAGGTACTCATTTCAGGCTGAGTCGACCTTGGTGAGGCCCAGAACCGGTTCAGATAATCGCCACTGGGTGTTGCTGGCCGTTAGCCGGAATCCAACTCGAGTCGCCGGGTTCGTAGCGCAGCGTAGCGCTAATCGCTACGCTACCGCTCCCCACTATATGGACCAAAAAAGACAAAGATCCCCCGTATAGCCTTAACAGACTGTTGGGGCAAGTGCTGTTAGCGAGCACCTACGAAGACCGGAACGGCACACGAAGGGGTAGGTGGCCAGCACAACGCCCGACCGCCTTTGTCTCCCTAGTGGCGATGTTTACACACCGCACCAGGGACTCATTTGAGGCTGAGTCGACCTATGCGAGGCCCAGATCCGGTTCAGATAATCGTCACTGATTGCTGGCCGTGAGCGGGAATCGAACTCGGGCCGCCGGGTTCGTAGCGCAGTGTAGCGCTAACCGCTGCACCACCGCTTCCCACTATATCGGCCACACACATTGGCAGGCGCGCACACACACACACACCTATACAGTGTACCTATCTACCCTACCCTTCTACACACACACACGTGTGCGCGCGTGCACGTGTGTGTGTGTGTATATATATAAAGGCTGTCGGGCCTATTACCCCACGAGTGTGATGGACGATTTCGCGCTCACGATATACACCCGTGGTGGGTGATCGTTTTTATTAATAGTGCATTGGGGAGGTTGCTTCGTAACCCTCGCTAGCGTGGGAATGTGGGGGGGCTGGTGGGGGTGGGTGGAAGGGGTGGGTGGGGGGCAGGGAGATGGAGGGGGTAAGTGGAAAATGGGAGCGGTATAAAATAAAAACGTGTTTCATATGGGCAGGGGGAGCGGTGGCGCAGCGGTGAGCGCACTGCGCCACGGAAACCCACCCGCGTTGAGCTGAGTTCGATCCCTAGTACACACACACACACAAAGCGAGTACCAGGAGCCGTAGCGGATCAGTACGTCAACGTATTTACAACGCACGTGTTGATTTTTTGTTGAGGAGCGGTGGCGCAGCGGTGAGCGCACCGGGCTGTGGATTTGGCTGTCCGAGTTCAATTCCCGGAGACGGATAACGTCAGCTGGCGAGTCATTTAATCTTAGCCGGGCGCGGTCAACCCTTTCACCAACCAACTACTGACCGGCGCGGTGAAGTATGGTCAAACAGTCCCCATGACCGCAATGACCAGTGGTGTACAAAGATAAAGGTCCCTCCGTATAGCCTTAACATGCTGCTGGGGCAAGTGCTGTTAGCGAGTAGCACCTATGAACGTCGGCACGGCACACGAGGGGGTGAGTGGCCAGCAACCACGCCCGGCCGCCTTTGTCTCCCCCCTCCCAGTGGCTCTGTTTTACACTTTGCATCAAGTAACCGCTTGAGGCTGAGCCGACCTAGGGGAGACCCAGGACCGGTTCAAGTGGTGTACGTATTTTCAAGCAGCTACACATTGAGGTGGAGGGTGATCATGATGACAGCAGACGGAGACACGCATGAGACGGACAGACCTCTTGACAGACAACTCCACCTTTGTTAAATGTTTAATATTCGTCGTCGTCTGATCGCGGGGTTGGGACTCATGCGACACCACCGCCTTCGTGTTGGCGGCAGAGGATACAACGAGACAAAGACAAAGGCCCCCTTCCCCCCCCGTAAAGCCTTTGACAGACTGCTGGGGCAAGTGCTGTTGGCGAGCAGCACCTACGAAGGCCGGCACAGCCAACCCCACTCCCTCGTGTGCCGTGACGGCCTTCGCAGGTGCTGCTAGCCAACAACACTTGCCGACAGTCTGTTCTATTGTCTTTGTGTGGTCCAGGGCCTCCTCCTAGGTCAATTCGGCCTCAAAATGAGTAAACATGGTCACTAGGGGAGACAAAGGCGGCCGGGCGTGGTATTGACCACCCGCCTCCAAAAAGTCTGCGAAGGCTGTATACGGAGATTATGTTTTGTGTGTGTGTGTCAGCATGGGTGTGTGTGTGTGTCAGCATGTGTGTGTGTGTGTGTCAGCATGGGTGAGTGTGTGTGTGTGTTAGCATGGGTTAGTGTGTGTGTGTGATCAGCATGGGTGTGTGTGATCAGCATGGGTGAGTGTGTGTGTGTGATCAGCATGGGTAAGTGTGTGTGTGATCAGCATGGGTGAGTGTGTGTGTGTGTCAGCATGGGTCAGTGTGTGTGTGTGATCAGCATGTGTGTGTGTGTGCGTGTCAGCATGGGTGAGTGTGTGTGTGTGATCAGCATGGGTGAGTGTGTGTGTGATCAGCATGTGTAGTGTGTGTGTGTCAGCATGGGTGAGCGTGTGATCAGCAATCTTCAAGGCTTTATAGGTGGTGGATATGGGGGGTGTGGTGGTATTTGTCTCAATGTGTGAGCGTGTGCGCGTATCGTTAAACACAACAGGCAATCGTTCTCGTTGTGTTCACGTGTCAACCGGTCTCTCTCCCTCCCTCCACCCCCCTCTCTCTCTCTCTAGGTGGAAGATGCCGTCAACTTGAATCTTGTGGATCAATCGGTCATCAAAAAAGGTGAGGGCGCTGCTGTGTTTTGTGTGTGTGTGTGTGTGCTCTCTAGGTCGACTCAGCCTCAAATGAGTGCCCGGTGCGGTGTGTAGTAAACATCGCTACTGGGGGAGACAAAGGCGGTCGGGCGTGGTGCTGGCCACCCACCCGTGCCGGCCTTCATAGGTGCTCGCCCAAGCAGCACTTGCCCCAACAGTCTGCCAATGCTCTCTGGGAGATCTTTGTCGTTGTGTGTGTCGAGCGGTGGCGCAGTGGTTAGCGCACTGCGCTACGGACCCGGGCGAGAGAAAGTTCCAATTCCGCTGACGGATAATATCAGTGACGAATATCTAAGTACGGGTGCTGGGCCTCTCCTAGGTTGACTTAGCCTTAAACGAGTACCCGGAGCGGTGTGCTAACGTAAGCATTGCGGAAAGGCGGCCAGCACAACCGGACGTGGTATTGGCCGCTCACTCCCTCGTGTGCCCCGTCGATTATTTTAATAGCTGCTCTCTGACAGCACTTGCCGCACCCGTCTGTTAAGGCTATCCGGGAGATCTTTGTCTTTGTGGACTTCTACAGCTGTTCGCTAACAGCACTTGCCCCAACAACCTGCGTAGGCTGTAGGACGGCGAGAGGGGGGGGGGGGGTACGCGTGGGGTCTCTGTCTTTGTGTGCGTCAGTCACGCCGCAACCTCATTGATGGTTGTACCCGAACCGTCATAGCTTGCGGGGTGGAGTTTATTTAGTTTTTCTCTCCAGCGTCCACCTAAAATTGCACGCGATTAGCGGGGGGGGGGGGGGGGGTTCACGCCCAATCGCAGGCTCATCAAATCGACCCGGTGAAATGTCTCTCCCCCGTTTCACTCGTTCGCTCTCAATGCCACTTGCTTCCATGAACGTGACGGCTGCTTGCAAGCGCCCCCTTCGCCAGTCGACCGGTGCGTCTCGCGATTCACGTGGTCGTCGTTCCGACCCCCCTCCTCCTCCTCCATGCTGGGATCCGGCTGCTGTTATTGGCACCCATCGTAGAGTGTCAACACAGATTCGGAGGAACGCTGCTGATGCTGCTGTTCTCTAACAACCGAGTGGGACAACGCGGTCGTCCGGAATAATAAAGGGGGCCATCACAGTGGCGAGATGTTAACTACATCGCCTGGGGCACGGGAGGTCGTGGGTTCGATCCGCGACCCTGACGCCTGCTGCTGTATATTTGGAGTCTGCGCGTCTCTCTCTCTCCCTGTGTTGAGAATCACGCATTTAGACTATTTGGCTGCCACGAATGTCCACGTGACAAGCCACTTTCGTTGACCCTTCATTCTAGACAGCCAGGTCCGCCTCGACTGCGTTGAGCCACCGATTGCGCAACTGCTCGCAACTCGTTTTGCAGAGACGTCCACAAAGACACCTTTCAATTGCACGCAGCGGAGTTGCCTCACAACTGATGTCTCCGGGAGTACAGTCGACTTAAGCCATTCAGTTGCATGCAACCAAGTTGCAATACAACCGATCGCTCGGGTAATTAAATCGGCTTAAGCCATTAAGTTGCAGACAACAAACTCGTCCAACGCAATCGATCACTCGGGTAGTAGACGCTGTCTTTCCGACAGACCTGTTCTTCACCTGAGGACGGCTGCTTGCGTTGTGGCCGAAACGTCGTGAGAATTGTATTTTATTATGTTTCATTTTGATTATTTTATTATTTCCCTCCTACGTGACTTTACCGAAAGAACCAAGAAGATGTATTTTATTATGTTAAATTTTTATTATTTTATTATTTCCCTTCTACGTGACTTTACCGAAAGAACCAAGAAGATGAATCCCTGCAAGTCACGAAAGCTTTAAATCGACATTTTGTGGAATCGACTTAAGCCATTAGATTGCATGCAACCAGCTCGTGCAACGCAATCGATCGCTCGGGTAGTGACAAGTTGCTGGGATGAGGACTCCCGCTTTAAATGAGCCACGCGTCGACCGCCAGTGCCTCGTGTCCCTTTAAGAGCAGCGCGTGGCGGCGCCTTCACAGCCAATCGGCAGGCCGTGACCCGCGGAGACGCGAGATGAATGAGTGGGAGGGGTGGGAAGGCAGGGGGAGTGGGAGGGGTGGGGAGGGGTGGGAGGGGTGGGGAGGCAGGGGGAGTGGGAGGGGTGGGGAGGGGTGGGGGGAGGGGAGGGGTGGTGAGGGAGGGGAGAGGGAAGGGTAGGGAGGGGAGGGATGGGGAGGGAGGGGAGAGGTGGGGAGGGGAGGAGAGTGGGAGGGGTGGGGAGGGAGTGGAGTGGGAGGGGTGGGGTGGGGAGGGAGGGGAGTGAGGGGGGCTGGAGGAATGGAGGATGAGGCGAGAGAGAGGGAGCCGGAGAGAGGGCTCTGACTAACCGCCGCATTTCCTTCCTTCCTGCTTACAATTGCCCCTCGTTCCTTCTAAGTATCCCCCACCCACTTACTCCCCCCCTACCTCCACCCACCCAACCCCCAACAAACCCCTTCCTCCTACTCTCCATCTGCCTGCCCATGCAGTTGCGTTCGGCTTTAAAATCCGACGAGGTGTGTGGAGGGGAGTGGAGGTGTGTGGAGGTGTGTGGAGGTGCGTGGAGGTGTGTGGAGGTGTGTGTAGGTGCGTGGAGGTGTGTGGAGGTGTGTGGAGGGGTGTGGAGGTGCGTGGAGGGGTGTGGAGGTGAGTGGAGGGGCGTGGAGGGGAGTGTAGGTGTGTGGAGGGGAGTGGAGGTGTGTGGAGGGGTGTGGAGGGGTGTGGAGGTGCGTGGAGGGGTGTGGAGGTGAGTGGAGGGGCGTGGAGGGGAGTGTAGGTGTGTGGAGGGGAGTGGAGGTGTGTGGAGGGGAGTGGAGGTGTGTGGAGGGGTGTGGAGGGGTGTGGAGGTGAGTGGAGGGGCGTGGAGGGGAGTGTAGGTGTGTGGAGGGGAGTGGAGGTGTGTGGAGGGGTGTGGAGGGGTGTGTAGGTGTGTGGAGGGGTGTGGAGGGGAGTGGAGGTGTGTGGAGGGGTGTGGAGGTGCGTGGAGGGGTGTGGAGGTGAGTGGAGGGGCGTGGAGGGGAGTGGAGGTGTGTGGAGGGGAGTGGAGGTGTGTGGAGGTGAGTGGAGGTGTGTGGAGGTGAGTGGAGGGGCGTGGAGGGGAGTGTAGGTGTGTGGAGGGGAGTGGATGTGTGTGCAGGTGAGTGGATGTGTGTGCAGGTGAGTGGAGGGGCGTGGAGGGGAGTGTAGGGGTGTGGGGGGGAGTGGAGGTGTGTGGAGGTGCGTTGAGGGGAGTGGAGGTGTGTGGAGGGGTGTGGAGGTGCGTGGAGGTGTGTGGAGGTTCGTGGAGGTGCGTGGGGGGTGTGGAGGGGAGTGTAGGTGTGTGGAGGGGAGTGTAGGTGTGTGGAGGTGCGTGGAGGTGTGTGGGGGGTGTGGAGGTGTGTGGAGGTGTGTGGAGGTGCGTGGGGGTGCGTGGGGGGTGTGAAGAGGAGTGAAGGTGTGTGGAGGGGAGTGGAGGTGTGTGGAGGTACGTGGAGGTGCGTGGGGGGTGTGGAGGGGAGTGGAGGTGTGTGGAGGTGCGTGGAGGTGTGTGGAGGGGCGTGGAGGTGCGTGGAGGTGTGTGCAGGTGCGTGGACGCCGTCTCCAGGGCATGCGCCTCGACCTTTGACCGCTGTCCAGTTAAACGTCAGAATCAGAATATTTATTGAGAGTGGAGGAATCCGATGAGCTATGAATCTATTTTTATTTTTGCAGATGACCAGGTCAGAACGCTACAACAACAAACAACGCAACACAACATGACAGCAGTGCAAAGCATTGGGAAAGTAAACGCGTCACTTGACGTACAGATACAGGTCACTTCAGCGATTTCAGTGGTGACATCACTTCATTGACTTCAGTGGTGACGTTACTTCAGTGACGTCAGTGGTGACGTCACTTCATTAACTTCAGTGGTGACGTCACTTCAGTGACTTCAGTGGTGACGTCACTTCATTGACTTCAGTGGTGACGTCACTTCATTGACTTTAGTGGTGAAGTCACTTCAGTGGTGACGTCACTTCAGCGACTTCAGTGAAGTGACGTCACTTCAGTGACTTCAGTGTTGACGTCACTTCAGTGACTTCAGTGAAAGAACCCAATGTTTGATCTCCCGCGAATCTGCTCGTGGTCCACCCCAAACCGCCTGCACTGCACGAGCCGTGGCAGCAGATTGCGGATGACAGCCCGATGCACAAATGTGAAATAAAAACAGAAACTCTCCGGCGGTGTACAACTGTGGTGGTCATCCTGAACGGAGACGGTGCTCGACGTCCGACGCACGGCGCGATGCCCCGGACCCCCGTACAGACAGGAAGGAGACATTCTAGATTTGAAGCTTGTGTTGCCTCCGAAACGTCGTGATTTATAATTTTACTTCTATTATTATTTCTATAAATTTTATTTTTGTTATCTATTTTTTACCTACGTGACTTTACCAAAAAAAGCTAAGTTTAAAAATGTAAAATAACAAAAAAAAAATTACGAAATGATGAACGAAGCAAAGTGCCGACTAAACCGAGCATCTTCTTGTTTCCACTGATCGTAAAATAAAAAAAGGAGACATCGCAGTAGCGATCACAACTCCGCCACTGGTCGCGCCGACCAACCCCAATGTGAAGGTGAGAGTCGTTGATCTGCGTCTACATCAGCAGCCGTGCGAAACAAGAAGATGGAGAAGAAGAAGATCTTCTTGGTTCTTTCGGTAAAGTCACGTAAAAGGGAAGTAATAAAATAATAAAAACAAAACATAATAAAATAATATAATATAATTCTCACCAACAAGATGAATCCCTGCAGTCACGAAAGCTTTAAATCGAAATTTAAGAAGAATTGGCGAAGCAATATCTCAACATGGACCTAGGCAACGCTCTTCGCCAACCCGCACTGACCTGCCTGGTGAAGTATGGTCAAACGAATCCCATGACCGACACGGTCCAGCAGTGGATCGATTGACAAAGGGGCTGCGATTGTATTACGAATAAACTACGTTCGTACGTGTTTAGAAAACATTATCCATGCGTGCATACTGGGCCGCTTGGTAAGATGAATTGCATAGGCCTACAGCCATAAAGATGAAGATCCCCCGTGTAGCCTTTAACAGACTGTTGGGGCAAGTGCTGTTCGCGAGTGGCACCTAATGAAGGCAGGCACGGCACACGACGGGATGGGTGGTCGCCACTCCATGCCTGGCCGTCTTTGTTTCCCTAAAGCTGATATTTTATACACACCGCACCAGGTACTCAGTTGAGGCTGAGTCGACCTACGGGAGGCCCGGGACCGGTTCGTCCCTGGGTCACCAGGTTCGTAGCGCAGCGCGCTAACCGCTACGCCACCACACACACACACACAAACTTAGACACACAAACATAGACACACACAGAGACACATATAGACACACACAAACATAGACACACACACAGACACACGCACACACACAAACATAGGCACACACACACACACAGCTACACACAGTTACACACATACAGACACACACACAAACATAGACACACACACAAACATAAACACACAAACATAGATAAAGATCCCCCGTATAGCCTTAACAGACTGTAGGGGCAAGTGCTGTTAGCGAGCACCTATGAAGGCCAGAACGGCACACGAGGGGGTGGGTGGCCAGTACCATGCCCGACCGCCTTTGTCTCCCTAGTGGCGATGTTTACACACCGCACCAGGTACTCATTTAAGGCTGAGTCGACCTAGGGGAGGCCCAGGACCGGTTCAGATATTCGTCACTGGTGTTAGCCGTGAGCGAGAATCGAACCCGGGTCGCCAGGTTCATAGCGCGGCGCGCTAACCGCTACACTACCGCTCCCCACACACAGACACACAGTTAGACACACACAGACACACGCACACACACAGACACACAAAGTTACACACCCACAGTTACACACACACAGACACACACAGTCACACGCACAGTCACACACACACAAACACACGCCACTGGAAACATTCTGCGCAGGCAAACGTAGGCAACAATTATGCAAATCCGTGAGAGGCGCGACGCTGTGGACATTAGCGACTGATCGGAGACCGGGCGCGCTTACTTACTGCTCGTGTACACAACCTACAGCGTGTTCGCGACGGGGAGTCGCGAACGGGTCGCGACACTCGACGGTTAGCAGTGGCTCGTGCCACAGCGAGGGAGAGATGGAGGCGGGGAGGGAGGCAGGGAGGGAGGGAGGGGTAACGAGAACCATAAAATTGAACGATATCGTCGCCATCACGGCGGACAGAGTGGAACGACGCGTACGTCCAAGATGAACACCTCGTGCAAGACCCAAACATCACCGCACCTCCTCCATGCCTTGAACTTTCCTCCTCCTCCTGGAACCATCAACCGCAACGTCGGAACATCAACACCAGGCCGATGGGCACCGCAGCGCCTTCGTGAGTGGAACATGAAAGACGCGAGCCGCAGCGGTGCGATTGTGTCCATGCAACCCAAACTACGGAGCGTCTACTCAACCCATAGAGGCGCATGGAGATACACAGAGACCCCTAGAGATACATCGAAACCCGAGAGAGATATTAAAGGCAAACCACAGTCGTGCAAATATGGCCTTGCAAATCCGGACTACGCACAGTAAACCCACTGTTCCATCTCTCACCTGGTCGCACTCTCACCTGGTTCAGGCTCTCACCTCTTCAAGCTGTCACCTGGTCAGTCTCTCATTTGTCAAGGCTCTCACCTGGCCAGGCCCTCACCTGGTTCAGACTCTCACCTCTTCAAGTTCTCACCTGGCGAGGCGCTGTGGCGTACGAGTACTGTGTATATAAGGCGACGTTTTGGGGCAACGACGGGGTGGCAGTGGCGGTGGTGGTGGTGGCGGGGTAGCGTTAGCGAGGCTCGAATCAGATGATCGCTTGCCACCGATGTTGTCCGTGAATCGAACTCGGCTCGTCGCACGGTCGACAGCGCGTGCGGTGCCGCTGAGACCACCGCGTGTTCGCGGTCTCGAAGACCCATCACTGTGTACAGCGCGTGTCCACGACCAATGGGAAACCGTGCCGATCCGGCACGGCTCGGAAAACTCCGTGCCCGAGGCAAGGAGTCCTACCCGGCGTTGCAGTTGGGGGGGGGGAGACCCCCCCGAGTTTAAGCGTCGCCCGATGTGTGACATGTGCCCGCGCGCGCGGACATTGATATTCAGAGTTCGAATGCGGCTCCTCCGTGCCTCGAATCGGTGTCAATCGCGCATCATTCGCCAAGCGCAGCGGCGTCTCAAAACGGTACACATCTGCTCCGCCGCCGTGGTTATTTATGTTTTGGGGTTGGCTTAGTTTCGGCTCAATGGAGCCTCGGGGGTGCTGTAATCTGACTCTCAAAGACTCCCGCAAGTATGTGTACACTCGCGTCAGTCACGCTTTGTCCCTGCCGCCTGTGTGCGTCTGCGCTGGGGAGCGGTGGTGCAGCGGTTAGCGCTACGAACCTGGCGACCCGGGGTTCGATTCGCGCTCACGGACAATGCCGGTGACGATTATCTGAACCGGTTCTGGGTCTCCCCTAGCTCGACTCAGCCTCGAATGTGTACCTGGTGCCGTGCGTAAAAACATCGCCACTAGGGAGATAAAGGCGGCCGGGCGTGGTTGCTGGCCACCCACCCCCTCGTGTGCCGTTCTGGCCTTCATAGGTGCTCGCTAACAGCACTTGCCCCTAGAGTCTGTTAAGGCTACACGGGGGTTCTTTGTCTTTTGTGTGTGTGTGTTAGGAAGCGGTAGCGCAGTGGTTAGCGCGCCGCGCTAGGAACACGGCGACCCGAGTTCGATTCCGGTCAACCCCACCGACGATTATCTCAACCGGCTGAGTCGACCTGGGTCTCCGCGAGGTCGACTCAGCCTTAAATGTGGAAAAACATCCCTCGCCACTCGGGAAACGAAGGCGGTCGGGCGTGTTGCTGCGCTGCGAACAGGAATTGCCCCAGCACCCGGAGGCTATGGCGAGGGGGGTGGGTGCGTTCCTTGTTGTAGGGGGGGGGGGGATGTGGAGTCTGGACGCACACGCAAAGATGCGTTCATGCGACGACAAAAAAATCCCCGCGCGCGCATCGCCTGCATCAGACTGTCGCGCCGAGTGCTGCTCGCGACGGAGTGGTGTGGCCGGGCACAATAAAACCACGCCACTCTATCTACATATCGCACGAGGTACTCGTTTGAGGCCGAGTCGACCTAGGTAAGGCCCAGAAACCGGTTCGAATTTTACTCGGCGTCTCCGGGTTCGTGGCGCAAGTTGCGAAAAGCCAACCACCGCGCCACCGCTCCGCACGATGACAACAAAGACAAAGACCCCCCATATAGCCTTAACAGACTGTCGGGGCAAGTGCTACTACGATGGCCGGCACGGCGCACGAGGGGGCGGGTGATCAGCGCCTCTCCCCGGCCGCCTTTGTCTCCCCAGTGGCGATGTTAGCACACCGCACCGGGTACTCGTACGAGGCTGAGTCGACCTAGGGGAGGGCCCTGGACTGGTTCGGATAATCGTCACCGGCGTTGGTGTGCCGTGGAGCGGGAATCGAACCCGGTTTCGCCGCTGCGCTAACCGGCGACGCTACCGCTCCCCTCGATAACGAAGCACACAATGACCCGCGTGCGTTATTGCTCTCAAACAACTGTTGGGGCCAGCCGTGTTAGCGAACCCCCCTCTGCACACCTCGCTCACTTAACAAAGACACGCGCGCACACACAGTGAGCGAGCGAGAGGGGTTCGCCGGGAATTATGAAAGGGCCGCTTTGTTTGAGCGGGCCCCCGTGTTTAATCTTAAACCAGGAGAGAGAGAAAAAAAACACACTCCGCGTAATCCCGGAATAATCTCCGCCGCGCATTGCCCGTCCGTTTATCGCTCAGGGTCGATTAGCCGGCCACTCACTGCCGTGGGGGGGTGGTGGTGTGACGTGGGGGGTGGTGGTGTGACGTGGGGGGTGGTGGTGTGACGTGGGGGGTGGTGGTGTGACGTGGGGGGGGGGGGTCATGTGGAAGAAGGAGGAGGAGGAGAGAGGAAGGGCGGCGTGGAGGAATTGTATATCACGATGTAACACGATTTTTGTACCTGGCTAGTAAGTGTTATTTTCTTATTTCTTATGCCTTCAAAGTCCAGAAAATGGCTATTATGCCTCACAAATGTTGCTTTTGTGACCAGGACTTTACGTGAAGGAATGACACAAATTTGCTCGTTTTCTCATTGAAAATAGATACATTTCAAAATATCACTGTCCTAGATTTTGACTTATTTTTTTATAGTGTTATTTTGCTTTTTATTATTTTCAATAATTGTTTTTTTTTACTTGTTTTTTTTCTTCTTTTTCATTTTTTCTATCTGGAAAGAACCAAGAATATCAATGTCCTGGTCACAAAAGCAAAGTTTGTGGGGAATAATAGACGTCGTCTATTCTTTTGAGACATAAGCAATTTGAAAATTACACTTACTACCCGGGAACAAATTTTCTTGTATTTTATTGTGACACAGTGAATTATTAGTGACAGGGCCACTGAACGGGTTGTAGGGTTCAATCGGCGTCTATTGGCGTTGCATCAACTTCTCACAGCACGACAACAAAAATAACAACAATCATCATCATCAACCGTGTTCAATCCACTGCTGGATGGAGACTTCCATAAGCCGTCACCAGCTGATTGATGATGATGATTATAATGATGATAATGATTAAATAAGTCAATATTCCCCGAACCTCCAATCACCACGGTTGGCTACGCACGGCGCGAAAGAAGTTCAACATTGTCCACACGTAAACCCAACTTGTACATTTCTATCAAGCAAGTTTTGTTCGCTCAAACTGCAACAAAAAACATTCGCGTGGGGCGAGGTAAAGTGTGGTGGGTACTGCTCCCCCCCACCACCAAGACGTCTGAATACGAGGCCAACTTTCCCTCCAGAGGGGCTCGCTACAGCGGCCTCTAGTGGATGACCTGCGTCTTGATCTGTTGCCGTCTCGTGAAGGCGGTGGTTCTTAACGCTTACTGCAGCATTCTCAATTGTAAACAAAAGAAACGATGTACAATGTTAACAAGCACGTGGGGTTTAATGAAACAACAAAACAGTTGGACTTTACGTACTCGTGCTTAATTTGTATATCGATGATTTACCTTTTCTTCTTGGTTCTTTCTGTAAAGTCACGTAGAAGGGAAATAATAAAATAATAAAAATAAACATAATAAAATAAGTCTCACGACGTTGATTTACCTTCTAAAGCAAAATCTGTCCGCGTCTCGCAAAACGCAGAACGGGCCTCTCGCACTGCCAGGGGGTGGGTGCACCCCAGGTGAAGAAACCACTGAGTTCAGGGAAGGCGGGGAGAACGTACAAAGTCGACAGAGAGGGGCGCCTGTATCGGGAATCGAACCTAGGTAACCTTTTTGTTGTTGTTGCTGTTGCTGGAGCAGGTGTGTTTCTAAAAAAGAGTTCTGCGTCAAGCGACAAAAGAGTCGAGCGAAAGCGATTTACCCGGTAACTAATGTGACGATGAAGTTTGGCGAGACGCGGTTTTCCTGTGCTCCTACGCACACACCGCGAGATGACGGGACACATAACTGAGCTGCGGCCGCCGCGTTCCTGTATCATTCCAGGTCGCTGTGTAATTCCGTTTAACGGTGCGAGCATTCCGCGTTATAACGGTGCGAGCGTTCCGCGTTATAACAGGATAAGCGTTCCGCGTTATAACGGTGTGCACGTTCCACGTTATAACGGTGCGAGCGTTCCGCGTTATAACAGGATAAGCGTTCCGCGTTATAATGGGGCGCGTTTTCCATTTTTCAACGGCGCGCGTTCCAACGGCGCACATTCCGCGCGTTCTAACTAAGCGCGTTCCAACGGCGCGCGTTCCGCGTCGCGCCAAGAGCTTTCCTCCGACGGAAGAAGAAGCCGCGCGCGTGTCGCGTCACAGAGACGACTCTGCCACTCGTGCCAACCGACGTGACATTTGGCCACCGCGGTGTGTCCGTTGCAGCGGCGCTGTCAGGCGGCAAGTCGGCCGGAGCGCTGTCCCTGGGCAAAGACGGCCTGATGAGCGCCATGCACGGGAACCCGTCGGAGGTGTTCTGCTCCGTGCCGGGCCGCCTCTCGCTGCTCAGCTCGACGTCCAAGTACAAGGTGACCGTGGGCGAGGTGCAGAGGCGCCTCTCGCCGCCGGAGTGTCTCAACGCCTCGTTGCTGGGCGGCGTGCTGCGCCGGTGAGTTTGGAGGTCGTCACCGCCACCGACCCCCCTTCTCCATCCCTACCCCCCATCCCTCTCTCTCCTCGCCGTGGGCTCACGTTAACGATGCAAATGGGAGGAGGGGGGGACGTTGACAGGAGGAGGAGAAATCCGATGAGCTGTGAAGCTCTTTTTCTTATCGTGCACGCACGTGTCCAGGAGTGGGGCGCACGGGGTCAGCCAGTGTCGTCATCAAGAAACGAAATGCAAAAGGCGATAGGGAGTTAGAGATGGAGCGAGTGGTGAGGGGTGGAGCGAGTGGTGAGGGATGGAGCGAGTGGTGAGGGGTGGAGCGAGTGGTGATGGTTGGAGCAAGTGGTGAGGGGTGGAGCGAGTGGTGAGGGGTGGAGCGAGTGGTGAGGGGTGGAGCGAAGTGGTGAGAGATGGAGCGAGTGATGAGTGATGGAGCGAGTGGTGAGGGGTGGAGTGAGTGGTGAGGGGTGGAGCGAGTGGTGAGGGGTGGAGCGAGTGGTGAGGGGTGGAGCGAGTGGTGAGGGGTGGAGCGAGTGGTGAGTGATGGAGCGAGTGGTGAGGGATTGAGCGAGTGGTGAGGGGTGGAGCGAGTGGTGAGGGGTGGAGCGAGTGGTGAGGAATGGAGCGAGTGGTGAGGGGTGGAGCGAGTGATGAGGGAGGGAGCGAGTGGTGAGGGATGGAGCGAGTGGTGAGAGCGAGTGGTGAGGGTGGAGCGAGTGGTGAGGGGTGGAGCGAGTGGTGAGGGATGGAGCGAGTGGTGAGGGGTGGAGCAAGTGGTGAGAGATGGAGCGAGTGATGAGTGATGGAGCGAGTGGTGAGGGGTGGAGTGAGTGGTGAGGGGTGGAGCGAGTGGTGAGGGGTGGAGCGAGTGGTGAGGGGTGGAGCGAGTGGTGAGGGATGGAGCGAGTGGTGAGGGGTGGAGCGAGTGGTGAGGAATGGAGCGAGTGGTGAGGGGTGGAGCGAGTGGTGAGGGATGGAACGAGTGGTGAGGGAGGGAGCGAGTGGTGAGGAATGGAGCGAGTGGTGAGGGGTGGAGCGAGTGGTGAGGGAGGGAGCGAGTGGTGAGGAATGGAGCGAGTGGTGAGGGGTGGAGCGAGTGGTGAGGGATGGAGCGAGTGGTGAGGGAGGGAGCGAGTGGTGAGGGGTGGAGCGAGTGGTGAGAGATGGAGCGAGTGGTGAGGGGTGGAGCGAGTGGTGAGGGATGGAGCGAGTGGTGAGGGATGGAGCGAGTGGTGAGAGATGGAGCGAGTGGTGAGGGAGGGAGCGAGTGGTGAGGGAGGGAGCGAGTGGTGAGGGGTGGAGCGAGTGGTGAGAGATGGAGCGAGTGGTGAGGGGTGGAGCGAGTGGTGAGATGGAGCAGTGGTAGCGAGTGGTGAGGGATGGAGCGAGTGGTGAGAGATGGAGCGAGTGGTGAGGGATGGAGCGAGTGGTGAGAGATGGAGCGAGTGGTGAGGGGTGGAGCGAGTGGTGAGAGATGGAGCGAGTTGTGAGGGAGGGAGCGAGTGGTGAGGGAGGGAGCGAGTGGTGAGGGGTGGAGCGAGTGGTGAGAGATGGAGCGAGTGGTGAGGGGTGGAGCGAGTGGTGAGAGATGGAGCGAGTGGTGAGGGATGGAGCGAGTGGTGAGAGATGGAGCGAGTGGTGAGGGATGGAGCGAGTGGTGAGAGATGGAGCGAGTGGTGAGGGGTGGAGCGAGTGGTGAGGGGTGGAGCGAGTGGTGAGGGAGGGAGCGAGTGGTGAGGGGTGGAGCGAGTGGTGAGGGAGCGAGTGGTGAGGGGTGGAGCGAGTGGTGAGAGATGGAGCGAGTGGTGAGGGATGGAGCGAGTGGTGAGGGGTGGAGCGAGTGGTGAGGGGTGGAGCGAGTGGTGCGGGATGGAGCGAGTGGTGAGGGACGGAGCGAGTGGTGCGGGATGGAGCGAGTGGTGAGGGACGGAGCGAGTGGTGAGGGGTGGAGCGAGTGGTGCGGGATGGAGCGAGTGGTGAGGGACGGAGCGAGTGGTGCGGGACGGAGCGAGTGGTGAGGGACGGAGCGAGTGGTGAGGGGTGGAGCGAGTGGTGAGGGAGGGAGCGAGTGGTGAGGGGTGGAGCGAGTCGTGAGGGGTGGAGCGAGTGGTGAGGGATGGAGCGAGTGGTGAGGGGTGGAGCGAGTGGTGAGGGAGCGAGTGGTGAGGGGTGGAGCGAGTGGTGAGAGATGGAGCGAGTGGTGAGGGATGGAGCGAGTGGTGAGGGGTGGAGCGAGTGGTGAGGGGTGGAGCGAGTGGTGAGGGGTGGAGCGAGTTGTGAGGGATTGAGCGAGTGGTGAGGGGTGGAGCGAGTGGTGAGGGGTGGAGCGAGTGGTGAGGGGTGGAGCGAGTGGTGAGGGGTGGAGCGAGTGGTGAGTGGTGGAGCGAGTGGTGAGGGGTGGAGCGAGTGGTGAGTGGTGGAGCGAGTGGTGAGGGGTGGAGCGAGTGGTGAGTGGTGGAGCGAGTGGTGAGGGGTGGAGCGAGTGGTGAGGGAGCGAGTGGTGAGAGATGGAGCGAGTGGTGAGGGATGGAGCGAGTGGTGAGGGGTGGAGCGAGTGATGAGGGGTGGAGCGAGTGGTGAGGGGTGGAGCGAGTGGTGAGGGGTGGAGCGAGTGGTGAGTGATGGAGCGAGTGGTGAGGGGTGGAGCGAGTGGTGAGGGGTGGAACGAGTGGTGAGGGGTGGAGCGAGTGGTGAGGAGTAGAGCGAGTGGTGAGAGATGGAGCGAGTGGTGAGAGATGGAGCGAGTGGTGAGGGATGGAGCGAGTGGTGAGAGATGGAGCGAGTGGTGAGGGATTGAGCGAGTGGTGAGGGGTGGAGCGAGTGGTGAGGGATGGAGCAAGCGGGGGGGGGGGATGAACCTGAGGGGAGTGAATCTGTCCCGGGCCTCCCCCGAGGTCGACTCAGCCATAAATCAGTACCTGGTGCATTGTGGGATGGACAGCGGTGATGTTTACGCATTGCCGATGCTGATCATTTTAACGCTGCCGCTGAGAGTGATGCTGTTGATGCTGATGAGTCTGATGCTGACGGTTGATGCTGATGCTGACGATGATGATGCTGACGATGATGATGCTGACCATGATGCTGATAATGCTGATGATTATGATGCTGATAACGATGATGCTGATAACGATGATGCTGATACTGACGATGTTACTGATAATGCTGATAACGATTATACTGATAATGATGACGCTGATAATGATGCTGATAATGATGACGGTGCTTACGATTCTGATACTGACGGTGATGCTGACAACGATGATGCTGACAATGACGTGCTGATAATGATGATGCTGATAATGATGATGCTGATAATGATATTAACGATGGTGATGCTGACAATGATGATGTTATCGATGTGTTGTTGTTGATGACGATTGTTACGCTCGCAGAGCCAAGTCAAAAAACGGGGGCCGCTCCCTGCGAGAGAAACTCGACAAGATCGGCCTGAACCTCCCGGCCGGGCGGCGCAAGGCGGCCAACGTGACGCTGCTGACGTCACTTGTGGAGGGTGAGAGCCCAGCAGCTACATCGTCTCACCACGATACCAACATCGTCATCACCATCATCATCATCACCATCATCATCATCGTCATCATCGCCTCCACATCATCACCATCATCATCACCATCATCACCATCATCACCATCGTCTCACCACGATACCACCATCATCATCATCACCACCATCGCCTCCACATCATCATCTTCGCTTCCACATCATCACCATCATCATCATCATCTATCATCGCCTCCACACCATCATCACCACCATCATCACCATCATCACCATCATTATCATCGCCTCCACACCATCATCATCACCATCATCGCCTCCACACCATCATCATCACCATCATCATCATCACCTTCATCATCATCGCCTCCACACCATCATCACCATCATCATCACCATCATCATCATCAACATCATCATCGCCTCCACACTATCATCACCATCATCGCCTTCACACCATCATCACCATCATCGCCTCCACACCATCATCATCATCATCATCGCCTCCACACCATCATTATCATCGCCTCCGCATCATCATCAATATCCACATCATCATCATCAGCGCTTCCACATCATCATCAATTATCTCCACATTATCATCACCACATCATCACCTCATCTCCACATCACCCCCATCGTCTCATCTCCACATTATCATCACATCATCCGATCACGACATCACCACCACAGCATCGACACATCGCTGCATCATCAACACATCACCTCACCATCTCATCATTCCGTGGACCCATCATCCCATCAACACATGACCTGACCATCTCATTAACCCATCATCATACCATCATCATCATCACTCCATCATCCCATAACCTTATCATCTAATGAACCCATCATCCCATCAACACATCACCCAAACACCACCATGAACACATCGTCCCATCACTCCATCGTATCATCTGCCTTGTATGATCTCCCTCATCAAAACATCACCCAAGCTTCTGCGCTGATCACACCACGTCCGCAGATGTGATGGCGAAGCCGCACCGTGCCCCTATCCTACGTCACCGCGGCGCGCGTGCCAGACTAGGTGCACCTTGAAGCAATACACACGTCGATACAAACACACGCTTGCACATTCTAAACACACATTCTGAGACGCGCAAAGATCACCCCGCGTAGCCTGCAACAGACTGTTGGGGCAAGTGCCACTGACACAACTTGACACAACTTGACACACTGACACACACTGACACACACTGACACAGCTTGACACACTGACACACTGACACACTGACACAGCTTGGCACAACTTGTGACACGCAGGGCCCCGTGTGTTTGACACTCGCAAGGGCCACGGACGCCGCAGCTGCTCACGACGACGACTACGAGGCAATGAATCTCGACTTGGAGCTTTCGTAATTATATAAATACCGCTGCGATAAAGAAGCGAAGTGGATGGTATTGTTTGTGTGTCTGTGCGTGTCGCCCTGGCTGACCGAGGCGCGAAGGCGTTTGGCGACGAGGAGTGAAAGTTGGCACTGATTATCGCTTCCACACGGCCACAGCGGGGAGCGCAGCCGACTTAACAAAGACAAAGATCCACTACACCTCCCACACACACACAGACACACACACACACACGTACACACAGCCACACACACACACACAGCCACACACACAGCCGCACACACGCACAGCCACACACACAGCCACACACACAGCCACACACACACACAGCCACACACACAGCCACACACACAGCCAAACACACATTGCCACACACACACAGCCACACACATACACACACAGCCACCTACACACACAGCCACCTACACACACACAGCCACACACACACATCCACATACACACACACAGACACACACAGCCACCTACACACACACAGCCACACACATAGAGCCACATACACTTCGAGAAGCGATCGCAAGCGCCCCAATTAGCAAATGAAGCGGCGAGCAAACCTAGACGGGGTTCACGCAGCACGGAGAGGCGTGCAGCGTTAAGCGATTGTGGTGTCACCAGGTGTGTGACTGTGTGTGTGTGTCTGCTCGCGAGTGTGTGTGTCTGTGTGTGTTATTGTCTGTGTGTGTGTGTGTGTGCATCCGTGGGTGAGCGGTAGTGTAGCGGTTAGCGCGTTCCGCAACGGACCCAGCGACCAGAGTTCGACGATTATCTGAACCGGTCCTGGGTCGCCCCTAGATCGACTCAGCCTCAAATGAGTTACTGGTGCCAAGCTGTAAACGTCGGCATTGGGGAGAGACAAAAGCGGCCGGGAGTGGTGTTGGCTCGTTGGCCACCCACCCCCTCGTGTGCAGTGCTGACCTTCATAGGTGCTCGCTAACAGCACTTGCTCAAAAAGTATGTTAAGGCTGTAAGGGGGGTCTACGTCTATCATCTGTACGTAGCGTGGTGGGGGAAGAGCCACCGTGTAGCATAGGTGCCAACTAATCTGCACCGGTCTTGTGCCCACACTAGGCGAGTCCTAAACGTACACAGCACAATGTTGTTGACCAGGTCGAAAATAGTGCCCGATTAGTGCGGCTAAGATTATTGCAGTGATGGATAAATATGTTACGGGGCTTCGTGCGAGCGGGTTTATTGTGAAGTGAAGTCGCGGGCCGCGTGAAGCGAAGGAATGAAACCGCGAGTTCAGGTAGGGCGCGCCAGACGCGGGCAGGGTGCTGGGGATGGATGGGAGGGAGTAGGCCTCGGCAAGGTAAGGTAATTGTACCCTTTTTACCGGGTAAAATGGTAAAGCTAAAGGGTAAAGATGTCGACATGCCAAGGGGTAAGGGTAAAGGGTAGGGTAAAAGGTAGGCTCGTTGCTTTTTACCTTACCTGCTAAAGGGTAAAGGGTAGGGTAGAGTGATTGTATTGTGGTAAGGTAAAGGTAGGCTCGTTGTTTTTACACTTTTACCTTACCTTGCCGAGGCGTAGGAGGGAGGCTGGCTGTGGTGGGGGGGAGGCTATAAGTTGGGGGAGGGTACCCCCCCCGTCCACCGCACGAACCGGCATCAGCCGCACTTAATTAGATGCCGCTGTGAAACGACGCATGGCCATTTCCATCGCTGCGCGGTCTTTGAACGAACATTTCAAACGCCCCGAAAATGAAATGTACGTTAATATTACAACCGAGAAGAGTCGGGTGGAAGATGAGGGGGGGGGGGTGCGAGATGTGGGTGGGGGGGGGGCTTAGAAGGGGGGTGACGGTAGAGAGAGAGGGGGGACAGAGGGGAGGGAGAGTCGTGCAATTTGCATGCGGTAATAATGAGGCGAGCGAGGGGAACAGCGACTCCGTTCGAGACGATTACTGCGGCGCGCGCTGCCGGGTCGGTGCGAGTGAGTGGGGAGGTGTGTGTGGGGAGTGGGAGAGTGTGGGAGTGTGTGTGTGGGGAGTGGGAGAGTGTGTGTGTGTGGAGTGGGAGAGTGAGTGTGTGGGAGAGTGGGAGAGTGAGTGTGTGGGAGAGTGAGTAGGGAGTGGGAGAGTGTGTATGTGGGAGAGTGTGTGGGGGAGTGAGTGTGTGTGGAGTGGGAGAGTGAGTGGGGAGTGGGAGAGTGTGTGTGTGGGGGAGTGAGTGTGTGGGGGAGTGAGTGTGTGGGGGTGTGTGTGTGGGGGAGAGTGTGTGTGGGGGAGTGAGTGGGGAGTGGGAGAGTGAGTGCGTGTGGGAGAGTTGTGGGGAGCAGTAGTGTCGCGGTTAGCGCGCTGCGCTATGAACCCGGCTAACCGGGTTCGATTCACGCTCACGGCCAACACCAGTGACGATTATCTGAACCGGTCCTGGGCCTCCCCTAGGTGGATTCAGTCTGAAATGAGTACCTGGTGCGATGTGTAAACATCGCCACTGGGGAGCCAAAGGCCGTCGGGCGTGGTGCTGGCCACCCACCCCCTGCGTGCCGTACCGGCCTTCATAGGTGATCGCTAACAGTACTTGCCTCCAAACGCTCCTCTAGACGACACAGGTGGTGTTTGTGTTCGCGTGTGTTGCCATTTCACCGTCCCCATTTAAACATCGCACCTGCCTGGGGGGGTGAGGTGGATATTCTACGTCGTCAAACACTCCACCCCCTCAACTACCACCCCCACGGATGTAATGTGGCAGTCGTGTAGAGAGTGAAGTTTGTGCCCCAAAACCCTCGGGGGACATTACGCACGTGGCCAGCTCCGGTTTGGCAGCAGAGACCTCGTTCTGCGAACTGGCGGCACGAGCGGGTGCCAGTTGCGTTCCGTCGGTAACGACCGCGTGGAAGTTGCCCGTTTTAAGGCCGAGTCGATCTACAGAGAGGTTCCCGGGCCGAGTTTAGATAATACAAAATAATAATAAAACGTCGCCGATCCATAATAAAGGTTTTCTATAGGGTTAGATCGTGTCAATGTATAAGTGTGTCGTTCAAACCCGCCACCACCCGACACGGCCCAACTAGTAAGGGGTTGTCACGTCAACAGAACGTGGCCAATTCGTCACGGAACGAAAGACACCCGCTCGATACAATTCGCAATTCGACGCGTTCTGTTCACGTGACAACCCTTACCAGTTGGCTGTGTCGGGTGGTGGCGGGTTTGAACGACACATTCATATATTTACGCGATCTAACCCCCAAAAAAAACCTTCTATTATGGGTTATATAGGGTCGCGAAAGCCTGCCACGTGTTAAACCCGTCACCGAGAATCGAATTCGAGTCGCCGGGTTCGTGGCGCACTGCGTTACAACCCAGCGGTTCGGCAGAACCCAAGAGAACAAGCAGATGCCAACTTGTTTTTCTAATTTGGTGATTTTAAAAATAAGTATAATAACACACCGCATTTCAAGAGCCGCAATGCCTCGTGGCTAATCACGCCACGAGGCAGTCGTTGAAGAGCCGCCGCTTGCCTATCCTCCTGCGCTAACCACTTGCGCCACCGCTCGCAAACACAGACACACGCACGTGTTTGTGTGTGTGTCTGTACGCGTGGGTGTGTGGGGAGCGGTAGTGTAGTAACGGTTAAACGCTGCGCTACGAACCCGGCGACCCGAGTTCGATTTCCGCTCGCGGCCAACACCGGTGACGATTACCTGAACCGGTACTTGGGCCTCCCCTAGGTCGACACAGTCTCAAATGAGTAGCTGGTGCGATATGTAAACATCGCGGCTGGGGAGACAAAGACGGCCGGGCGTGGTGTTGGCCAGCCACCTCTTCGTGTGGCGTGCCGACCTTTATAGATGTTTGCTAACAGCACTTGCCCCTACAGTCGGTTAAGGCTATACGGGGGGTCTTTGTGATTGTGTTGTTTAGGTTGGTGCGCGTGTTTTGTTTACTTGTTTGGGGGGTTTTTGTTTGTCTGCGAGTCGCGTGGGACCCGCATTTGCGTATTAACATCGCAGACACGCACGCGCGCGCCTGTGTGTGTGTCAGTGCGCGTGTGTGTGGGGGAGCGGTGGCGCAGTGGTTAGCGCGCTGCGCTACTAACCCGTGGTCGATTCCGGCTCACGGCCACCCACACCAGCGACGATCATATAATTATCTGACCGAGTCTTGGGCCTCCCCTAGGTCGACTCAGCCTTTATTGAGTACCCGGTGCAGTGTGGACACAGGGATGGTGCTGGCCACCAACCCCCTCGTGTTTTGTGCCGGCCTTCCCAGCACTTGCCCCAAACCTCCTGGCAGGCTATACGGAAGATCTTTGTTTTGTTGTGTTAATGGTTAACGCATTCCGCTACGAACCCGGCAACGATCCCAGTTCGCTTCCCGCTCACGGCCCGCGCTAGTGACGAATATTAACCGGTGCCGGAATCTCCTCTGGGTCGACTCAGCCTTAAAAAAGATGCAATACCTGCTGTGGCGTCGATTAAAACAAAACCAGCCACGGGGATACAAAATGCGGGCGTCGTGTGCCGCCCGTGCAGCGCCGCAACCTTCACACGCGCTTCTCGTCGCCAGCACTTGTTTCAACGCTCCGTTGAGGCTACACGGGGAATCTTTGTCTTTGTGTGGCGTGTGGTGTGTGGCGCGCGCGCGTGTTCTTTGGATCTGTGCCCAGCAACAGATGCGTCCTTAAGTGGCTGCGCCGGGCGCGAGTGGGAGAAGCCACGAGCGGACGGATCCAGTTTAAATATTAAAGGAGTTTTGGAGGAGCGAACGAGTCTCGGGCGAGCCGTTTACCGAATGTGTTTGGGCAACGATTTTGATCACCACCACCACCACCGCCGCCGCCGCCAACACCCCCACCACCACCACTCTCCAACACCCCCCCCCCCCATATCCCCCTAGCCCCTCTCCCCTCCTATCCCCCCCCTCCCTTGCCTCCGAGCTCCAGCCACCGTTTCACATCATTCTCCTTCCCTACTTCTGCAACATCTCTCCCTCTCTCCCTCTCTCCCCGTTGCTTTCCCTGACGCATCAAGCGCACGATGATGCCGTGCCTGGGTCTACAGTCGCTTACGACCTTCGCTGTTGCTGCTGATGATGATGATGCTGCTGCTGATGTTGCTGATGATGATGTTGCTGCTGCTGCAGATGATGATGATGCTGCTGATGTTGCTGCTGCTGATGTTGCTTCTGCTGCTGATGACGATGCTGCTGATGATGATGCTGCTGTTGATGCTGCTGATGCTGATGTTGCTGCTGCTGTTGCTGCTGCTGATGTTGCTGCTGCTGATGATGCTGCTGCTGCTGTTGCTGCTGCTGTTGCTGCTACTGATATTGCTGCTGCTGCTGCCTCCGTTATAAGTTCAAAATCAGAATATCTATTAATCCTGGAGGAATCCGATGAGCTATGAAGCTTTTTGGTTTTTAAATCACAGACGTCCCAGTAGGAACGGCTCAGAACGTTACAAGAACAAACGAGTTTTGGTGTGGTTGGTGATCGCGCTCGGTGTGTGTGGTAGGTGAGTGTACCTGGGAGTGAGGGTGCGTGTGGTAGGTTAGTGAGTCAAATGCACAAGCCGCAGTACGTGTCGCGATTGAGGCCACGCAAGCCAGCACTGTGGACCGTATGCTAAACCCCCCCTGGAGACGCAGAGAGAGAGAGAGAGGCCCGCAGAGTGACACTGAGACCCGTAGGCGCACGAGGAGACACCGGGAGATGCATTCAAGGCGAGCCACAGTAATGCGACTGTAGCCACGCGACACGAACTGTGGGCCACATCGTCAAACACTGTGGTCGTGATGGTGGTGATGGTGGTGATGATGGTGGTGGTGATGGTGGTGGTGATGGTGGTGTTGGTGGTGGTGATGGTAGTGGTGATGGTGGTGTTGGTGGTGATGGTGGTAGTGATGGTGGTGTTGGTGGTGATGGTGGTGTTGGTGGTGATGGTGGTGGTGATGGTGGTTTGGTACAGATATAATGGGAGGCTGATCGACGCCCGGGTGCGATCAAGGGGTGGCTCCCTATTGGTCAACCACGTTATGTATGCCGATGATTTGGTAATAGCTGCTCATTCAGAAGAGGAGTTGGAGGCGCTGCTGCTGAGACTGGAGCGTGCCACTAAGAGGTGGGGCCTTACCATCAGCCCCACCAAAACCAAGCACCTGCCTGGGTATTTTGTACCATCGGACACTCCACCCCCACAACTCCCAATTGGTGATGGGGCAGTTGTGGAGAGAGTGGAGAGTTTCCCATACCTGGGCAGTATGCTTATGACCGGCTCCAGTCTATCAGCAGAGGTCTCACTCCGAATCAGTCGAGCGGCAATATCTTTTCATCGGTTGCGTAACGCTGTGTGGAAGCTACCTGGTCTGTCGCTCCGCACGAAGCTTCAGGTCTTCTCGGCCACGGTCATTCCCTCCCTTCTCTACGCTTGCGAGACGTGGACCCCCCTGGTGGAGCATCTTCGCCGGTTGGAAACATTTAGGCTGGCCTGCCTACGATCCATCCTGGGTTTAACCAGGCTGGATTGTGTGAGGAGCTCACAAATCCTTGAAAGATCTGGGCAAAGTCCCATCAGTGAGCTCCTCCGGCAGGCAAGGCTGCGTTGGCTGGGTCATGTAGCCCGCATGCCCAGCCACCGCATGCCTAAACAGCTTTTGTTCGGCCGGATCGAGGGGGCTAGACGGGCGCGGCACGGGCTGGAGAAGAGATGGAGTGATGTGGTACAGGAGGACGTGGAGCTGAGTGGACTTGCCGATGACTGGTACCAGCGGTGTCAAGATCGGCCTCAGTGGAGGAGGCTCGTGAAGGACGCTACTGGGCAGTTGGAGGCAGTCGCCCTCCAACAACAACGGAGGGCGGAGGAGCGACGCTCACAACAACGAGCGGAGCGCCGGGTGGCTAAAGCACAGCAAGTTGGCACAGTAGGGGGCACAGGTGGTGCATCAGCCAGTCATCTCGGTCATCTCGGTCAGTCGACCAGTGGCACCTGGGTCTGCCCCGTGACCTCCTGCCAGCGGGCTTTCGACACTTCACGTGGCCTCAAGGTGCACTTGGCCTGGCACAAGCATCGTGGTGACGTCACCGCCACTTAGTAGCGAATGGCGGTTGTTGTTGTTGTTGTTGATGGTGGTGGTGATGGTGGTGGTGATGTTACCATCACGGCCACCTCCGTCTCCCCAATTTGCCGAAGCTGCTGGACCTGACCCCCGGACCATCTTTGTCTCTCCCACCCCCTCCCCCCCGAATTTTGTTACACGCACACAAATACGCGTCGTCGTCATCATCGTCATCATCATCGTCATCATCATTGTCGTCGTCATCATCGTCATCATCGTCATAATCATCATCATCGTCGTCATCATCATTATCATGGTCGTCATCACCATCGTCATCATCATCATTATCATGGTCGTCATCACCATCGTCATCATCATCATCATCATAATCGTCATCATCATCGTCATCATCATCGTCGTCATCATCATTGTCGTCATCATCATCGTCGTCATCATCATTGTCACCATCATCATCATCGTCGTCATCGTCGTCCGCGTGTGGCGCGGCAGGCGAGGCGATCCACCTGGCGCGAGACTTCGGCTACGTGAGCGAGACGGAGTTCCCCGCCAAGGCGGCCGCCGAGTATCTCACGCGGCAGAACACGGACCCCGGAGACCTCCACGGGCGGAAGAGCATGCTGCTCGCCACCAAGTGGGTGCTGAGGCCCCCACCCCCACCCGGACCCCCCCCCACCACCCCGGACCCCCCCAACCCCACCCGGACTCCCCCCCCGGACCCCCCCCCACCCCACCCGGACTCCCCCCCCGGACCCCCCCCACCCCACCCGGACTCCCCCCTTACCCCCCCCCGGACCCCCCCCCCAACTTCACCCGGACTCCCCCCCCGGACCCCCCCCCCAACCTCACCCGGACTCCCCCCCAGACCCCCCCACCCCACCCGGACTCCCCCCTTACCCCCCCCGGACTCTCCCTTTACCCCCCCGGACCCCTCCACCCCCCCCGGACCCCCCCCTACCCCATCTGGACTCCCCCCCCACCTTGCTACTACATGTGTGTAGTAGCTACTACATATGTGTAGTAGCTACTACACATATGTAGTAGCTACGGGCTCCGCACTTTCAAGGGCCCCGCGCTAAATGCTGTCAAGCTATCAATTACGGTTCAGTGATTCTGCACTCGCTTTATTACTATAGTACTATACCGCCTTCAACTTTTACGAACGACTGGGTGTTTAAGGTTAACGATTTGTCGTATTATCTGGCTGTATAGCAAATGCAAAAATACAATTACTTTACTATGCCAGTAAAAAAAATGGTGTTTTAATATTTAAGTGTTGTTATAAATTTAGGGCCCCCTTATAACATATGCTGCAGGCCCCGTACTCAGCTTAATCCGGCACTATAACCCGAATGCCTTAACCCATCCACACGCTAACCCCCCCGACCCCCGCCTAATTAGCATGTGCGCAAGTAAGTAAATTAACACATTTGTGGATAAATAAGTAAATAAGCAAACACGCTGCAAATACGGGGGGAGAGGGGGTGTGGGTGAAAGACCTGGGAATGATTTGTTTACAAATCTAACACGTCGTCACGTCGTTGTGTGTGTTTTTTAAATGCACGTGATGTTAACGCAAAGCCCTCATTAACAGGCGGCGTTAGGAGGGTCCCATTAGATTACACAGCGGGCTCGTCACATCGGGACGCGTGGTTAGTGTACGTGTGTGTGTGTATGTGTGTGTATGTTTGTGTACGTGTGTGTTTGTGTGTTTGTGTGTGTATGTGTGTATGTGTGTTTGTGTATGTGTGTGTATGTGTGTTTGTGTGTTTGTGTGTGTATGTGTGTATGTGTGTTTGTGTGTGTATGTGTGTATGTGTGTTGTGTGTGTATGTGTGTATGTGTGTTTGTGTGTGTATGTATGTGTATGTGTGTATGTGTGTTTGTGTGTGTATGTGTGTATGTGTGTTTGTGTGTGTAGGTGTGTATGTGTGTTTGTGTGTGTATGTGTGTGTATGTGTGTATGTGTGTGTATGTGTGTATGTGTGTTTGTGTGTGTATGTATGTGTATGTGTGTATGTGTGTTTGTGTGTGTAGGTGTGTATGTGTGTTTGTGTGTGTATGTGTGTTTGTGTGTGTATGTGTTTATGTGTAGCGGTTAGCGCTGCGCTGCGCTACGAAACTGGCGACCCGAGTTTGATTCCCGCTCACGGACAACACCATTGACGATTATCTCAACCGGTCCTGGGCCTCCCCTAGGTCGACTCAGCTTCAAATGAGTACCCGGTGCGGTGTGTAAACATCGCCACTGGGGAGACAAAGGCGGCCGGGCGTGGTGTTGGCCACCCACCCCCTCGTGTGCCGTGCTGGCCTTTATAGATGCTCGCAGACAGCACTTGCCCTAACAGTCTGTTCAGGCTATACGGGGGATCTTTGTCGTTTGTGTGTGTTTGTGTGGGTAGCGGTGGAGCAGTGGTTAGCGCACCGCGCACCGAATCGGGTCGCCCCGAGTTCGATTCCCGCTCACTACCAACAGCACCAGTGAGGTTTATCTGACTGAACCGATCCTGGGCCTCCCCTACGTCGACTCAGCCTCAAATGAGTGCCTGGTGCGATGCCAAACCACCGCCACTCGGGAGACAAAAGGTGGCCGGCGGTGGTGCTGCACTTGCCCTCAGCCGCCTGTTAAAGGCTACGCGGGGGATCTTTGTCTTTGTGTACCCTCCTGGTGACACCACTCCCCATTGTTCGCCCTCTGTTGACCTCAGCATCGCTCGCGATCGACTCTCGCCGGCCACCACTCCCACAACCACCAGGGCCACAACAGCCACCCCATTCCGCTCCCATCACCTCCCCTCCCCCCACCACCTATAGCCCCACCACCTCTCTTTTTAAACCCAACCCCCCCCACCACCCACAGGCAGTCAAACTCCCAAGTAAGCGCTAAGTTAATGACCTTGCAAATTGGCTGGGAGGGAGCCTGTGAGTGTTTCTTAAAGGGCACGCCATTTCGTACGCCTGCGCGCGTGTGTGTGCGTGTGCGTGTTGTGTGTTAATAGCGGGAGCGGTGGCGCATCGGTTAGCGCGCTTCGCTAGGAACCCGGCGAACCTGAGTTCGATTCCCGTTCATGGTCACCACCAGTGACGGTTATCTGAACCGGTCTTGGACCTCCGCTGGGTCTAATCAACTTGAAAAGGGTTCCCCCATAGATCGACTCGTTCTCAATTGAGTAGCTGCTGCGGTGTATAAACGTCGCCACTAGGGAGACAAAGGCGGCTGGGTGTGGTGTTGGCCACCCACCCCCTCGTGTAGCGTTTCAAACCCACGTGTGTGTAGGTTTGAACGCGTTGCGTGTATCTAGTTTAATCTGACATCCCGCGACGTTTCTTGCGATCAACCACAACCGCCATCCAGTGCTCCCATTTAACCCTCCCCCTCTCTCTCCCAGATACCCCCCCCCTCGTCCCCCAACTCCAAAGACAAAGATCCCCCGTACAGCCTTTGACATACTGTTGGGGCAAGTGCTGTTAGGGCAGATTCGGCACACGATGGTGTGGTGTGGCTCGAACAATGCCCGACCGCCTCTGTCTCCACAACGCTGATGTGTTATAACACACCGCGACATTTGAGGCTGAGTGGACCTAGGGGAGCCACCGAACCCATCACCTGCCCCCGGGAGCGGTTACAATATGCGCCACTGTTTATTGATTCGTAGACTGGAATCGAACTTGCGTCGCCGCGTTCGTGGGGCAGTTCAAAGCTAACCACTACTCTACCGCCCCCCCCCCCCCCCCCACAATAAAACATTAAAACAAAGATCCTCCGTGTAGCCTTAACAGACTTTTGGGGCAAGTGGTGTTAGCGAGGACCTATGAAGGCCGGCACGGCACACGAGGGGGTGGGTGGCCAGCAACCACGCCCGGCCGCCTTTGTCTCTCCAGTGGCGATGTTTTACACACCGCCACCAGGTACTCATTTGAGGCCGAGTCGATCTAGGCGAGACACAGAAGCGGTTCAGATGCTCGTCACCGGTGTTGACCGTGAGCGGGAATCGAACTCGGGTGGCCGGGTTCATAGCGCATCGCGCTAACCTCGACACTACCGCCCCCCCCCCTCCTGCAGTGCACTCAAACTCGCACATATCGCCGGTAGAGCTAATGGCCTTGCAAATTGGCTGGATGGGGGGGGGGGGGGCTGTGAATGAGTTTCTTAAAGAGCAGCGCAGTCGCAGTAACGTGGCGTGTTTGTATCCACCAAGACAGAGGCAAAGTTCCCCCGAATAGCCTGAACAGACAGCTGTTAGCGAGCAGCAACGATCCCCCGAATAGCCTGAACAGACAGCTGTTAGCGAGCAGCAAGTATGAGGACCGCCATGGCACCCCAAGGGCGTGAGTGGCCATCATCATGCCCGGCCGTCTTTGTCTCCCGCGTGGCACGCTCAACACAAGACTGAGATCCCACGTATAGCCTTAACAGACTCTTGGGACAAGTACTATTAGCGAGCGCCTATGGAGGCCTGGCACGGCACATGGAAGTGTGGGTGGCCAGCACCACGCCCTGTGGTGAGGTTTACACACCGCAACAGGTACTCATTTGAGGCTGAGTCGACCTAGAAGCGGTGGGGAGGTGGGGGGGTGGCCGAGGACCGGTTCAGATAATCGTCACGGGTTGGTGGCCCGTGAGCGTGAGTCGAACTCGGGTGGGCAGGTTTCGTAGCGCAGCACGCTAACCGCTGCACCACCGCTCCCCCCGGCTCAACAAACACGCAAACGCACACCCGTCTCATGCCATTGCTGGCTGCATGCTTGTGAGCTATCGCCGCATATATTATCGCTGACAGCGGCACCTTGCCTGACTTGTTGTTCGTGCCAAAAAAACTGCGATGATGATGATGCTGCTGCTGCTTTTTTTGTGTGTGGAAATACTCCCCCGCCATATCTCTCCATCCCACCACCCACTCTTCTCTCGCTCTCTCGCCCTCTCGCTCTCACTCCGGGTGGCATTGAGTCTACAATTTAGCCTGATTTAGACAAACTGCGAATTGAATTATTTAATTTCAGTGTGTTTGGCATTTAGCCCCTCAAACGTATTGCTTGCCGTGGGCGGCTCGAGACGAGAATGCCATTGCGTGTGTGCGCGGAGCGCCGGGTGGCTAAAGCACAGCAAGTTGGCACAGTAGGGGGGGGCACAGGTGGTGCATCGGGTCAGTCATCTCGGTCAGTCGACCCGTGGCACCTGCCTGGTCTGCCCCGTGACCTCCTGCCACCGGCGGGCGTTCGACACTTCACGTGGCCTCAACGTGCACCTAGCCTGGTACAAGCGCCGTGGCGAGGTCACCGCCACTTAGTGGCGAATGGCTGTTGTTGTTGTTTGTGTGTGTCTGCCTCGGTGTGTCTTGGGGAGCGGTAGCGTAGTGGCGAGTGCGGCAACCCGAGTTCAATTCCCGCTCACGGCCACCACCAACACCAGCAGTGACGATTATCTGAACCGTTCCTGGGCCTCCAGTCCTAGGTCGACTCAGCCTAAAATGAATACCTGGTGCGATGTGGAAATATCGTCACACAGAAGATGGTCGGGCGAGCGTGGTGCTGACCACCCACCCTCTTGCGTGACGTGCGTGCCTTCATAGGTGCTCTTCCCGAACATCACTTGCCCCGAAAGTCTGGCAGAGCTATACGGGGGATCTTTGTCTTTGGTTTTGTCTGCTTCAGAGTATGTTGGGGAGCGGTAGCGTAGCGGCGAGTGCTGCATCTCGAGTTAAATTCCCGCTCACGGCCACCACCAACGCCGGCGACGATTATCTGAACAGGTCCTGGGCCTCCCCTAGGTTGGCTCAGCCACAAATGAGTACCTGGTGTAGTGTGTATAAACAGCGTTACTATTGGAGACAAATGTGGCTGGGCGTGGTGCTGGAAACCCACCCACCCTCTCGTGTGCCGTGCCGGCCTTAATAGGCGCTACTCCATTGGAACCTCATCATTGGAACCTCATTTGGCAGTAAAAAATATGATAATTGTTTTTTTACCCTTCTATCTGGCAACAAAACTGACACCTTTTTTTACAAGGAGTCATGTTTGCATAGACCACAATACCTGCAGTCATAATGCAAACAAAAAACATAACTCTGATAATGTATGCACTGTCCTTGAAGTTGATTGGTCCACACCCGAGGTGCTACTCGCTAACGGCACTTGCCCCAACGGCCTGTCCTGGTTATACGGGGGATCTGTGTCATTGTGTCTCAGCCTGCCTCGTCTTTTGGGTAATGTATTGTTGATGTATTATTATGATTCTATGCTGTACGTGTGAATGGATTTGTTTTCAAATGAGTGTATAAAAATGTCTGCACCAGACCCACACCTCTTGCCCCCCCCCCCCTCCCATCCCAGGGGTCACGTTCTTGGGATCTGTACGATTAACACCATCCTCGCTTCTCTTGTCATCACTTCTTTTGTGTTATGCAATTAACAATGATTCATTTACTTATTTATCTGTTGAATGTGTTTGTTTCCTTATTATGTTGTTGTTGTTGTTTAAAGCACAGTTACTAAACGCAGGTCCCAGTGGCCCAGCATTGTCAAACAGCCAGCAACAACCAGCACTAGCCGTATTATCAGCGTTCGTAATGGGTAAGGGTTAATACGCGTGTCCTGAATTGGGGCCGCATATTTTTCGTGAGAGATTGGGGGGTGGGAGAGAGACGATAATAAGAGGAAATGTAAACTTGATTCGTGAAGAAGTAGAAAGAGACGCGGTGTGATTTGCAACGTGGTGATTGGGTGGTTGAGGGAGTGAGTGGGTGGTTGAGTGAGTGAGTGGGTGGTTGACTGAGTGGGTGGATGGGTGGATGAGTGAGTGGGTGGTTGAGTGAGTGGGTGGATGGGTGGATGAGTGAGTGAGTCGGTGGTTGAGTGAGTGGGTGGGTGGTTGAGTGAGTGAGTGGGTGGGTGGTTGTGTGAGTGGATGGGTGGGTGGATGAGTGAGTGAGTGGGTGGATGAGTGAGTGGGTGGGTGGATGAGTGAGTGAGTCGGTGGTTGAGTGAGTGAGTGGGTGGTTGAGTGAGTGAGTGAGTGGGTGGTTGAGTGAGTGGTTGGGTGGATGAGTGAATGAGTGGGTGGTTGAGTGAGTGGGTGGGTGGGTGGATGAGTGAGTGAGTGGGTGGATGAGTGAGTGGGTGGATGACTGAGTGAGTGGGTGGTTGAGTGAGTGGGTGGGCGGATGAGTGAGTGAGTCGGTGGGTTGTTAAGTGACTGGGTGGTTTAGTGAGTGAGTGGTGGTTGAGTGAGTCGGTGGGTGGATGAGTGAGTGGGTGGTTGAGTGAATGACCTTGTAGTTTATAGACATATTTAGAAGTATTTAGAAACATGCCTTTAGAGTGTTTGGCTGCTATAAATTTCCACTTAAGCCACTTTCCTGAGCTTTCATCTGTGGCCAGGTCGCTTCTGAAAAAGAGCTGTATCACTCAGTGAGCCTTACCTGGTAAAAAAAAAACAGTTACAAAATATAATAGTTAAATAGGTTGAGTGAGTGTCGGACTGAGTGTGTGGACGATTTGAGGCTATATTGGGAATCTTTGTCTCTGTAATTTGTGTCTACTCTATGTGTGTACATGTAATTGTGGTGTTTATGTGTGCGTATGTATGCACGTGCCTCTGTGTACACAGTACGTGTGTATTGGGTCGAGCGGGGGCACAGTGGTTAGCAAACCCTCCTATGCATCCGAATATCTGAGTTCGAATCCCGGCCACGGCCAACATCTGTAGCGAGTGATGCCTGAACCAGTCCACAACCCCCACTAGACCGCCTTACACGAGTGCCTGTTGCTAGTGTATGAGCATCAGCACTGGGGAGACAAAGGCGGCCGGGCTTAGCATACTGGCCTCTCCACTCCGTTGTTAGCGAGCAGCCCTTAATAGGTGCTCGCTAACAGCGATCGCCCCATGTCGCCATTCTCTTCCCGCCCCTCCACTCCCTCCCATCCCTCCCCGACAGCTCTTTCATAATCCCACATTAGCCCACGGTCACTCATTCCTCAACCCTTGCACTCCCCTGCCATCTAAATCATCCCATTATGTCATCGTATTTTAACTACGTGAAATAGGTGCTCTATAAATATATAAACATATTAAATTATATCAGTACAGTATGGTGTAACTAACTAATAAAATTTGTATTTTATTTTATCAGGTGAAGCCCACTGAACTATGTAGCTCTATTTTTCGATTTAAAGCTTTCGTGACTGCAGGGATTCATCTTCTTGGTTCTTTCGGTAAAGTCACGTAGAAGGGAAATAAAAAAATATATATTTTATTATTACGTGACTTTACCGAAAGAACCAAGAAGATATGTAGCTCTATTCTAGAAGCGACCTGGCTATTATTAATGATAGCTCAAGGAAGTGGATTACCACGTGGAAGTTTATCCCAGCCCAATACTCTAAACACACGGTGACGTTGATTCTAAATGTGGAGGGAAAAAAACCGGAGGACCCGGAGAAAAATCCACGTGACCACGGGGAGAGAGGCGCGCAAACTCTAAATATACAGCAGCAGGCGTCAGGGTCGGGATTTAACCCACGACCTCCTGTATACCAGGCGAGGTGGTTAACATCTCACCACCGTGGCCGTCCCCACGGGTTGGTCAAACAACCCCCCACAGCCGAGATAAGTCTCCAAAGACATTTCATCCAAGCAGCGGATTAACAATATTTGCTATCAATCATCAACATCATCTATTACACTGGTCAACACACTTTTTCTGGCAGAAGGTATTCCAACGGTTTTAAGGTAATTTTGGGGTGCTGATTCCAAATCTGGCATCAGTTTTTGTCCATCACATCAGGTTTTTGAGATATCAAATATTGCATTTTCAATAAAAACTGCGGAAGAAAAATATTAAATAAATGTGGATATCTACATAAAATTATATTATAAACACACTATCCTAAAAATACAGCACCATATTTTAACACTAAAGCAGTCACTGACTCGCAACAACTTGCAATCATAAGTGACAGAGTTAATTTCGGGTAAAATCAATGAAAATGGGGTATGCCGATAGCATAAAAATGAGATGTGATAGAGCAAATCTGAGATCAGATTTGGATTCAGCACCCTGAAATTAGTCTAAAACAGCTGCAAAAGTCCAGGCCAGAAAAAAAAAATTTGTTGTTGACCAGTGTTATTATTTACCTGCAAAACAAACTTCTGATTCTGAATACTTTCGCTTGGGAAATCCTTCTTTTAACCGTGACCCTGCCACCCGCACCCTCCACCCTTAACCCCCTAGACAAATCTGCAAGGAGTTTACGGAGCTGATGTCCCAGGACCGGACGCCGCTGGGCAACGCGAGGCCCCCGCCGATCCTGGAGCCCGGCGTGCAAGCCGCCCTGTCCCACTTCAGCCTCATCACGCACGGCTTCGGCGGACCCGCCATCTGTGCGGCGCTCACGGCCTTCCAGAACTACCTCACGGAGGCCCTCAAAGCCACGGACAAGCTGTACCTGAACAGCCCGCAGCAGCAGCAGCAGGGTGGAGGGAGCCCGCAGAGCAAGATCGGGAACGGAGACAAGGAGGAGAAGCGGCGGAAGTGACTGCATCTCGGTGCGAATTCGTTCGCTGGTTTTCGCGAACATTCACCTTCATTTTATTGTCAAAATTTTCTCTCATTGTTAAAATCATCCTCGTCCTCGTCTCCTCCTCCTCTGACGTTGTTGTTGTTAGTGAGAGTCACGTTCTACCTACTGCTGGATGAAAGCCTCCCCACCCCCCCCCTCCCCTACCTGACCGTGCCATCACCACAACCGCCGCCATCTCTCGTGGACCTGCAAACCCAGGCGGCGTTCGCGCTCGTGAGAGGAGTCTCACCGCTCCTCCCGTCTTTGTGCGGCGGTGACGGCTGTCGTCTCTCGGGGGGGGGGGGGGGATGGGTGAGAGGGGCGGGGGAAAGGGGGAGGGACAACAAACTAACACGCAAAAAAGAAGCTTTCCTGAAAAGTGCACTGCTCCAGGAAGGAAGAGCGTTCCAGACGGCCATCAGAAGCGCATCCTAAAGCGCGCCACGCGGTGACCGCAGTTTTCGTTCGATGGTCAGCCAAAAGCCGCCGCCGCGGCTGCTGTTGCTGCAGGGGCGACCGGAGTTCGCGTGATGATGGTTCCTGCTCCTCGACGAGACCGGCGATTCCTTGGTGTCCGCATCACTTCGTCCGCGCCAGGGCCCCCTCGCTAACGTCCCCCCACCCCCATCACCGGCGGCACGACGCTTCCGGCGTTCTGCGTGTGGAGTTTTTGGCGGCCAGGCGCGCGTCCCTCCGCCAGCCTTGCCCGCGCGATTCTCAGCCTTGCCTCGCCAAGATCTCTCTCTCTCTTGAGCCAATTTCGATGCTGCCCTTCTCGCCCACCCCCCCCCCCCCTCTTGCACCCCTCCACTGGAATCAACTTGCATCTGTACATTAAGCAGCAGTGCACGACAGAATCACACTGCACCATAGACTCAACACTACCTATAGACCCAACACTACCCATAATAGACTCAACACTGCCCATAATAGACTCAACACTGCCCATAGACTCAACACTGCCCATAGACTTACCACTGCACCATAGACTCAACACTGGCTGTAGACTCAACACTGCCCGTAGACTCAACACTGCACCATAGACTCAACACTACCCATAGACTCAGCACTGCCCATAGACTCAACACTGCCCATAGACTCAACACTGCACCATAGACTCAACACTGCACCATAGACTCAACACTGCCTATCGACTCAACACTGCACCATAGACTCAACACTACCCATAGACTCAACACTGCACCATAGACTCAACACTGCCCATAGACTCAACACTGCCCATAGACTCAACACTGCACCATAGACTCAACACTGCACCATAGACTCAACACTGCCCATAGACTCAATACTGCCCATAGACTCAACACTGCATCATAGACTCAACACTGCACCATAGACTCAACACTGCACCATAGACTCAACACTACCCATAGACTCAACACTGCACCATAGACTCAACACTGCACTATAGACTCAACACTGCACCATAGACTCAACACTGCACCATAGACTCAACACTACCCATAGACTCAACACTGCACCATAGACTCAACACTGCACTATAGACTCAACGCTGCACCATAGACTCAACACTACCCATAGACTCAACACTGCCCATAGACTCAACACTGCACCATAGACTCAACACTGCACCATAGACTCAACACTGCCCGTAGACTCAACACTGCCCATAGACTCAACACTGCCCATAGACTCAACACTGCCCATAGACTCAACACTGCACCATAGACTCAACACTGCACCATAGACTCAACACTGCACCATAGACTCAACACTGCCCATAGACTCAATACTGCCCATAGACTCAACACTGCCCATAGACTCAACACTGCACCATAGACTCAACACTGCACCATAGACTCAACACTGCCCATAGACTCAATACTGCCCATAGACTCAACACTGCCCCATAGACTCAACACTGCATCATAGACTCAACACTGCACCATAGACTCAACACTGCACTATAGACTCAACACTACCCATAGACTCAACACTACCCATAGACTCAACACTGCACTATAGACTCAACGCTGCACCATAGACTCAACACTGCATCATAGACTCAACACTACCCATAGACTCAACACTACCCATAGACTCAACACTGCACTATAGACTCAACACTGCATCATAGACTCAACACTGCATCATAGACTCAACACTGCACCATAGACTCAACACTACCCATAGACTCAACACTGCACCATAGACTCAACACTGCACTATAGACTCAACGCTGCACCATAGACTCAACACTACCCATAGACTCAACACTGCACCATAGACTCAACACTGCCCATAGACTCAACACTTCTCCTGTACATTGAGCGCCCCCCCCCCTCCTTAACCTCCTTCCGTTCCTCTCTTTCAGCTCCCTCTCCCCTCCCCTCTCCCCTCCCCTCTCCCCTCCACTTCTTTCCCGTCCCTCCCCTACCCCTCACCGACCCCTCGAGCGCGGCGACCCACCCCTCGTTCTACCTACTGCTGCACGCCTCCCGCCATCTAAATCATCCTCGTTTGATACCGTTCCCCCCCCCCCCCCCCACTTTAAAAACGACGTTAAGCGCCTTAAGCGAATGCGCTCTACAAGTAAAGAATAGGTTCCAGCATGAGAGCGGCTCGACGTTTAGCAAAAGCCACCAACCAGCAGCAACCAGCACTCCTGGAACGACCCCCACACAACGCCACTCACCACGCTGCGAGTCCCTCCCTCCTCCTCCCCCCACTGATGTCGCAAGACTGAGCGGTGGGTTGGTGGTGGAGGCGGCGGCGGTGGTGGGGAGCGGTGGCGCAGCGGTTAGCGCGTTGCGCTACGAACCCCCGGCGATCCGAATTCGATTCTCGCATCACGGCCGCCACCAACTCCGGCAGCGATGATTGTCTGAAACGGTCCTGCGTCCCCCCTCCCACGTCTACACAGCCCCAAGTGAGCACGTGGTGCGGGTGAGACAAAGGCGGTCGGTCGGGGGCGCGTGGTTCTGGCCACCCAACCCGCTCGCGTGCCGTGCCGGCACTCGCTAACAGCACTTGCCCCGACAGTCTGTTAAGGCTACACCGGGGGGCGGGATCTTTTGTCTTTGGAATCGGCGTGAGTGGTGGAGATGTGCGACTGGGCAGAAAGCGTAAACACCCACACAGCAACACGACGACACTATTTTTTTATTTGCACAATGGGGAGCGGGGCGGGGCGCGGGGGGAGGGGTGAGTGGGGGGAGAGGAGGGGGGTGGAGCTGTGGACGACCTGCCAACCTTTGTGCCAACCTGTGTGGTGATGTGGTGATGTCCACCACGCATTGGGAACTTGGCAAGAAATTAGGGGTTGAGATGTGGGGATCATGTAGTTGCTGGGGGGGGGGGGGGTGCGTAGGGAAGGGAGGTGCGTGGAAGGGGGGGGGGGTGCGTGGGGGGGGGGTATTAATTGAGCCAATTGATTGCTGTGCGGTTTGTTCATTCAGAGGTGGTGCGGACGTGATGCGAGATGCGACGCGGGTCGCTGGCAACACATCACGTCCCTGTGTCGGCGCTCCGTTATCGACGGTTCGCCTTCAATTCGTGTGACTCGCTCCCCCCGCCCCGCCTCGACTAATTGCGCGGACTTCGTGAAGTGCCACGTGGTTGCATTCGGAAGGCGTCAACGTGATCGGTTCCCCGCAGCGCCTCCGATTGGCACGGTTGGCCACGTACGGCGCGAACGAAGTTCAACGCGCGTAGATAGAAGCGGCGACCACGGCAACGGTGGCAGTCACGATACCAACAAGTTTCATTCCCTGCAGAGCAAGGGTCGTTGATTGCAAGGCCCATGGTGGTGCTTTAGTGCTGCCCCCGACGATACAGAACTCGTTCAAACACCATCCCCCATCGTGATGTCAAACCGCAATGGTTTCTAATGTGTGGCGGCCCTCTCGCCGATGTAGGTTTCGTGACGATGCCGCAGATTTACTCAACTGGGATTACACAGATGCAAGCACCGCCTCCCCGCTTACTGACACACTAAGAGGCACGGGGTCTCTCTCGCAATGGGGACGCGTCCTGGTCTCACCTCGGTTCAACGAAATCAACTCGAACGATGCTCACCCAACCCGGCCGTTGACATTTCTCTCCTCGCCGTGGCTCAAACAGTAATCTGCGTCAGTTCACAACCGATTTGGCTACCGTCACGCGGTCATCTTCTTGGCAATTTCGGTAAAGTCACGTAGAAGGGAAGTAATAAAATAATAAAAATAAAACACAATAAAATAATATAATAATATAAAATAATTTTATTTTATTATGTTTTATTTTTATTATTTTATTACTTCCCTTCTACGTGACTTTACCGAAAAAACCAAGAAGATGAATCCCTGCAGTCACGAAAGCTTTAAATCGAAAAGTCACGCGGTCAGTGTCGTGCATTTCGGAATCGATCATTTGCGATCAGTTATACGTTGCGAATATTGGACCTTGTGGATCACGCGAGGCTACACGTTCAAGTTTCATGTTTGATTCGAGAAAAAAAAACGAATAGAAATAATGCAGGAGGTTCATCTTCTAGGTTCTTTCGGTAAAGTCACGTAGAATGGAAATAATAAAATAATAAAAATAAAACATAATTAAATAATTCTCACGACGTTTCGGCCACAACGCAAGAAGCCGTCCTCAGGTGGAGAACAGGTCTGTCGAGAAGACAGAGTCTGAAATCCCTGCAGTCACGAAAGCTTTAAATCGAAATTTAATGCAGGAAGTGTTAAGATGTCCACACACCAAATAGACACGCCCATTGCAGGGCACCGTCAAGTCTGCATTGGCCACACACCACGTCTGTGGTAAAACGTGCAAACAAATGCCCTTCGATGATGGATGCATTGTCCTTGATACTGATTGGCCTATACCCGAGCTACAGCTTCCCAGTGCCGGATGAAGCTAGTGCGGGACCTGTAGCTTCTGTTATAAAGGGGCCCTAAATGTTAAAACAACACGTAAATATTAAAACACAACGTTTTTTTAACTTGCATAGTAAAGTAATTGTATCTTTTCATTTGCTATGATACGACAAATCGCTAACCTTAAACACCCAGTCGTTCATAAAAGTTGAAGGCGGTATAGTACTATGGTAATAGAGCAAGTGCAGAATCACTGAAGCGGAATTGATAACTTGAAAGCATTTAGCGCGGGGCCCTTGACAGTGCGGGGCCCGTAGCATTATGCTGCGTTTGCTACTAGGATAGTCCGGCACTGCAGCTCCATTCATGGCCTTGTCTCACTGGTGCCACAGACCAAAGGACACCAAAGGGTGGACAGTACAAGGACAATGCAAACTCCAAAGCGTTCACAGCTCGCGTTTCAGCAGTTTCATCTACGGGGCCTCTTTTTTTTGTGCTGCCAGTTTTTGCCAGTTTAAGATAACGAAAAGAAACCATTCGAAATGGCGTTATAATACATCCGGTGTTAAGATGTAAAAAAAAACCCACCACCAGTTATTGTTGCAATGAAAAAGTGGACCCGTAGATACGTGCAAAGTTTATTCGTTCAACCAGCTGACAGCTCAGGATACCTGAAGGATCGAAGTCTCATTTGTTAGAGGCGACCTTCTAAGGGGCCGGACAAAGCGGACGGGGTATGAGCACCGCAATGAGGCGAAGCAACGAAAGCCAATTCGAAATCGGAGCAAACAAACAAACAAACTAAAAAAAAAATCTGCGTCGCCACTTGACACACCGAAAATATTCGCAGCAAAACAAAAAAAAGCGGTGGCCCTTCTAATTAATAAATAATTAAAGAACGGTCGATTATCGAGGCGGTTATTTGAATCGATAAGTGGGGGGGGGGGGGGGGGGGGGTAGGCAAATCGTCACGGGAATATTATCGACCGCGTCGACAACAGGAAACGTTTGAACAAAAGCAGCTCGTTGTGAAACTTCCGGGCTCATGGATGGTACTCGGTGAATCGAGACTCACACGGAGGTCCCATCAGAGACACACACAGATACCCATTATAGACACACACAGAGACCCATAGACACACACAGAGACCCATAGACTCACACAGTACCCATAGACTCAGACAGAGACCCATAGATACACACAGAGACCCATAGACTCACAGAAAGACCCATATACACACACAGAGACCCATAGACTCACAGAGAGACCCATAGACACACACAGAGACCCATATACTCACACAGAGACCCATAGACTCACACAGAGATCCATAGACTCACACAGAGACCCACCATAGACTTACGCAGAGACCCATAGACTCACACAGAGACCCATAGACTCATCACACAGAGACCCATAGACTCACACAGAGACCCATAGACTCACACAGAGACCCATATACTCACACAGACACCCATAGACACACACAGAGACCCATATATTCACACAGAGACCCATAGACTCACACAGAGACCCATAGACTCACACAGAGACCCATAGACTCACACAGAGACCCACCATAGACTCACACAGAGACCCATAGACTTACACAGAGACCCATCATAGAACCCCACGGAGATCCATATCACAGACGCTCACGTGCGTGACTTTAACGTGCGCTGCATTAGCTATGAGCAGCTCATGGTACAGGGACTCCTCTACTTACGAACCAGTTAGGTTCCCGATGACTATTCGTAAGTAGATTTTTTCGCAAGTCCAACTTTACTCCTGTCAATTCCAAACGTGTTGTACGGCGTGTACACTAAACATGTGGCATATAGATGCCACTGGTTCTTCATGTTCTGCAGATTAGATGTCACTGTTTCTTCATGTTCTATAGATGTTGATGCCACTGGTTCTTCATGTTCTATAGATGGAGATGCCACTGGTTCTTCATGTTCTGCAGATTAGATGCCACTGTTTCTTCATGTTCTATAGATGTTGATGCCACTGGTGCTTCATGTTCTATAGATGTAGACGCCACTGGTTCTTCATGTTCTATAGATGTAGATGCCACTGGTGCTTCATGTTCTGCAGATGTAGATGCCACTGGTTCTTCATGTTCTGTAGATGCCACTGGTCCTTCATGTTCTATAGATGCCACTGGTTATTCATGTTCTATAGATGCCACTGGTGCTTCATGTTCTGCAGATGTAGATGCCACTGGTTCCTCATGTTCTGCAGATGTAGATGACACTGGTTCTTTATGTTCTGCAGATGTAGATGCCCCTCGTTCTTCAGTTCTGCAGATGTAGATGCCACCACCACCGCCATCTCTTGCGCGGCGGTTAAACTTACGACTCTCGGTCCGAACAGGCAATTGGACACACGGACGAGGAGCTTTGTTCGTATCTCTGAAAGTTCGTAAGTCGAGTGTTCGCAAGTAGAGGAGGTCCCTGGTACTGAAGTTCGCGCCGCGGTGACGTCACTGGGGCGCTTGCAAGGCCCCGGTAAACGACTTGTGACGTCATCACTCGAGGACCCTTTCACGAATCTCCTCGGTCACGAGCGGAGTCGGTGCCGTCAACTTTCTGCTCGCTACGAGATGAGAGAGCGACACGAATAAGTAGCATGGGTTCATCCCCGGCGCGTTCGTGGCGACTTGGAAAAGTGAGGTCCGGGGGGGGAGGGGGGGGATAGGGGAGAGGGGTGGGGGTATCGGGGGGTGGGGGGAACTTTGTTAATGATGATGATGTACGGTACTACTGGAAGCGAGGTATGTTAGCTGTATATAAACACACACTTATTTATGAGTAATTTAATCAAAGTGTACATAGGCTGCATTTTCGCTTATCACTGTGTGTATTTAACGCGATTTATTCTATACCTCAGTTCGTCGCTGTTGCTATTATGAATATCATTTAACGTCATTGTTGATAGGTGCACATATACAATATATGTTGGGAATGTTGTGTCGTTGCTTTTTGCCGTGTTAGATTTCCGATTGGCTTCATTTCGCGACGCCGCGTGGACCGACTGCGTTTGAGTCGAACTCTTTCGACCGCTCGCCGCCACTGAGAAAACCCAGACACAAAAAAAGAAATCCTATCGCCTGCTCATTTAATTGTACGCTAAAAGTATTTTTTAAATAAATTGTTTCTAATCGGCGATGGGGTGGGGGGGGGCAAAAAACTTGAGTGACATTCGTACGTGAAAAACTAACAACAACAACAAAACCCGTACAAAATACAAGCGAAAAAAAATCGATAAATAATATACAAAACTTTCGTTGCATATATTGTACATTGAAAATAACCCCCCAAAAAAAACCCTTTGTCGTGTTGCACTGTTGAATAAAAAAAACGAAACTGAGCCGCACGCGGCGAATGATTGCTACACCGTGGTGGAGTTTTCGTCTCTTCATTGTTGAACTCTTTTATGACTTCAATCGCAGTCTCAGAATGAGGACCTGTCTCTCACTCAGTGTGTGTGTGTGTGGGGGGGGGGGGGTGAATATCAGCACTGGGGAGACAAAGGCGATCGGGCGAGGTGTTGACCACACCACTGTTTTGGAACGCCTTAATAAATGATCGCACGTGGCACTTGCCCTAAAAAAAATCTACGTTGGTTATACGGGGGATCTTTATCTAGATTTGAAGCTTTCGTGACTGCAAGGATTCATATTCTTAGGTTTTTTCGCTAAAGTCACGTAGGTAAAAAAATTAAATTAGTAAAAGTAAAATAAAAATAAAATAAAAATCACGACGTTTCGGAGGCAACACAAGCTTCCGTCTTCAGGTGGAACCGTCACAGCACGATTGCTGTATCAAGTAAGGCACTTTTGGGGCAAGTGCTGTTCGCACACTCCACCTCTATTCAGATCTCTCACTTGAAACAGCTATCGTGCTGTGACGGTTCCACCTGAAGACGGAAGCTTGTGTTGCCTCCGAAACGTCGTGATTTTTTTTTTTACTTTTATTAATTTAAATTTTTTACCTACGTGACTTTACCGAAAAAAGCTAAGAATATGGATTTTTATCTTTTGTGCAGAGCCGACACGTGATACATATGTGTGCGTGCATGTTGAACTGTGCATGTGTGTATCCGTATGACGCGTGTTCGTGCGTATTGGTGTCCGTTCGATTGACACTCACGATCATCCACCACTGACGAATAACTGAACCGCTCCTGGACTTCCCCAAGGTTGACTCAGCCTCAAATTGTGCACCTTGATGCGGTGCGGGTGACCATCAGCACTGGGGAGACAAAGGTGACCGAGGCGTTCAGGCAAACACCAGCCCCCTCGTGTGCCGTTTTCCGGCCTTCATAACAGGTGCTGCTCGCTAACAACAGCACTTGCCCCAACAGTCTGTTGAGGCCAGACGGGGGGTCTTTGTGTCTTTGTTTTAGTCCCTAATGCGAGAGATAACGGGCGAGAGACGAACCGCTGTAGGCTGTTGTGATGCTGTTCTCTCGCGATTCGCGAATACAAATGAAGATTTCGCAATCAGCACAAGCGGCAATGTAACCCCGACATCACGTGCAGGCAAAATAGCAATATTATACGGCCCCTTTTACAATCCACCGCACATGTTTGACCATACTTCACCATGCTGGTCAGTGTGTTGTGCGGTTGGTATCACTGGACACCGGTGTTGAGCCGTGGTAAGGAGGCTTATGATTATTTTACACATCGCCTCGGCTGCTTATTCAAGGCTGAGTCGACCTGGGAGAGACCCAAGAGACTGGTGAAAATATATTCGTCCAGGGGTTTGTTCGTGAGCGGGAATCGAACCACTGCAACCACCCGTTTCGACAACAAAGACAAAGGCAAAGATCCCCCGTATAGCCTGAACAGACTGTTGAGGCAAGTGCTGTTAGCGAGCGCCTATGAACGCCGGTACAGCACACGAGGGGGTGGGTGGCCAACCCCACGCCTTTGTCTCCGCAGTGGCGATGTTGACGCACATTGCACCAGGTACAAGACCGGTTTAGATCAATATCACTGGGCGTTGGCCCTGAGCCGGAATCGAACTCGGGTCGTCGGGTTTCGTAGCCACCGCTCCCCACAAAGACGCTAATACAAAGACAAAGATCCCCTGTATAGCCATTAACAGAATGTTTGGAGCAAGTGCTGTTCGCGAATAGCACATATGAACCCAAACCAAACCTCTGTTATGGACCTATGAAGGATGACACGGCACACGAGGGGGCGGGTGGCCAGCACCATGCCCGGCCGCCTTTGCCTCCCCAGTGGAGATGTTTCACACATCGTATCATGTCAGAATCAGAATATTTATTTATCCTCGAGAAATCCGATGAGCTATGAAGCTCTTTTTCATAGATGTCCTGTAGGGGTGGCTAAAGGTCGTTATTTTAGGCTGAGTCGACGTAGGGGAGGAACGCGACCGGTTCAGCTAATCGTTACTGGTGTTGTTGGTCGTGCACGTGAATCGAACCCGGGTCGCCGGGTTCGCTGCGCAGCGCCCTAACCGCTGCACCACCGCTCCCCACGAAGACACGCACGCACACACAGCTCACATTTACTCGTGCACTGCACTTGCCACGTCTCCCCCCCTCCTCCTCCTTATCAGGTGGAAAATATCAAATGCTCCGAGTCGCAATTTAAATGCAAAACATCCCCGCTTCGCAATTTACTTTTCAATCTTAGACAGAGCCCCCTCCTCACTCGCCGTCCTCCGTCTCTCACGCTTATATTAGTTTAACAAAACATTCCGCAGGTTTGTGGTTTTCATTATTTTATTTTAAAGCCGCCACCTCGATAATCTCCGTTCTTGCGCTTGACCCGCGCGCCTCCGCCGGCGCTCAAGTTCGCGTAAAAAGAAAAGCAATCGCGTCAATTCGGTGGCGAGTTCGAGGGTGGAGGAACGAGACGGGAACTGGAGAGGGAAGAGAGGAGGAGAGATGGAATGGGAAATAAGAAGACATTTGCGGGAAAGACAAAAAAAAGGAACGGAGAATCGGGAGCCAAGGGGGTCGGGAGAGATGAGGAGAGGGAGGAGGAAGAGGCTGCACGGGAGGGTGTCTGTTTTCACAGTGGGCGGCGGAGAGAGGGGAGGGATTCAGAGTTGGGGGTGGGGGGTCACGGAGAAGTCACGTGATTTGCGGGAGGCATGATGTGGATGAGATTTGTAGATATTCCCCCAAGAATTACTTGCCACTCTACGCTCCGTGAGGGTTTTATTTACATGTATATAAGCAGAAGAATCAGAATTCAAAGTAAATGTGTGCGAGCAAATCACTTTGAGCGATACAATCATATTCTTGGTTCTTTCGGTAAAGTCACGTAGAAGGGAAATAATAAAATAAAAAATATATAAAACAATAAAAATTCACACCTGATGATGTTTGCTTGTGTTGCAGTCGAAACGTCGTGAGAATTTTTATTGTTTTATAATTGTATTATTTTATTATTTCCATTCTACGTGACTTTACCGAAAGAACAAAGAATATGAATCCATGCAGTCACGAAAGCTTTAAATCAAAATGTACGATACAGTTCTGTTAATCTTCAAGGGCGATTCGGCCAGCAGACAACAGAGGTAGCAAACCGTCATCAGAACCAGCATCGGAATCAGAGGCAGAGTTATTACGTAGGTAAAATAGAAATAATAATAGAAATAAAATAATAAATCACGACGTTTCGGAGGCAACACAAGTCTCCGTCATCAGTAAATTTTTGCTGTGACGGTCCCACCTGATGACTGAGACTTGTGTTGCCTCCGAAACGTCGTGATTTATTATTTTATTTCTTTTATTATTTCTATTTTTATTTTTATTTATTTTTATTATTGATTATTGATTATTTATTTTTACCTACGTGACTTTACCGAAAAAACCTAAGAGTACTTGCCAATAACATTTAGGCAAACGATTTCAGGACCTCGCCTTTGCATGAACTGCCATCTACAAACTAACACAACAACCACAACGTGATCAGTCAACGAGTCCTGAGTGTCGGCATGCACACACACGCTCGGATCATCGATGATACACCGTCCAGCTTGTGCCCAAACAACTCCGACGATTGCGTAGTTTGAGTCCCAATGTTCAGCAGCTTCTTCTCAGCGGCGTTGGCTCCGTCCCAATCCGCGGCGCGGATCTGTCTCGTGCACGAGCCTCGACTCAGGGCACGTGTCGTCTATGCTGCCTCTCTGCGCGCAGACAACAGATGGTCGTTGCGTCTCGTCCGTATTGTTTCGTGTGCACTGCGTGTCTCCTCTGTCCCGTCTCACCCTGAATTACTCACTGCCCCGTCGCGTCCCCCCTCTGTGTGTGTGTGGGGGGGTAGCGGTTGTGCAGCGGTTAGCGCGCTGCGCTAAGAACCCGGTGACCCGAGTTCGATTCTCGCTCACCGTCAACATCGGTGTGGCGAATATCTGAACTCGTCCTGGGCCTTCCCTAGGTCGACTCAACCTAAAATAAGTATCTGGTGCGGTGTGTAAACATCGGCATTGGGGAGAAAAAAGCGGCCGGGCGTGGTGCTGGCCACCCACCCCCTCGTGTGCCGTGCCGGCCTTCATAGGTGCTACTCGCTTAACAGCACTTGCCCCAACAGTCTGTTAAGGCTACACGGGGGATCTTTTTCTTTGGTTTCGTTTATACTCTCCCCTTTGTGAAGTTCATATCGTGTGTAGCCTGGTTGTCTATTCCTCTGCTGCGCTCGTGTCTCCTCTGTCGCTTTGTACTCGCTGGTTCGTCTGTATTGGCGTCTGAGTTTCGTCCGGTTTGTTTCGTCCCATTTTTAATTTCTCATCATTTCTTATCACCATCTGGTTGGCTGTGTAGGGTGGTCGTGGATATTAACGACACAACTTGGGTCAGATCGTTCCGTGGCTTACACCCACAAAATAAATTGTGAGCCGTTTGTGTAATAAATATTCCCCTTTAAGGCTTTCGTGACTGCAGGGATTCATCGTCTTGGTTCTTTCGGTAAAGTCACGTAGAAGGGAAATAATAAAATAATAAAAATAAAACATAATAAAATAATAAAAATTTAACATAATACAATACAATTCTCACGACGTTTCGGCCACAATGCAAGCAGCCGTCCTCAGGTGAAGAAAAGACGCTGTCTTTCCTACAGCCCTGTTCTTCACCTGAGGACGGCTGCTTGCATTGTGGCCGAAACGTCGTGAGAATTGTATTGTATTATGTTTCATTTTTATTATTTTATTATTTCCCTTCTACGTGACTTCACCGAAAGAACCAAGAAGATGAATCCCTGCAGTCACGAAAGCTTTAAATCGAAATTTGATCCAATCCTCGTGTCATGTCTCTTCATCGCCGCAACTCCAATGAGCACCGTTGGTTACGTACGGTGCGAAAGAAGTCCGACACGCACACGTCCTCGTGTCCATGGTGCACAACATCTGCGCCTCCGCGCTTTTTCTGAGTTTCTCTTTGTCAAGGTTTTTCTGTCCGTCTCTTTCGGCCTCATCGGTTCTGCCTCGATTGTTCCAGGCAAAGTAACAAAAACACAAACCCCCAACAACAACAACAATAACCCCACAAAACGTAACTTATAATTGATTATTACTCGCCCCCATTCGACGCTTGTGTCGTGAGCATAACAATAGATTTTGCCCCCCCCCCCCCCACAAATACAATAATCTATTGATCACAAAACGCTTAACAGACACACACAGAGAGATGCAGAAATATTCTGACCATGTGTGCATATCTAATCGCGTCCATGTGTCACCAACACCCTGCACGTGTAAGCGACGTCCCTAAGAATATTCAAGCCCCCCTCCCTATCCTCCCATCTCTTTAACACAGACGGACCCCCCCCCCCATCCCCTCATTTCCAAAGCACCCCGTGGCTGTAACACAATGGCAAGAAAAACTGCCTCCATTCACACACGACCTGGGTGCTCCGCCTGCAATGGCCTCCTCCACTCATCCTCTTACTCACCCATCTATCCACTCACCCACCCATCCACCCATCCGCTGACCCATCCACACACCCATTCACTCAGCCATCCACCCACCCGTCCACTCATCCATCCACTCACCCATCTGCTCACCCATCCACCGACTCACCCATCCACTCACCCATCCACTCACCCATCCATCCGCTCGCCCATTTACTCACCCATCCACTCAGCCACCCACTTATCCACTCATCCACTCACTCATCCACTCACCCATCCACTCACCCATCCACCCATCGGCTCACCCATTCACTCACCCACCCGCCTACACACTCACCTACTCACCTACTTACCCATCCTCCCCATCCACTAATCTACTCGACGACCCATCCACATACCCACCAATCTACTCACTTACCCATCTATTCACCCACTCATCTACTCACACTTCTATCCACGCATTCACCAATCTGCTCAACGACGCTTCCACTCACGCACTCATTCAAACACCAAAACAATCCCCCACCCAGCCACGCCCCCACCCATTCACCCACCCACCCACCCTGTCACGCACCCACCCATCCCTACCGGGCCCTCTCACATTATACACGCCACGCCTCACAGTATGCTGCCTTTCTCGCGCTGCTAATGCGCTTGAATAATTATAGGGGTCCATGTTTATAATGTACTATTATTGTTGTTATTATAATAATTAATGTGAATACAGGAGGGGGCGGGGGATGGAAACGCGTCCGAGGGTCACATGCACGCAGGAGATGGAGCGATTAAATCAGCTGGTGCGTGTGCGGATCTTGGAGGTGGATCATCACATTTGGAGGATGGCAATTTACGGTGGTGGCGACGGCGAATTGGGAAGGCTTTCATCCAGCAGTGGATTGACCATGGCTGCTGCTGATGATGATGATGACGATTATTCTACGAGGGTTAATCGATGAGTCTTGTGTTGGCTTAACAACAGAAGGAGCGGTTTAATATAAGAAAGGATGAAAGTTTAGCAATGGACAACCGGCGGTAGCAATGTCAGCATCATCACCATCATCATCAGCAGCAGCGTCATCATCAGTGTTGGCCACAGCTCACGCGCCTCCCCATCCATCATCATTGACTCATCAGCAAAACATTGCAAGCCATCACGCGAACTTCGGGTCATCTTCGCACCGGCGGCTTTTGGCTGAGCCATCGAACAAAGACGGTCACCACACGGCAGCCACTGGAGATGTGCACTTTAAAATCATCTCGATTTTTAAACTAATTTCCTTAGAACGGCTTTTTTTCGTGTTTAGTTTGTTGTCCTTCCCCACGCAACTCCGATGAGCGCGGTTTGGCTACGTACGGTGCGAAAGAAGTGCAACATAAGAACATTGCAAGCCTCGTGGTATTGGCACGTCGGAAGATGCGGGGTTCGTAGTGCAGCGCTCTAACCACTACACTACCGCTCCCCAATACACACACACATAGACACACATACAGACAACAACAATGATCGCCGTTCACCATGCCAGGTGCACTTTGAGGCCACGTGAAGTATCGAAGGCTCGCTGGCAGGAGGTCACCGAACAGACGCAGGTGCCGTGGGTTGACTGACTGAGATGACTGGCAGATGCACCGTGCTCCCCACTGCGCAAACTGTCTTGCGCTTTAATCGCCCGGCGCTTCTGCTCGTTGTTGTGAGCGTCGCTCTTCTGCATACAAAAGACACGGAAGAAGATCCCCCTCCACCCCCCCCCCCGTTTCTAGCCTCAACAGACTGTTGGGAGCAAGTGCTGTTAGTGATGATCTCTGCACGTGCGCACGCACGCACGCGCGCACGCACGCGCGTCCATTATAAAGGGCGCGCCCTCGGACACAGACACGCGCGTGTCTAGAGAAGGTGGAGTTCTATAGCGGGGGAAGTGTGGGGGGGGGGCTGGGGGCTTAGTTGAAAGGCATCGGAGTCACTAAAACAGGGGGGGAGCGATGGGGGGGGGTATAGGTCTCTATTCTCTGCTCCTTAACAGATCGGTGTTGGGGCAAGTGCTGTTAGCGAGTAGCAACCCATGAAGGCCGGCATGGCACGCGAGGGGGTGGGTGGCCAGCGCCACGCCCGGCCGCCTTTGTCTCCCTAGTGGCGATGTTTGCGCCAGATACACATTTGAGGCCGAGTAGACCTAGAGGAGGCCCGGGATCGGTTCAATTAATTGTCTTTGTATTGGGGATTCGGTTCCAAGGCCTCCTCTTAGTCGACTCAACTTCCAAGGAGTACCTGGTGTGGTGTGTAAACATCGCCATTAAGGGAGACAAAGGCGGCCGGGCGTGGTGATCGACTTCATAGGCGCTCGCTAACAGTACTTGACTTAACGGCCTTTGTGTTGTAGAGTTTGTATGTTTGTTTGTACGATGCAGAGTTTGTAAACACTCATTGCGCATTATACAGTACATTTAATAACTTATATTGGAGTACGTTTTTTTGGCACAAGGCACTACCACTAGAGTACATGGACGAGGCACGCCTATCCATAACGATGTCATATTAGCGTACCCTATATCAGGTGTACCCTATATGTATCGCGCCCTACACAATGTTGTGAACACGTGCATAGGACTATGGAATACGATGAAACCGGACTGCAGCAATAAGTTCCCAGCCGTTCCGGTTGAAATGAAAACTTTGGCCAACACTGAACCCTACTAAGCTCGACCAAAATCTCCCCATCTCATCATCACCATCATCATCCTGCACTACGTACGGTGCGAACGAAGTTCAACATACATACCCCCACCTCGCCCCCCCCCCTACCCCCCACCCCTCTCCCCAACCTTAGCGATTTAATGAAGTGCCTTCTATTCATGACCGAACATAATGTCCCTAATCGCCTCGCAGTCGCCTTCTGGGGAAGGACAAAGCGGGTGCCCGCGGCGATTTAAGAGGGGAAAGAGGTTGGGGAGGGGGAGGAGGGGGGGGTCGAGTGGTGACAGAGGGAGCTGAATGCGTGCGCGTGCGCGCGAGTTCGATGGATAGAGACCCAGATAGTGGCGAGTGTGTGTGTGGGGGGGGTGTAAGTTTGTGTTGTGAGAAGCGGTAGTGCAGTGGTTGGAGCTGCGCTGTCGCTACGAACCCGGCGGCTACCCGAGTTCGACTCCAGCTCGCGGCAAACACCGGTGACGGTCATCCCCTAGGTTGACTCAGCCTCAAATGAGTACCTGGTGCGGTGTGTAAACAGCGCCACTAGGGGAGACAAAGGCGGCCGGGCGTGGTGCTGGCCGCCCACCCCCCTCGTGTGTCGTGCCGGCCTTCATAGGTGCTCGCTCACAGCACTTGTCCCAACCGTCTGTTACAGGCTACACGGGGGATCTTTGTATTTGCCTTTGTACTTTGGTGGACTTGTACATGCGACTCAGTCCGTGCGTAAGTACGTTCGCGTGTTGGGGAGTCGGTGTGTATGTGTTTCACAGTGTGTATTTGTGTGTGTGTGTGCGCGTGTGAGTTTCATCCAGTCCTGGACCTCCCCTAGGTCGACTCAGCCTTAAATGAGTGCCTTTTGCGGTCGTGTGAACATCAGCACCCGCCCCTTTCCGTGTGCTACGTCGACCTTAGTAGGTGTCCGCTGACAGCACTTGCCCCAATAGTCTGTTTAAGGCTATACGGGGGGGATCTTTGTCTTTGTGCGTGGTGTGCGTGTGGGTTGCACGTGTCTCTTGACACTCTGCGAGACTTTTCCTGAACAAAACACAAGTAAACTCCAAAATGCCCCCACCCCCTACCACACTTACACCCACGTGTGCTCTCCCACCTTAATGCCAAGCTAACCTAGGGGAGACCCATACCAGTCTATCACCGAACCCACGCCTTGCACGATGCTTCAGCAGCAGCAGCAACTCCAGTACACGCTCACACATTTATGGCCGAGTCGACCTAGGGGAGTCCCAGATTGGTGAGCTCACACACACACCGCTCTGTTAACACACACACACACACTCCTCTCTGTTAACACACACACACACACTCCCTGCTCTGTTAACACACACACACTCCTCTCTGTTAACACACACACTCCTCTCTGTTAACACACACACACTCCTCTCTGTTAACACACACACACCGCTCTGTTAACACACACACACACTCCTCTCTGTTAACACACACACACACACCGCTCTGTTAACACACACACCCCGCTCTGTTAACACACACACAAACACTCCTCTCTGTTAACACACACACACACACTCCTCTCTGTTAACACACACACACACACTCCTCTCTGTTAACACACACACACACACACTCCTCTCTGTTAACACACACACACACACTCCTCTCTGTTAACACACACACACACACCTCTCTGTTAACACACACACACACTCCTCTCTGTTAACACACACACACACACTCCTCTCTGTTAACACACACACACACTCCACTCTGTTAACACACACACACACTCCTCTCTGTTAACACACACACTCCTCTCTGTTAACACACACACACACTCCTCTCTGTTAACACACACACACACTCCTCTCTGTTAACACACACACACACCGCTCTGTTAACACACACACACTCCTCTCTGTTAACACACACACACTCCACTCTGTTAACACACACACTCCTCTCTGTTAACACACACACACACACACTCCACTCTGTTAACACACACACTCCTCTCTGTTAACACACACACACTCCTCTCTGTTAACACACACACACACTCCTCTCTGTTAACACACACACACACACTCCTCTCTGTTAACACACACACACACACTCCTCTCTGTTAACACACACACACTCCTCTCTGTTAACACACACACACTCCTCTCTGTTAACACACACACTCCTCTCTGTTAACACACACACACACACTCCTCTCTGTTAACACACACACACTCCTCTCTGCTAACACACACACACACCCCACTCTATGTTAACACATATACACAGCTCTGTTAACACACACACACCCGGCTCTGTTAACACACACACACGCAGCCCCCATAATCCCCCTTAACAAGGCACTTAACCTCCTCCTCGTCGCATTCATTTTCTCCGTGACAAGGAGGCGAGGAGGGGAGGAGAGGGGTGGAGGGTGAAGGCGCTGTGGGGGGGGGGGACGCTATTGTGGTCACTAACATCTGCGTCCCCAGGGGCACGGCGCATCTCTGTGCACAAGTTTGTAAATGCGCGCACGCGTGTGCTCGTGGGTCCGTCTGTCTGCCTGTGTGTCCGTCTGTCTCTGTCGGTCTGTGTGTGTGGGTCCGTCTGTGTGCTTGTGTCCGTCTGTTGGGGAGCGGTGGTGCAGCGTTTATCGCGCTGCGCTATGAACCTGGCGACCCGCGTTCGATTCCCGCTCACGGCCAACACCAGTGACGATTATCTGAACCGGTACTGAGCCTCCCCTAGGTCGACTCAGCCTCAAATGAGTAGCTGGTGCGATGTGTAAACATCGCCGCTGGGGAGACAAAAGCGGTCGGGCGTGTGATGCTGGCCCACCCATCCCCTCCGTGTACCGTTGCGGCCTTCATAGGTGCTCGCTAACAGCACTTGCCCCTACAGTCTGTTAAGTCTATACGGGGGATCTTTATCTTTGTCTTTGTGTCCGTCTGTGTGTGTCCGTCTGTCTGTCTATGTGTGTGTGTCCGTCTCTCTGTGTGTGTCCGTCTGTCTCTGTGCGCGTAACCGTCTGTCTCTGTCTTTGTGTGTGCGTGTGTGCGTGTGTCCGTCTGTCTGTGTGTGTGTGCGTTTGTCCATTTGTCTGCTCGTGTGCCCGTGCATCTGACCATGTCGCTGTCTTTTTCTTTGTCCCTTTAACTCTCTAGCGTGTTAGTCTCTCTGCGTGTCTCTCTGCCTGTCTCCCTGCCTGTCTCTCTGCCTGTATGTCCGGCCATCTGTCTGTTAGTCTGCCTCTCCGTCTGGCGCTAACGTTACTCCGGCCAATGGCTAAGGGTACATTGCGGCAAGAGTGGCAGCCGACGACTTAAATGCGTCCGAGGGGCACCTCCACAGTGGACGTGGAAGCGTTGAGACGAGTCACGTGTGCTGGTGTGGTGGGGATGGGTGGCGCAGCGGTTAGCGCTACGCTGTGCGCCCTCGATCCCGGCCAACCCGAGTTCGATTGCCGCTCACGGCCAACATCGGCGACGATTATCCGAATCGGTCCTGGGTCTCCGCTTGGTCGACTCAACCTCAAACGAGCAGCCCTTGCGATGTGTAAGAGCGTCAGCTTTGGGGGGGGGAGACAAAGACGGCCGGGCTCGGTGTTAGCCACCCAACCCTCCCCGTGTGCCGTGCCGGCCTTCGTGGGTCCTGCTCGCTGGCAGCACTTGCTCCCATGATCTGTTAGAGACTATGCGGGGGACCTTTGTCTTTGCGTGCGCGTGTGTAGAATCACGGGCGCTGCTGTCCGATGCTGCCGACCTCACAGAGGTCGAGAGCCCGGCTCGCTCCCGTGGTCAACTCAAACTTTGGATGTCACTTCTCTCCCACCCCTCCTCATCCTGACTCTCCACTCTCTCGACAACCCAGGCCCTGCCCCCGTTACCCTCCCTTGCACTCTACTGACCTCTTCCCCTTCTCTGTCAATCCTTACGATCCATCATCACTACTAGCCCCCACCCCCAAAAAACCCGACTCTGCATTGCACTCTGCTCACCCCTACCACTCTCTTGATCTCTCTCCTCGCTCTCCACTCTATAACCTCTCATCTCCAATACTCCTTGACTCGCCCCGACTCTCCCTTGTGCTCTCCTCACCCCTACCACTCTCTTGATCTCTCTCCTCGCTCTCCACTCTATAACCTCTCATCCCCAATACTCCCCGACTCTCCCTGCCTCTCCCTCACTCTCCCTTGCACTCTCCACACCCCTACCACTCTCTTGATCTCTCTCCTCGCTCTCCACTCTGTAACCTCTCATCCCCAATACTCCTTGACTCGCCCCGACTCTCCCTTGTGCTCTCCTCACCCCTACCACTCTCTTGATCTCTCTCCTCGCTCTCCACTCTATAACCTCTCATCTCAAATACTCCACGACTCTCCCTGCCTCTCCCTCACTCTCCCTTGCACTCTCCTCACCCCTACCACTCTCTTGATCTCTCTCCTCGCTCTCCACTTTATAACCTCTCATCTCAAATACTCCCCGACTCTCCCTGCCTCTCCCTCACTCTCCCTTGTACTCTCCTCACCCCTACCACTCTCTTGATCTCTCTCCTCGCTCTCCACTCTATAACCTCTCATCTCAAATACTCCCCGACTCTCCCTGCCTCTCCCTCACTCTCTCTTGCGCTCTCCTCACCCCTACCACTCTCTTGATCTCTCTCCTCGCTCTCCACTCTGTAACCTCTCATCCCCAATACTCCTTGACTCGCCCCGACTCTCCCTTGTGCTCTCCTCACCCCTACCACTCTCTTGATCTCTCTCCTCGCTCTCCACTCTATAACCTCTCATCTCAAATACTCCACGACTCTCCCTGCCTCTCCCTCACTCTCCCTTGCACTCTCCTCACCCCTACCACTCTCTTGATCTCTCTCCTCGCTCTCCACTCTATAACCTCTCATCTCAAATACTCCCCGACTCTCCCTGCCTCTCCCTCACTCTCCCTTGCACTCTCCTCACCCCTACCACTCTCTTGATCTCTCTCCTCGCTCTCCACTCTATAACCTCTCATCTCAAATACTCCCCGACTCTCCCTGCCTCTCCCTCACTCTCTCTTGCGCTCTCCTCACCCCTACCACTCTCTTGATCTCTCTCCTCGCTCTCCACTCTGTAACCTCTCATCCCCAATACTCCTTGACTCGCCCCGACTCTCCCTTGTGCTCTCCTCACCCCTACCACTCTCTTGATCTCTCTCCTCGCTCTCCACTCTGTAACCTCCCATCCCCAATACTCCACGACTCTCCCTTACCCCCCCCCCCACTCTCTCCGTGTCTCTCCGCTACCCATAATGGGCATTTTTGTTCCCCAAAAAACGTTTTCCTGCAACCCCCCCGCCCCCCCCCCGCGTGTAATTACCGGTGGGGATGAGAGACATCCGAAAACGATTAGAGAGAGAGAGAGAGAGCGAGCGAGCGAGCAGGTCGCAGGGCATTTAACGTTCTGGAAACGTTGGGAAACGCCACGGTGGGGGGGGGGGGGTAAGGGATGCGTGAGGGCAGGGACTCGAGGGGGGGGGGGGTACCGGGGGCATTGGGGCATGGCTGTGGGGGGGGGGGAAATGGGGGGGCAACGGGGGGGGGGGGTGCTGAAATTATATTGCAGAACACAGCTCATTAGTATTCATGTAAATAGGTAACATATTTATTAAAGTCATATATTTGCGTGCGTCTTTTTTATAATAAGGGTGGCCCAGATGTCTTGTAACCCCCCCCCCCACCCTCAATTAATTGACCCCTAACATTTATTTTTCCCTTGGCACAATTTCTGTTGTAAATAAACCTTACTCTAACAAAACACTACCACCACCACCACCACTCTCCGTCTTCCCGCGTGTACCCAACTTACTCCTCCCACGTTCAAATAGACACGAACTCGTTGCCCGCTGCACGAGCCCGATGATTGTTAAACACGTCACCACGTGACGCGCCGAGCCATCGACGGTGTCCGCGTCACGCGTGTGTACCACGTGGCACACGCGCACTGAGATCTCCATCTTACCCTGAATCGGCCCTGAGCGGCTCGTGCAAGACGCATCTTTGGTGGCTGAATAGACCGGCGGACGGGGTCAACCAGATGGACATGCGGGTAAATCGGACAGAGGTCAAACAGGCAGACAAGCGATTCGTCAAACAGACAGGCAGACGAAGAGACGGTCGACAGAAGATCAGTCGGACGGAGGAACAGACGGACAGAGCGTCAGACAGACAGACAGATATACAGCGAGACAGCCATGCAGAGAAGGGGTTCGTGAAGACGAATGGTCAAGTCAGAAGGTCAATCAGACGAGTCAATCAAACTCTGCACCGGTTTCGACGTTCAGCGGTCTCATCGTCAGAGTCGTGTTCCTTGCTCGGATCAATGCTGGTGTTGTGCCAGCACCTTGGCAGACGGACACGCTTCCCTTATGATGCGGGAGGAGGATGATGGGGGGGGGGGCATTCCAGTGCACGCGTCAAGCAAACATCGTACCTCTGATCCACGTGCTCCATCCGCGACGGCGCTTCGTGATGATATTGAGTGACATGCAACAGTACAGTGCAACAATTGATTGTTGCAGCAGTGCCCTCTGCTGATAAATGTAGAACCCCCCCCCCCCCCCACCACGTCCTCACCCCCCCGACTGCCCCACCACGACCACCAGCTACCCCCGTTGCAGCCGATACGATACGACACGACCACCATACAAGAACCCACTCCAACACTTTTTTTAATTTTTGAACAGGTTTAGGCCACAGCCCCAGCGAAACGGCTTACCGCGTGCAAATTGACGGCAGCCCAAGTGCTCGAAACGCGCGTTGATTCTAAATGTGGAGGGGAACACCTCGGAGGACCTAAGGGGCCGTCCATAAATGACGCCACGCACCTGGGGGGAGGGGGGGGTTGACATTTGTGACGATGTGTGACGAGGGGGAGGGGGGGTTTGAGAAATGTGACGTCACATCAAAATGCGCAACTTTCAATAAATATAGACAACACGTTCTACTTAATGAAATATACTTTTTAATAAATCAGACATTAAATACGCATTACAATGACAATACGTTTAAAGAATGTTTTTATTTGGGGGGGGGGGGCAGAGCTTTGTGACGTCATATTTGAGGGGGGGTCTGAATTTTTGTGACGCCGTGTGGGGTCAAAAATCGTCCAAAACCGCGTGACGTCATTTATGGAAGGCCCCTAAGACAAAAATCCACGCGACCACGGGGAGAGAGAGAGAGAGAGAGACGCGCAAACTCCAAATATACAGCAGCAGCAGGCGTCATGGTCGGTGATCGAACCCACGACCTCCTGCCTACCGGGCGAGGTAGCTAACAGCTCGCCGCCACGGCACCGATCCAGGCTCATACAGTGGCCCAGCGCAGGTAAGAGAAACACAAGACGTGGGTGTGGAGTGAATGAGCTCAACTCCAGAGGTCATTGATTCGGTCAAGGGGGTCCCTCTGGAAGGCCCGTGGGGTTAATGGTTTACGCGAATTGCGGGGGAAGGGATTGGCGGTGGGGTGGGGTGGGGGGATGGCGGGGAGAGATACTTTGGGGAGGAGGTGGTGGTGGTGGTGGTGGGATAACCTCTCAGCCTCAAAGCGATTGTAAGTCGAACACCTGTACGTGTGTGTGTGTTGTGGGGAGCGGTGGTGGAGCGGTTAGCGCTACGCTGCGCTATGAAGCTGGCGACCCGGGTTCGATTCCCGCTCACGGCCAACACCAGTGACTCATATTCTTAGGTTTTTTTGGTAAAGTCACGTGACTTTACCGAAAAAACCTAAGAATATGAATCCTTGCAGTCACGAAAGCTTCAAATCTAGAACCAGTGACTCAGCCTGAAATGAGTACCTGGTGCGGTGTGTAAACATCGCCACTGGGGAGACAAAGACGGTCGGGCGTGGTGCTGGCCACCCATTTCCTCGTGTACCGTTCTGGCCTTCGTAGGTGCTCGCTAACAGCACTTGCCCCTACAGTCTGTTAAGGCTATACGGGGGATCTTTGTCTTTGTGTGGGGAGCGGTGGTGTAACGGTTAGCGCACTGCGCTACGAACCCCACGGACCCGAGTTCAATTCCCGCTCCCGGCCAACAACAGTGACGGACCTGTGCTTTCCCTAGGTCGACTCAGCCTCAAATGAGTACCTGGTGCGGTGTGTGAAATTATCACCACTGGGGAGACAAAGGCGGCCGGGCGTGGTGCTGGCCACCGACCCTCTCGTGTACCGTGCCGGCCTTCATAGGGTTAAGAAATTTATATTGCAAAAAACGGGTACAGCAGGATCCTTAAGGAATATTACACAGATAACAAACTAGGTAGCACACCATTATAAAAAAAAAAACACTTTGCAATGTATTTATTCGTCAAAAATGAACCCTAATATATCGGAACCGGTCCAGAGTTTTGCTTGAATCGAATCAACGCGACTGGAATTACGCGCTCTCCGAAGATCCGTGGGGGACCGAGCATACACATATATTATATATATATTTATATCTGTCGTGTAGCATAACAAATATATATGAAGGATACACTATGCATGTGTCTGTCTGGGAATGTGTGTTAAACTTCTTTTGCACCGTACGTAGATAATTGCGCTAATCGGAGGTGCGTGGGAAGGGCAGCAAACTAAACACAAAAATCAGTTCTAACGAAATAGATGTTTTATCTTAATTTAAAAGTGCCACAGCTCCCAGTGGCTTCCCAATATCGGATAGGAAAGAACGTTCCAGACGGCCACAGAAGCGCGTCGCAAAGCACGCGCCATGCGGTGACCACCGTTGCCTTTGTTCGATGGCTCAGCCAAAAGCCGCTGCTGTTGTTTCGAGGATGACCGGCATTCGCGTGATGGTGATGATGGTTTACGTTCCTTGACGAGATCGGCGAGGTATTGTGGTTCATCTGTAGCAAGTAACTTTGTGCGTGTGCGTGTGTAATGACTTGCGACCTCGTTATAATGTAAATCGTTCAGCAACCGGAAGCCAAGGCGGCTGAGCGAGCAGTGGACGGACACGGTCGGATCTCGTAGTACCCGTCGCGACACTTACCAGATAATATTGTACACGCTGCAGCTTGGTCATCTATATATACCAAGGCCGTAGCCATGGAGTCAACATTGGGGGGGACCAAATCTTCCAGGGTGTCTGGGGGGTCCCAACCCAGAAAAATATTTTAAATTTGAAAACTAATTTTCTGCCTAAAATGTGAAAAAATTCACTAACACATGGGATGGACTTTTCATTCATTTTTCTACAATAATATCTAATAGTGTATTGTATTACATTGCTCTGTTTTTACTTTTTTACCATTTCTTGTTTTATTGTATGTAATGGCAGAGATTAAGGATGAATAAAGTACAACCATAACCACAATCATATAAAAAAAATCTACGCATTGATTTATATGAATACAAGTCCAGATATTGTGGCCAAGGTTTAGCAAATTGTTGTTTTTATTTACATAGCATAGCAAATATTTTTATAGCAATATATTGGGGGGGGGGGGACATTTTGAGCATATTTGAAATTGGGGGAAGATGTGTGATTAATGTGTCCCCCCCAATATATATAATAATTACGGCCTTGATATATACATATATCTGTGGATCGACAGGAGAAAAAAACAAACCAGACCGATATATGAAGGATACGTTAATGCGTCTGTCTGGGAGCGTCTTGTAAGCAGGATAATCCGGAACACCCGTATCTGCAAAGTATCTGCAACGTATTCCAGCATCGCGGGGACGGGCTTCTGTGGGTGGTTGCTCCGCTCGGTTGTGAAGGAAAAATCTGTGCGGAATTAGTGACGGGACACTGGCTCCTCCTCCTGTTGGCGATCATCGCCGTAGGGCACTAACTGGGCCATGAGGTTGTGTGTGTGCGCGCGTGTGTAGCGCGTAGATAATGCGAATTGGATAAAGACTCCAGATGAGACCGAAAATAATTAACTCAAAGCCCCAGTGACTTGCGAACGCGCGTTCCGAAATAAGAAAACGACGGAACGTGAGTTGGAAATATATTTTAATATTTTTTTCATGCAAAATATATCTTTGAATTATTTGCACGGGAATTTAAGGAAGTTTCGCTAATAGGGTTTTCCCCCCCCCCCTTTTTTCTGGCAACAAAACTGACACCTTTTGCAAGGAATCATTTACATTAACCACAATACTTGCAGTCAAATGCAAACAAAAAACAATACTCTGATAATTTATGCATTGTCCTTGTCCTTTTTTTATTGCATTTGACTGCAAGTATTGTGGTTAATGTAAACATGATTCCTTGCAAAAGGTGTCAGTTTTGTTGCCAGAAAAAAGGGGGGGAAAAACCCCCTATTAGTATATTTTGGTACTGGCAAAGGAGGCCCCATGATGAAGTTTCGCGAGTTGAGTTTTTTTTTGTTATTTGTGACACGTGCGAGTGTCATGCATAGGTGCAATTTTCCCGACTGTCTTCCACGGCAGATCCGTGACGCCGCGTTCACGGAGGCAACAGCAGCACCGGCCAGCAACAAACAGCGACCAAGAAAGAAAAAAAGGGCCTAAGAAGTCGATATCGCGGCGAACGAGCAGAGCAGAGACCTCAAGGAGTGCCGCACGGCGACCGAACGAGGACATTGAAGGGACGCTGAAGATCGCCTCGTTGGAGCCTCGTCACAAAGGATCCTGGTTTGGTCGACCGCCCCCAACGGCGTTGGGATGTCTGGCCATCTGCCTTCGCCGCATCGCACTTCTCAACTGAGATGGACATCGTCTCTGTGTGTGTGTGTGTGTCCTCGGTGGCGAGATAGGTGGGAAGCGGTAGTGTAGCGGTTAGAGCTACGCTGCGCTACGAACCCGGCGAACCCGAGTTCGATTCTCGCTCACGGCCAACACCAGTGACGATTATCTGAACCGGTCCGTTCCTGGGCCTCAACCTCAAATGAGTACCTGGTGCGGTGTGTAAACATCGCCACTAGGGAGACAAAGGCGGCCGGGCGTGGTGTTGGCCACCCACCCCGTCGTGTGTCGTTCCGACCTTCATAGGTGCTCGCTAACAGCACTTGCCCCAACAGTCTGTTAAGGCTATACGGGGGATCTTTGGTGGCGAGATGGTAGCCTTGTATACGGGAGGTCATCGGTTCGATCACCTACCCTGGCGCCTGCTGTATATTTGGAGTTTGCGTGTCTCTCTCTCCGTGGTCGCGTGAATTTTTCTACGGCTCTTCCGGTTTTCCCCTCCACGTTTAGAATCATGCGTTTAGAGTATTTGGCTGGTTTACAATTTCTCTGCACCATAAAGCCACTTCATTGGGCTATCATTTGTGGTCAGGTAGCGATATATAGCTACTGTATGTTTAGCACCGTACGTTGCCATCCGCGTTGATCGGAGATGCGGGGGAAGGACAGCAAACTAAACACACACACACAAAACTGTTCTGAAGAAATGAGTTTTCAATCTCGATTTAGAAGTGCATAACTCCAGTGGCATCACAATCTGGGAAGGAAGCGCGTTCCAGACGGCCGCAGAAGCGCATTTCAAAGCGCGCGATGCGGTGATCGTATTTGTCCGACGGTCAGCCAAAAGCTGCCGCAAGTTCTAGATTTGAAGCTTTCGTGACTGCAAGGATTCATACTCTTAGTTCTTTCGGTAAAGTCACGTAGGTAAAAAATTTAATTAAAATTAATAAAATAAAACAATAAAATCACGACGTTTCGGAGGCAACACAAGTCTCCGTCATCAGGTGGGACCGTCACAGCCAGATTTGCTGCATCAAGTGAGGCAAGGATTCAAGATGCAAGGATGACCGGCGCAAGGATGACCGGAGATCACGTGATGATGGTTCCTGCTCCTTGAACGAGATCGGCAAGAGAGTCTCCGCTTCGGTGGGTGCCCGCACAAGAGAAGACCCCCGTGATTCGTCGCCCTGAGCACTTGAGGCTTGGCGCTGCCGTGCGCCGCCACGTGTTAAGCGGGAGTCGATGATGATGAATTCATTGAGAAGTTTTTGGGGGTGTGTGTGGGGGGGGGGGGGGCTCGATGGGGGTGCGAACTCTAACCCGTCTCTCCAGCACCCTCAGTTGTACCCCCCCACCTCTCCTTCCGCTCGTTCGCCCCAACACCCTCTCCCCGATGTTCTTCACTCTGCGCTGTTTCTCACCCCGAATTTAACTCGTCGCTCAGTCGTCCGCGGCTCCATAGACGAACGGTTTCATTCATGAAATAATTGCATTGTTGGGGGGGGGGGGGGAGAGCGGTGGCGCAGTGGTTAGCACACTGCGCTATGAACCCACCCAGTGAAGTTCAACTCCCGGCCACGGCCCACATGGGTGGCGCGAGTTATATGAGGAACCGGTCCTCCTGGGCACCCTCCCCTTCACCAACCCGCACTGACTGGCGTGGTGAAGTATGGTCACATATACCCCACGATCCATGCGGCGTGGAGGGGTTAGAGTGAGGAGTGGGGGTGTGGTGTGGTGGGGGGGGGGGGCTCATCCAGCAGTGGATTGATTAAAGGGGTTGACGAAAAGAACTGTATTAAACCGAGATACAATCCTAGCATTAATACATCATCAGTCGGCATCAACCAGGACCTATCCACTGCTGGACGAAGGTCTTCCCCGGGGGCATCGCCATCCCTGCAAACGGGCCGCTGTCACCAAGTTGTAGGTTTATGTTGTGGCTAGTCCCTCGGGAGGGCCGGGTAGGGTCTCGTCTGCCACAGCGACTCGGACCTTTGACATGGCAATCGCCGACCACGCGAAACACAAACAGTGAAGCGGCATCGAAATCAGAGCAACAAACGGCGACGGCGTGAAGAGACGACATCGAAAAGAGTCCGCGAACATAAATCAATAATTATCGAATCAGAATCTTTATTTAGACTGCAGGGGGAGAAATCCGATGAGCTACGAAGCTCTGTTTTTTTCTCGCAGATGTCCAGTAGAAGATACGCGGTCAGCAAGTTACAACACCAAACAAGACAGCAACAAAAGCGATTCGAGTTCAAAGTAGAGACATGGAAAACGAGTCTCTAATAATAACAAATAATAAAGGCGCCAAGTTAAATCCACCATTTCATTCCTGCCAATCGTGGCTACAAATCCGCCCATGAGTCCACGCGCTCCGTTCTGCACGATGGACTGAGCTCATTCACAGCGAGGGACGTTCCCCCATCGATTCCTCGATGGGGGAACTCGATGATTACGCTCAGGATGTGTGGCATCGGATTGGGGGTTTGCATGGAGCGTGAGGATCGACGCTGTTGTTTAATTCCTTACAGCGATCTCGGCAGCCACAAGATGCGCAAAATTCACGACAGCATTGGCATCATCATCATCATGAATAAAAAAAACGAGATTTCAGATGTAACATTCGTCCATTATAGAGGTTTCTTTGGGTTAGATCGAGTAAATATATAAATGTGTCGTGAAACCCGCCACCACCCTACACAGCCAACGAGTAAGGGTTGTCACGTAAACAGACCGTGGCCAATTCGTCACGAGTACAGCACACCGGTGTGTTGGAGAGCCAAGCCAGAACATTTACAATCTGAGTACGACGTTTCGCCAGTAATTACAACCAGCTTCATCAGACGATAGCCAGACTTATGGAGAAGTCCACCTGTTTCGTTCCTTACATAGAGGCGTAGATGTGGTGACCTTTGTGACTGAATCGAGATCATTCGTCAAAAAATCGTAGCACGGGATGGCGATGATTGTGAATTGTTACACGCCTACTAAATACCCACACACCTACCTCCCCATACATCCACTCAACTACCTAACTCACCTACCCACTTACCTACCCACCCACTTACATACGTACCCACTTAACTACCCAACTTACCTACCCACCCACTTAACTACGCATCCAAATCACTACTTATACACACTGACTTACCGATATACCCATACACTTAACTACTAGACTTACCTACCTATCGATATATAATTTCCCACTTATATACCAACCCGCAAATTTACCCAACTTACCTACCCACCACATTACCTACTCATTCATATATCTAAACCTACCCCCTTTCGTACCCACCTTTATACACACTTTAGTTCTTTCGCTAAAGTGACGTAGGTATAAAATAAATTAAATCACGACGTTTCGGGCGCAACACAAGTGCCCGTCATCAGGGGGAAACAACCCCAGCAATAGACAGATTGCTGAAATGGGCAAAAGGAGGCTGCTTGTGACACGAGGCTATATATACGTAAGAGGGGGGGGGGGGGGTAGCCAGGGAGGAGAGATCTGTTTATTGCTGGGTTGTTTACACCTGATGACGGGCACTTGTGTTGCACCCGAAACGTGGTGATTTAATTTATTTTATACCCACGTGACTTTACCGAAAGAACCAAAGAGTATGGATTCCTGCAGCCACGAAAACTTCAAATCTAGATGACCCACCCTTTCGATCTGTTCATTCACATCCCAATCTACCTACCATATTGCCGATCTACTTACCCACATATCCAGCCATCTGTTCATTTCCAGCGACCTACTTCCTCACCTACCGATCTCCGTGCCTATACACCGAACCTACCCAACCACCTATCCACCAACGCAAACACCTACCGACCCATCTACCCACCTACTCGCCTATTCATTCACTTCGCCTGCCTACCAAACCACCTACCCACACGCAAACCAGACCCGCTTACAAACCTACTCGCCAACCCATTCACCCACACAGCAAGCTACCTACCCAGCCTAGAACCACATACTCACCTACCCGCCCACATGCCCAACCCATACCGCTTCAAAGAGTCTCGTACCCGGGATCGAACCGGTTCGAATCGGCCGGACAGACAGCTCTGCGGTTCTAGACACAGACAAAGAAGCTACTCGCATCTCACCACCCAAAACATCGCCCACCGTCTCTCTCCCCCCCTCACCCACCCGTGTGCCCCCTCCCCCCTCTCCCCCTCCTCCTCCTGCTATAGCCCCACCGCTCAGCTACCCACCCCCCCATTTCATCTTCACTCCGACAAACGAAGCCCCGGGCGAACATATGCCACCGCTCCTACCCTCACAACATAATCAAGCGCAGCGCATGCAGCCGAGCTCACAGTCATAGCCCCCCCACCCTCCCCTCTCATCTCCCCCCACCCACCCACCCACCAGCCCCCACCCACTCCCCCACAACATCTCCCACCTCTCATCACTTCACTCACCATGTCCACACCCACGCTCGTTCTGGAGACGCCCCCCTTACCACACTGACTTAACCTCTGTCTGTCTGTCTCATACAGGGCACACACCCACCACCCACCCCTCCCCTCCCTCCCCTCGCCTCCCCCCCCTCCCTCGCCTCCCTCGCCTCCCTCCCCTCAGCCAACGCAGGGCACCCACCCACCCAGGGGCACCCACCCACCCCTCCCCTCCCTCCCCTCGCCTCCCTCCCCTCCCTCTACTCATCACACGCAGACCCCGTGACGAACTCAAGCGTCGATCCGTCACGGGAAACGCGTGGCGACGTTTGTGACGTCACGCGGAGATTTCGGAAGCGAACACCTGCGGGAGGGGGGCGGGGCGGCGGTTGGGGGGGGGCAGTGTCACCCCCCCCCCTCACCCCCTCCCACCCCAGCGTTTGGGTGTTTGTGTCATTGTGTGTGCATCCGTGTGCGCGTGCGTGATTGTGTATTTGCGATTAAGTGTGATTGTGTGTGTCTGTGTGCTTGTGATCGTGTGCGTCTTTGTGTGTGCGTGTGACTGTGTGATTCGTTGTAACTTCATGACCTACTGGAACATCTGTGAAAAGAGCTTTACAGCTCACTGGATTCCTCCAGTGTCAATAAACATTCTGATTTTGTGTTTGTGTGTGTTTGTGTGCGATTGTGTGTGATTGTGTGTGTGTGTTATTATGTATATGTGTGCGATTGTGTGTTTGTGTGTGATTGTGTGATTGTGTGTACGTGTGTGTGTGTGATTGTGTGTGATTGTGTGTATGTGTGTGATTGTGTGATTGTGTGGGTGTGTGTGATTGTGTGTATGTGTGTGATTGTGTGTATGTATGTGTGATTGTGTGTGATTGTGTGTATGTGTGTGATGTGTGTATGTGTGTGATTGTATGATTGTGTGGGTGTGTGTGATTGTGTGTGATTGTGTGTGTGTGTTATTGTGTGTATGTGTGTGATTGTGTGGATGTGTGTGATTGTGTGTGAGTGTGTGTGTATGTGTGTGATTGTGTGTATGTGTGTATGTGTGTGATTGTGTGAATGTGTGTGATTGTGTGTGAGTGTGTGTGTCAAATTGTGGGGAGCGGTAGTGTAGCGGTTAGCACTTCGCTGCGCTACATACCCAGCGGCCAACACCGGTGACGATTATCTGACCCGGTCCTGGGCCTCCCCTAGGTCGACTCAGCCTCAAATGAGTACCTGGTGCGGTGTGTAAACATCGCCACTGGGGGAGGCAAAGGCGGCCGGGCGCGGTTGCTGGCCACCCACCCCCTCGTGTGCCGTGCCGGCCTTCATAGGTGCTCGCTAACAGCACTTGCCCCATCAGTCTGTTAAGGCTACCCGGGGGATATTTGTCTTTGTGTCAAATTGTGTTGGTGGGTGTACCCATCCTGTCGCCTTGACTTGACTGCGCTACGGACTTGGCCACCCGAGTTCGATTCCTGGCGACGGTTCACACCAGCGGCGAGTGATACCTGAACCGGTTGTGGACCTCCTTTAGGTCGACTCAGCCTTAAACGAGCACCTGGTGCGGTCTATAAATATCAGCACTGGGGAGACAAAGGTGTCCAGGTGCTGGCCACGGCACTCCCCGTGCTGTCCTTCATAGCTCATCGCTCACGGCACTTTCCTCGCGACCATAAATGACGTCACGCGATTTTGGACGATTTTTGACCCCCCCCCCCCCCCCACTGTCGTCACGCGGCGTCACAAAAAGTCAGCAGCACGAAACCTCCACCTCCATCTCCTCCCCCCACCCCCTCCACCTCCCTCTTCTACCCCTACCCACCTCACCTCCCTCTCCTCCCCCCCACCCCCTCCACCTCCCTCTCCTCCCCACACCCCCCTCTCCTCCCCCCCCCACCCCCCTCTCCTCCCCCCCACCCCCTCCACCCACCTCTCCTCCCCTACCCACCTCACCTCCCTCTCCTCCCCCCCACCCCCTCCACCTCCCTCTCCTCCCCCCCACCCCCTCCACCTCCCTCTCCTCCCCCCCACCCCCTCCACCTCCCTCTCCTCCCCCCACCCCCTCCACCTCCCTCTCCTCCCCCCACCCCCTCCACCTCCCTCTCCTCACCCCACCCCCTCCACCTCCCTCTCCTCCCACTCCCCCCCTCCACCTCCCTCTCCTCCCCACCCCTCCACCTCCTCCTCCCCCCACCCTCCCACCCACTCCTCCCCCCCACCCCCCCCACCTCCTTCTCCTCTCCTCCCCCCACCCCCTCCCTCTCCTCCCGCCACCCCCTCCACCTCCCTCTCCTCCTCCCCACCCCCACCATCTCCTTCCCTCCACCCCCTCCACCTACTTCTCCTCCCCTCACCCCCACCCTCTCATCCCCCACCCCCTCCACCTCCCTCTCCTCCTCCCACCCTCTACCCCCCCCCCCACCTCCCGCCCGCCTCGGGCGCGCCTTGTGTCAGGCTGATAAAGCGCCGCACAATAAAACACAGAAACTCGTTGTGCACATCGAGCTACGCCGCCGCTTTCAATGCGGGACGGGCTGGACGCGGGGTCCCACCCCCTTTGTTCCGCTCGCTTCTTCTTCTCCTTAGTTCTTAGTTCTTATCCTCATCCTCCTCATCTTCCTCTTCCTCCTGTTCCTCCTCTTCACGGTGTTGTGCTCCGGTCATAAACACAAAACGGACATCATCTCTGTCGCACCCGCGCCGGTACCGACTCAACGTGAGTGGTGGAGGTGGTGGTGATGAGTGGTGGTGGTGGTGATGAGTGGTGGTGGTGGTGATGGGTGGTGGTGATGGTGGTGGCTGTGATGAGTAGTGGTGGTGGTTGTGATGGGTGGTGGTGGCTGTGATGAGCGGTGGTTGTGATGAGTGGTAGTTGTGGAGCTTGTGATGAATGGTGGTGGATTTGGTGAGCGGTGGTGGTTGTGATGGGTGGTGTTGGTGGCTGTGATGAGTGGTAGTTGTGATGAGTGGTAGTTGTGGAGGTTGTGGTGAATGGTGGTGGATTTGGTGAGTGGTGGTGGCTATAGATACTGGGACAGAGGAACACACACAGACAAAGATTCACGGATAGATACCCGAGTTCGATTCCTGCTCACGGCCAACACCAGTGAAGATGACCGCCATATCGCTGCGACCCAAGTGTGTATATATTCTTGAGTGGCTATGTTATGGGCTGTGGAGAGGTGAAGGTCTTGTGTGTCCTGGGCCTCACCTAGGTCGACTAAGCCTCAAATGAGTACCTGGTGCGATGTGTGAACATCGCAACTGGGGAGAGAAAAGGGGACGGGCGTGGTGCTGGCCACCCACCCCCTCGTGTGCCGTGCCGGCCTTCACAGTCGCTACTCGCTAACAGCACTTGCCCCAACAGTCGGCTAAGACTACACAGACTCTGTCTCCTCGACAGACCTGTTCTCCACCTGAGGACGGCTACTTACGTTGTGGCCGAAACGTCGTGAGAATTATTTTATTATGTTTTATTTTTATTATTTTATTATTTCAATTCTACGTGACTTTACCGAAAGAACCAAGAAGACCTTCGCCTTTGTTGGTGGCTAGCGCACCGCGCTACGAACCCGAGTTCGATTCCCGCTCGGGGTGGACGCCCCCGTCCGTTCCGCAGCGAATATCTGAACCGGTCTCAAAGCTCCTCTAGGGCGACTCAGCCGACCCGGCGTCGTGCAGTCCATACCCATATAAAGTTGCGCCGTGTTACCCTTCATAGGTGCTCGCTAACAACCCTTAACCCCCCCTCCCAATAGTCGATCCACAGCTCTAAGGGGCGGGGGGGGGTGAGAGGGGGAGGGGGGTTATGAATCGGCTTCTTAGAACAAACGGCGCGGCGAGTGGACATATGCGCCGGAAAATTGACAGAATTCTGAACAAGTGATCGCCTCCTCTACGTGGAGCGGCGGCGTCTGCATAATAGAGGAGGGACGTGGGGGGTGTGGGGGGTGGCCAAGAGTAGGGGTTGGTGGGGGGGAGATGTGATGGGGTGGGGGGGGTCATAGTGGGGAGGAAGGGAGGGGTGCGGGACGTGTAGGGTAATGCTTGCAGTGGAGCGCTTGAGTACGCGCGCGCGTGTGTAGGTGCTCGCTAACAGCACTTGCCCCAACACGCCTGTCAAGGCTACACGGGGGGTCTTTGTCTTTGTTGGTGCTCGCTAAGAGCACTTGCCCCAACACGCCTGTCAAGGCTACACGGGGGATCTTTGTCTTTGTTGGTGCTCGCTAAGAGCACTTGCCCAAACACGCCTGTCAAGCCTACATGGGGGATCTTTGTCTGAGGCTTTGGGGAGCGGTAATGGAGCGATTAGCGCACCACGCTGTGAGCCCCGGCGACACGAGTTCGATTCCCGCTCACGTCCACCAACGCAATTGACGATTATCTGAACCGGTCCTGGGCGTCCCCTAGGTCGACTCAGCCTAAAATGAGTACCTGGTGCGATGTGTGGACATCGCCACTGGGGAGACAAAGGCGGCCGCGCGTGGTGCTGGCCACCTCGTGCGCCGTGTCGGCCTTCGTAGGTGCTCGCTAACGGCACTTGCCTCAACAGCCTGGTAAAGTCTACACGGGGGAGCTTTGTCTTTCGTGTGTTTCGTAGATGCGAGGGGGGAGGAGCGGGAGGGGGTGTTGCGATATTTCCAGATGGACAGAAGATGTTTTAAATTATTTATTTTTATTATAATTTTTTTTTTGTTACGCAGTGAAATTCAAACATCTGCGCCCCTGCACACAAAAACTCGCGCGCACCGCGCTCGTTCTAACGCTTCTCGCGCTATAAACAACACCACTCCACATCACCAAGATAAAGATCCCCCGTGTAGCCTTAACCAGACTCTAGGGGCAAGTCCTATCAGCGAGCACCTGTGAAGGCCGGCACGGTTTCACGAGGGGGTGGTTGGTCAGCACCACGTCCGACCGCCTTTGTCTCCCCAGCACTAATGTTTACATATCGCACCAGGTACTAATTTCATGCTGAGTTGACCTCGGAGAGGTCCAGGACTGGTGCAGATAATCCTTACCGGTGTTGGTAGCGGTGAGCGAGAATCAAACTTGGGTCTCAGTGGGGTTCGTAGCGCAGTGCGCTAAGCACGACGCTCCCACTCTCCGCACCCAAAATCACCAACAGCATCATCATCTCGATTTAAAGTTTTCGTGACTGCAGGGATTTATTTGTATTATTTTATTACCGAAAGAACCAAGAAGAAGTATCATGATCTTCCATAATTAGATGTCTTCATAGCCCTTTGCGATTCCACTGCTGTATTTTCACTCCCCTGTGTGCTTACGTGTCTGAGCGGTAGTGTAGCGGTTAGCACAATGCGCTACGAACCCGGCTGACCCGGGTTCGAACCCTGGGCCTCCCCTAGGTCGACTCAGCCTCAAATGAGTACCTGGTGCGGTGTGTAAACATTTCCACTAGGGAGACAAAAGCGGCCCGGGGCATTGTGTTGGCCACCCACCCCCTCGTGTGTCGTGCCGGCCTTTATAGGTGCTCGCTAACAGCACTTGCCCCGACAGTCTGTTACAGACTGTACGGAGGATCTTTGTCTTTGTGATCTTTATTTCTTGTGGGTGGCGGTTAGCGCTACGCTGCGTAGCGAACCCGCTCACGGCCAGCATCGGTGATCGTTTTATGAACTGGACTTTGGCCTCCACTAGATCGACTCAGCCTCAAATGAGTACCTGGTACTTGTATACATCACCACGAGGGAGACAAAGGCGGCCCGGCGTGTTGCTGGCCACCTACCCCCTCGTGTGCCGTGCCGGCCTTCATAGGTGCTCGCTAATACCTATGCAGACTATATGGAGGGGGGGGTTTGTCTTTGTGAATGTATTGACTTGCTTGATCATCATCATCATTCACAATTAACACAATCGCCATCCAATTTGTACTGTTCATCAATCATCAGCCACTTCAATTAATTAAATCTTCGTCATCATCACCATCATCCAAATTATTGAAAGTCATCATGATCTAATGCATTACATTCATAATCATTATCATCAAAACCATCAATCAATGCTCCTTTCAATACCTCTATTATTGTATTTAGTAAAATGAAAAACATCGTCATTATATTATTCATGATCCTGTCATCATATATTTTACGTTATCCTATTAAACGTCATCATTGTCACCATCCAAAAAATGATGACCATCATTCCTGTCAGTTATTTTTATAATTATTATCATCATCATTCAAACAGTGCATAATCTTATGAATATCATCATCCAATAATCTATCAATCATCGCATCAGTATTCCTACTAATCATCATTCTATTAATGATTTAATTGATCATAATTACCATCATCATACAATCTCAGCTCAATCCCGATTCCACAAACCGCTTCGCATCCCTGGGCAGTTTAATGCCATCACCGCGAGAGGATGGAAAGCTTTTCTACCTTCGCTCCCCACCAACCACTCCCCTAAAAGTCCTCACCTCATCTCTCTCTCCCCCATCACTCATCCCCCCCCCACCCCCCCTCAGCCCCCAGGTCCCTTCCCCTACAACGCACGCGGCCGCTAATTCATCACCGCCGCGAACCAGAGCCGAGACGAGGCCGATGGGAGTGGAAGTTCGAAGCTTCTCCACTCTCCCCATTGGGCCATTATCAATCCCACTATGAATCCCATTATTAATCCCATTATCAATCCCATTATCAATCACATAATCGATCCCATCATCAATCCCATTACCAAACAAATTATCAATCCCATTATCAATCCCATTGCCAATCACATTATCAATTCCATTATCAATCCTATTATCAATCCCATTACCAATCCCATCATCAATCCCATTATCAATCCCATTATCAATCCCATCATCAATTCCATTATCAATCCCATTTCCAATCCCATGATCAATCCCATTATCCATCCCATCGCAACGTTGGGACGTTCTCGTCTTGTGTAGACTTCATAATCGATGGAATTAGCCAAGCAAATGTGGCACACAACACGTAAGTGTGCCACTCACGCACACACACATGTATATACTGTATGTTCACAATAAAGGTTTGCTGGGTTAGATCGCGTAAATATCAATGTGTCGTTAAACCCGCCACCACCCGACCCAACCGATTAGTCAGGCATGTCACGTGCCCATTAGTTTCTACTTCAGGTGTGTTGGAGAGTCAACCCGCAACATTTCCACTTCGAGTACAAAGTTTTATATATATGTGTGAGTACTCTTAGGTTTATTCGGTAAAGTCACGCAGATAAAAAATACAATTAAAATTACTAAAAGTAATAATATACAAAAAAAATATTTTATTAATAAAAGTAATAATAGAAAGAAAATAAAGTAATTCTTTTATTTCATTTCTTTTATTACTTTTATTAATTTTAATTAAATGTTTACCTACGTGACTTTACCGAAAAAACCTAAGAGTATGAATCCTTGCAGTCACGAAAGCTTCAAATCTAGAATAAATACGTGTGAGTCCCAGGTGCAGACTTTTCACCAGTGAGCATTGGGTGAGCGGCTAGTACTCATCAGTGCTCTGCAGTACTTCTACACCATGGGCCCCGCCAGCCTGGCGAATACCACCACCAATCATCACGTCTCTTTGGAGTGCTGGTGAGTCCTGGTGAGGACAAAGCCGGCCCACACGTGTCTACATGCATGCACTCCTACCCGCCTCCCAATCGGTCACATGTATTGCTCAACTCGACGGTCACCTAAAACAAGAGAGAGAGAGCCACGGTGTAGTTCCTCAGGAACTGTAGGTGGCTATTGCGTAATGAGTGGCTTTTTTTATTTTTGTACACGTTTCAGTGCGTTTTGTGAAATTCATCAGTCGTAGGGACCCAAGCACGGACACTCACCCCACGTGCATAGCTGGGTGACGGTGGCTGCTGTGCCACTACGCTTCCGCCAGCGGCTCCCTGGAGTCCAGCCCTGTGGAGGCAGCAGCGAGCGTTGGTGGACCACCGCAACACCACGTTGCGAAACTTTCTTGCCCTACTGCGTTTGTGGAGGAGATTCCACGCGTGTACGTGGGACCTCTTTCGCAGCGTACGTAGCAAACCGCGCTAATTGGATGTGCGGTGGAAGGACAACAAACTAAACGCAAGAATCAGTTTCTTATGAAATGAGTTTTCGATCTGGACGATTTTAAAAGGGCGCAGCTCCCAGTGGCGTTCTTATATCGGAAGCGAGAGCGTTCCAGACGGCCGCAGGAGCGCATCTGAAAGCGCGCGATGCAGTGACCGACTTTGTTCGATGGAACAGCCAAAAGCCGCTGCGAGTATGACCGGAGCTCGCATGATGGTTGTGCTTGCAATGTCACCCTGTCCCTTTCTGCATGATATAGAGCGTTGCCCCATCGCACGCGTGGGTTCTCTCAGGGACGCATCCCGTTTCTCCCCACTCGTACAAACGATCGCTGATTGATCTTCTTGGTTCTTTCGGTAAAGTCACGTAGAAGGGAAATAATAAAATAAAACATAATAAAACAATTCTCAGGACGTTTCGGCCACAACGCAAGCAGCCGTCCTCAGGTGAAGACCAGGTCTGTCGGGGAGACAGAGTCTGACAGACCTGGTCTTCACCTGAGGACGGCTGCTTGCGTTGTGGCCGAAACGTCGTGAGAATTATTTTATTATGTTTTATATTTATTATTTTATTATTTCCCTTCTACGTGATTTTATCGAAAGAACCAAGAAGATGAATCCCTGCAGTCACGAAAGCTTTAAATCGAAATTTGATCGCTGATTGGTTGAACAATTTTTTATTTCAATCGAACCACGATTATTTCATGCGACATGTCTTTTTTAATTGCCGTGCGCCGTGCTGGCGGCCCTTCGTAGGCGCTCGCTAACAGCACTTGCCCCAGCAGTGTGCTGAGGCTACACGGGGCGCCTTTGCCTGTGCGAGGCTGCGCGGACTCCTCTGCGGTTGTTCCCGGTTTGTTTTTGATTCAGCCGGCTCACGAGCGCGCGCGGTGTTGACCCCAAACAGTGCTGTGTTTGGAGTCAAACAAACGCCCTGGGCTCCACACTCACTCCTCCTCACTCCTTCCCCCTCCCTCACCACCCCTCCTCACCCCAACACATCACCAAAGATCTTCCCTCATCCGCCCCGACACTTCCTGTGCTGACGAGACCAGTGCCGGATTAAGTTAGTGCGGGGCCTATAGCAAATGTTATAAAGGGGCCCTAAATAAAAAAACAAACGTAAATATTGAAACACACACATTTTTTACTTGCATAGTGAAGTAATTGCATTTGTCATTTGCTATAGAGCCAGAGAAAACGACAAATCGCTAACCTTAAACACCCAGTCGTTCATAAAAGTTGAAGGCGGTATAGTACTATAGTAATAAAGCAAGTGCAGAATCACTGAACCGGATTTGATAGCTTGAAAGCATTTAGCGCGGGGCCCTTGAAAGTGCGGGGCCCGTAGCTACTACATATGCAGCTGCTACACATGTAGTAGCTACTACATTATGTAGTAGCTACTACATATATAGGAGCTACTACATGTATAGTAGCTACTATATATGCAGCTACTTTTGATACTCAGATAATCCGGCACTGGATGAGACTCAGAAAGATCGGACACCGATCCAGGGATTGCCGATTTAATGATGCATGCTCCAACGGAACCATGGAATGACAACCACCACCATCATCATCACCACCGACGACGACGATCAATCCACCGCTGCATCAATGCCTCCCCTAGCCTCAGCCCAGGGTCTTGAGCATTCAACAAATCCACGGGGAGGGGAGTACACCCGCACGTCAGCTGATTTCATCGCAATCATCTCTCTCGGGCCGTCTTCCGACGAGTCTCGGGTCCACCGCCTCTCGTCTCGTCAACGGCGCGGTCTTAAGTGGACGGTCGCATTTACCCCGTTGAGCGTAGCATTCTCGAGGGGCCGGTTTCCAGACGTTGGGCTGTGTGTGACGCATGTACCGGTGAACTTCTTTCGCACCGTGCTCAGGCTAATAGCGCTCCCTCGCTGATTGTCAACCGTGGCTCGGGCAATCCAACTCAGGGTTGCCGGGGGTTTGTTTTCAGAGCAGTGCGCTGATCACGGCGCCACCGCTCCACTGAGAACAACAGTAATACCAACTGATGATCAAAATACTTCCATCTTTACATGGCGTCAATCATTGCAACAGCATCCCACAACGCTGTACGGCCCCAAATCCCCTTCTACCTTCACCCCCATCCCGCACCCCACCTAACAGCACACGAGGGGGTTGGAGGCGAGCACCACGTCCTCCTGTACCACATCACTCCATCTCTTCTGTAGCCCGTGCCTCGCCCGTTTAGCCCCCTCGATTCGGCCGAACACCTACACACTCACAGACTCACCTACACACTCACAGACTCACCTACACACTCACAGACTCACACACACTCACAGACTCACACACACTCACAGACTCACACACACTCACAGACTCACACACATTCAGTGACACACACACACTCACTGACACAGACACTCGCAGACTGACACACACTTACAGACAGACCCACACACACTCACAGACTCACCTACACACTTACAGCCTTACACACACACACTCACAGACTCACCTACACACTTACAGACTTACACACACACACTCATACACTCACGCACGTGTCGCTGTCTCCTCTCCGCCTCTGGCGTGCTCACGGACAGACACACACACACCGCTCCCCACACACACACACACGTGTCCGCCCGGCTGATTAATTATCCGTCTCCGTTAGCGTGAGGATTAATTAAGTAATTACGGGAACCCGGCGGCGAACGCTGCTCCGCCCCGTCAAGAGTGGAATTTCTAATTATTGCCGAGTTTCATTTATTACATAAAAGATGCTTAATTGCTTTCTCACGACCACTGCGAACATTTTTTTTGCCGATCGCCGAAGATTTTCTCGTCTCTTCCGAACGCAACTTTCCTCCGTTGGGCCGTCCATAAATGACGTCACGCGATGTTGGACGATTTTTGACCCCCCCCCCCCTCCTCGTCACACGGCGTCACAAAAAGTCAGACCCCCCCCTCAAATATGACGTCACAAAGCTCTGCCCCCTCCCCCCCCCGAAACAATATTTACATTTTGAAAATAAAACATGCTTCAAATCGCTTTAAACTATTAAAGTCATTGTAGTGCGTATTTAATGTGTCGTTGCACTCTGATGTTGTAGGAGTGTTGTTATAACAATTAGTGTTGTTATAACAATTCTATATTTTATTTTATACCTACGTGACTTTATCGAAAGAACGAAAGAGTATGGATTCCTGCAGTCACGAAAGCTTCAAATCAATTCTATAATTATTTAAAGTTGCGCATTTTGATGTGACGTAACATTTCTCAACCCCCCCACCCCCTCGTCACACATCGTCACAAATGTCTGACCCCCCCCCCCCAATTCCTAGGTGCGTGACGTCATTTATGGACGCCCCCCGTATTTTTTTTGTTCCCTTAAATTTAATTCTCACTTTTAACTCGGAAGCGACGAGACGCTCCTTTAAGGGGCCGAGAAGGCCCAAAGAAAGTGTCGCAATTCAAAATAAAAAGTTGTGCAAACTTTTGGAGAGATTCGCCTTTTGAGCGGTCTGTTGTGGCGAGTGCTGTTAGCCGAGCACCTATGAAGGACAGTACGGCGTGCCCGGACGCCTTTGTCTTCCCCAGTACTATATATTTTTAACACACCGTACCAATACTCATTTAAGGCTGAGTCGACCTAGGGGGGGGGAGGAGGAGGCGAGACCCAAGGGCGGTTCAGATGATCGTCTCTTGTGTTGGTGGTGGCCCTGAACGGGAGTCGAACTTAGGGGACCGGGTTCGTAGCGCGGTGCAAATAACAAAGACAAAGGTCCCTCACCCCTCTTACAGCCTCGATAGGCGCTTGGGGCAGGTGATAGATGTACAAAAAAACAAAGATCCCCCGTATAGCCTGTAACAGGCTGTAGGGGCAAGTGCTGTTAGCGAGCACCTATGAAAGCCGGCACGGCACACGAGGGAGTGGGTGGCCAGCAACCACGCCCGGCCGCCTTTGTCTCCCTCGTGGCGACGTTTACACACCGCACCGGGTACTCATTTGAGGCTGAGTCGACCTAGGGGAGGGCCCAGGACCGGTTCTGATAATCGTCACCACTGGTGTTGGCCGTGAGCGGGAATCGAACCCGGGTCCCCAGGTTTGTAGCGCAGCGTAGCCCTAACCGCTACACCACCGCTCCCCACTACAGGTGTACAAGCACACACGCTGGGAATTACAGGAGGACGACGAACAACGCATCCCTTAGGTTTTTTTTTTCGGTAAAGTCACGTAGGTAAAACATTAAAATTAATAAAAGTAAAATAAAATAAAAATCACGACGTTTCGGAGGCAACACAAGCTTCCATCTTGAGGTGGAACCGTCACAGCCACGACAGCTGTATCAAGTAAATGAGAGATTACAAGAGATACCATCTCTCATTTACTTTATACAGCTGTCGTGGCTGTGACGGTTCCACCTGAAGACGGAAGCTTGTGTTGCCTCCGAAACGTCGTGATTTTTATTTGCTTTTACTTTTATTCATTTTAATGTTTTACCGACGTGACTTTACCGAAAAAAAAAAACGTAAGAATATGAATCCTTGCAGTCACGAAAGCTTCAAATCTAGAACGCATCCCTTGCCTAACTCTCGACTTGGTGTGGGGCGTGCCTTTTAACACGCTGCTTCTGAAAGTACTCTCTTGTCTGCGATTTAAAGCTTTCGTGACTGCAGGGATTCATCTTCTTGGTTCTTTCGGTAAAGTCACGTAGAAGCGAAATAATAAAATAAAAAAAAATAAAACATAATATTGTATTTTATTATAATAAAAAATAAAACGTAATATTGTATTTTATTATGTTTTATTTTTATTATTTTATTATTTCCCTTCTACGTGACTTTACCGAAAGAACCAAGAAGATGCTTTCTTGGATTTTATATCGAAGTCGGCTGAAGCCCCCCTCGCCGCCCCCCAACCCTACACAGAATCAATCCCCCCCCTCTCCCCACCGCCCCCTATGAAAACAAAGGCGGTCGGGCGTGATTGAGTGTGGCTGCCTTGTACCGCCACGACCCTTTAATAGGTGCTCGCTGACAACGCGTGTCCATTGTCGCGCAAGGGTCTGGCGTGTGATTGTGTTGTTGGGCCCACCGACAAAGGTAACACAATCTGATTGCGCTAAAAATTAATGATCGTGTTGACCCGCAGAGCAATGTTGTGTGATTCGCGTAATCGAGGGGCGAATGATTGTATGAATTGTGCATGCGCCGAGGAGAAAGGAGGATGGCGAGCGAGAGATGTGTGTGTGTGTTTTTTAATCAAAATCGTAACTTCAAATGAATGCCTGTAAATAGATTTAACATCGTCCCGTTACACGCCTGTGTGCAGTGGATTGTTTAACATAATAATAATAATTTGCAATTGGGGTTTAGGCTTTTTTTTATTTGAATTAAAGTTTAGTCAAGGCAGGCTCAGTGACATTACCGAAAAAATAAATGAGTTTATGCGTTTAGAATGTATAATTTGAATCTTATTGGCCGCCCTTTACCGGTATTAACAACATATATTAGTGGCGCAATATTCTAATTTGGGCAACCGTGCCCCCCCCCCAATCCCCTCCCCACCATCCCCCCACCAGCCCCCCCCCCCACCAACCCACCCCCTGACTAGCCCCTCCCCCCAACCAGCCTCTCCCCACCATCCCCTCTCCCTGAACCAGCCTTCATTGCAACTGCACGAGATGGAAATCCATCCGGGTACATGCCCTGGGCAGATTTGCGAACTCCTTGGTCGAAGGAGACGTTTAAAGAGTGTATAGGGAGGGGGGTGAGGGGGGGGCAGAGGACAATCCGTGCCTTGTCGCACCCCAAGGTGAACGACTCCGAACTTACCGATCACGCAGCTTTTTTCCAGACCTGCGCAACCACCACGAAGGATCCTTCAATGATTGTGAGCACACAGGATCACCAAAGTAACGAATACCAATCGCCCGCCTTGGCGTCTTGAAGGCATCGAACGGGCTTGACCCAGGCCAATAAGGCAATGGGAGATGTCCTTCCTAAACTTCTTACACCTCCGGCTGTACTGTAGTACACAGAGGGCGACTAGAACACAAACTCAACTGGTGGACTTACTTCTGAAGGCCGGCACGGCACACGAGCGGGCTGGGGTGGCCAGCACCACGCCCGGCCGTCTTTGTCTCCCCAGTGCCGACGTTTTACACACCGCACCAGGTACTCGTTTGAGGTTGAGTCGACCTAGGGGAGGCCCAGCAACGGTTCAGATAATCGTCACTGGTGTTGGTGGCCGTGAGTGGGAATCGAACTCGTATGGCCGGGGTTCGTAGTGAACTGCGCTAACTGCGACACCACCGCTCCCCACACACAGACACACGGACACTGCCATACACGCAGAACATACACGCACATACGCATACTACACTGATTGAAGCACGCAGACACACGGACTCACACACACAGACACACAGACTCACACACATAGACACACGGACTGACACACACAGACACACACACAGACACACACAGACACACCGACTCACACACACAAACACACACACAGACACACGGACTCACACACACGTAGACACACGGACTCACACAGAGACACACACAGACACAGGGACTCACACACACATACACACACGTAGACACACGGACCCACACACACAGACACACACAGACACAGGGACTCACACACAGACACACGTAGACACACAGACACACGTAGACACACGGACTCACACACAGACACACACAGACACAGGGACTCACACACACAGACACACGTAGACACACACAGACACACGTAGACACACACAGACAGACACACGTAGACACACACACAGACAGACACACACAGACACACACCCTAACTAAACGAGGGCTCACGCGAGGCGCTGCGAACACCACGAGGGCTGCCGCTGCAGTGATGCCTCGCGGGCAAAACCTCAGCCGCAAAGTCCTGAATAAAATAATACAAATATAAAATAATAAAATATAAAATAATAAAATATAAAATAATAGCCAGGCGCTGACAATCACCGCCTCCAGCCAAACACCACTAGCGCCGCATCCCAACACAACCATTCTCAAGCGCAACGCGACACAAACGTAATCCTAACCCCAACACAACCCTAACCCCAATACCGCCCTAACCCCAAAACAACCCTAACCCCAATAGAACCCTAACCCCAATACCGCCCTAACCCCAACACAACCCTAACCCCAATACCGCCTTAACCCTAATAACAACCCTAACCCCAATAGAACCCTTACCCTAATACCGCCCTAACCCCAATAGAACCCTAACCCTAACCCCAACACAGCCCTAACCCCAACACCACCCAACCCCAACACAACCCAAATACAACCCTAACCCCAACACAACCCTAACCCCAACACCGCCCTAACCCCAACACAACCCCAATACAACCCTAACCCCAACACAACCCTAACCGCAACACAACCCTAATGTTCACGTGATCATTGGTGCAAGGAATTAAACGATGGGGGTGGGTGTGGGGGCATTGTCCAATTACTCCTCCCCACCCCTCCCCCTCACCCCCTCCCCCTCACCCCCTCCCCCTCGCCCCCTCCCCCTCGCCCCCTCCCCCTCGCCCCCTCCCCCTCTTGTTCACCTCTTCGTAGCCCCGGCGCTTGGAGACCCCCATCCAAGCCCGTGGGGGGGGGGAGGGTAGGTCCCGCGGGGGCAGTTGCACCGCCTGCACCACTCGCGGGAGCTGCGCCACTGAACCCCCTCGTCGACCCGCGCCGACTCGCCCGCCTCTTCTTCTTCGTCTATCCATCACGCGCTGCACCACGTGGCACAATTATCCCAGTAATTACCAATTTCATTTTTACTCCGTCGCAGATAAAAACGCGTCTCTGATCATCCGAACGCGGCTGTTGGAGAAAGGTCACCCCCCCCCCCCGACTTCCTCCTCTTCCCCCCCCCCAACACACCTCAGCCCCCCCCAACCCCTCTATACCCCACTCCTTCTCAGGCCCCCCCAACACACCTCAGCCCCCCCCAACCCCTCTATACCCCACTCCTTCTCAGGCCCCCCCCCTCACCCATCCACCCCCCCTCCCACCCCACCCCCCCCACCTATCACCCCACCCCCCCACCTATCACCCCACCATCAATCCTGAGACTCTCAAATAAACCTCGTTATGTTCGTCCCGCCTGCAACTAAATAATAAATAAACAAAGGACGCAGAGACAAAGGTCACCCGCGTGGCTCGCGCGTGATCTCAGGGGCAAGTGCCCTTGGGTGGCGAGTAGCCAAAGCACCTATGATGGCCGCCACGTGCCACACGAGGGGGTGGGTGGCCAGAAACCACGCCTGGCCGCCTTTGTCTTACCCAGTGGCGATGTTTACACATCGCCACCAGGTACTCATTTCAGGCTGAGTCGACCTAGGGGAGGCCCAGGACCGGTTTAGATAATCGTCACTGGTGTTGGCCGTGAGCGGGAATCGAACCCAGGTATCTAGGTTCATAGCGCAGCCCGCTAACCGCTGCGCCACCGCTCCCCAGACTTTCACACACACTCACAGACTCTCACATACACTCACACAGACTCATACACACACTCACAAACTCACACACACACTCACAAACTAACACACTCCCAGACTCACACAGACTCACACTCACAAACTCACACACACTCATAGACTCACACACACTCACACAGACTCACACACACCCACATACTCACACACACACACTCACACAGAATCACACACACACTCACACAGACTCACACACACTCACAGACTCACACTCACAGACTCACACACAACAACAACAACAACCGCCATTCGCCACTAAGTGGCGGTGACGTCACCACGATGCTTGTGCCAGGCCAAGTGCACCTTGAGGCCACGTGAAGTGTCGAAAGCCCGCTGGCAGGAGGTCACGGGGCAGACCCAGCAGGTGCCACGGGTCGACTGACCGAGATGACCGAGATGACTGGCTGATGCACCACCTGTGCCCCCTACTGTGCCAACTTGCTGTGCTTTAGCCACCCGGCGCTCCGCTCGTTGTTGTGAGCGTCGCTCCTCCGCCCTCCGTTGTTGTTGGAGGGCGACTGCCTCCAACTGCCCAGTAGCGTCCTTCACGAGCCTCCTCCACTGAGGCCGATCTTGACACCGCTGGTACCAGTCATCGGCAAGTCCACTCAGCTCCACGTCCTCCTGTACCACATCACTCCATCTCTTCTCCAGCCCGTGCCGCGCCCGTCTAGCCCCCTCGATCCGGCCGAACAAAAGCTGTTTAGGCATGCGGTGGCTGGGCATGCGGGCTACATGACCCAGCCAACGCAGCCTTGCCTGCCGGAGGAGCTCACTGATGGGACTTTGCCCAGATCTTTCAAGGATTTGTGAGCTCCTCACACAATCCAGCCTGGTTAAACCCAGGATGGATCGTAGGCAGGCCAGCCTAAATGTTTCCAACCGGCGAAGATGCTCCACCAGGGGGGTCCACGTCTCGCAAGCGTAGAGAAGGGAGGGAATGACCGTGGCCGAGAAGACCTGAAGCTTCGTGCGGAGCGACAGACCAGGTAGCTTCCACACAGCGTTACGCAACCGATGAAAAGATATTGCCGCTCGACTGATTCGGAGTGAGACCTCTGCTGATAGACTGGAGCCGGTCATAAGCACACTGCCCAGGTATGGGAAACTCTCCACTCTCTCCACAACTGCCCCATCACCAATTGGGAGTTGTGGGGGTGGAGTGTCCGATGGTACAAAATACCCAGGCAGGTGCTTAGTTTTGGTGGGGCTGATGGTAAGGCCCCACCTCTTAGTGGCACGCTCCAGTCTCAGCAGCAGCGTCTCCAACTCCTCCTCTGAGTGAGCAGCTATTACCAAATCATCGGCATACATAACGTGGTTGACCAATAGGGAGCCATCCCTTGATCGCACCCGGGCGTCGATCAGCCTCCCATTATATCTGTACCAAATGGAAATTCCCCCGGTACAGCTATTGAAGGCTTCACGAACTACGCGGTCAAAATAGATGTTAAATAATGTGGGAGCCAGAGGACATCCCTGTCGCACCCCAAGGTGTACAGGGAAAGGCTCCGACTCCCGGCCACGTAGTTTTACCCGGGCCCGCTCACCATCATGAAGGTCCTTAATGATCGTGAGCAGAGGGTCAGGGACTCCGAAAGCACGAAGAACAACCCAGAGCCCAGGCCTACTGATGGTATCATAGGCCTTGACCAGGTCAATAAAGCAGAGATGTAGGTCTTTTTGGAATTCCCTACACCTCTGTGGAAGCAGACGGACAGAAAATATGGCATCTGTGCAGGACCGCCCTTTCCTGAAACCGCATTGGGGCTCCGCAAGCCCCTCCTCAGCGTGCCTAGCAAGGCGATGTTGAATAATCCTTGCCAGGACCTTACCCGGCACACTGAGGAGTGAGATGCCCCTATAGTTGTTACAGTCGGTACGGTCCCCCTTCTTAAAGAGGGGAACCACCAGGGCATCCTTCCAGTCCTGCGGAACCCGTCCAGTGGTCCAGACTGTTGTTATGATGTCATATAGGGCAGTCTGTGCACAAACGCCACCCTCCCTCAGCATTTCGCTTGGGAGATCATCTCTGCCCGATGCCTTCCCTGGTCTCAGACTCCGGATCGCCCTCAGTACTTCCTCAACAGCTGGCACCTCAGCCAGCCACTCACAGGGGGTGACCTCTTCCAATATTTGAGGCACCGCAGCCTCAGCAGGGTTATCACCACTTTGTGCCATGATGTTTTCCTGGCTGAGAGAATTTCCCTCCCCCAGGACCTCACAGAAATGCTCAGCAAATCTGCAAACCTGTTCCCGTGGGTCGGAGATTGGATCACCGTTTTTTCCTCTAATGATGGTAATAGGTGTGGCGCTGCAGGTTACTTTTTTGATGGAGTTATATAGTGATTTGTGATCACGGGCCACTGAGGCAGACTCCATCTCCTCAGCAACTCGCGACCACCACCCATCCTTACAGCGCCTTACGGCTCTCCGAACTTCTGAGCGAAGGCTGCGGTAAACCTCCTCATTCTCTGACGTGGGATGCTGTAGGCGATGAGAGTGGGCCTGACGCTTTTTCTCAATTAACCTGAACACCTCCTCTGTCAGCCAGGGTTTCTGGGGAGGTCTGGACCGCGTACCCAAAGCAGCCATTGCAGCTGCATGAGTCACAGTCTTAAACCTCGCCCATTTCCCCTCGACATCAGGTGGAGTGGGGGACGATGCCAACCCCAGCTGCAAGCGATGATGAAATTCTCGCTTGCAACTTTCATCAGCTAACTGAGACCAGGCCACTTTTGGTTGGAATGGGATCCTGGGTGTACACCCACCACCGGAGTGGAAGAAAGGCAGGCGCATCTTACAGATGACTAGTCGATGGTCAGAGGAGAGACTCTGACCATCGACTCACACACACTCACAGACTCACACACACACTCACACAGACTCACACTCACAGACTCACACACATTCACAGACTCTCACACACACTCACAGACTCGCACACACACACTCACAGACTCACTCACAGACGCACACACACACAGCGCACCAGGAAACTAATTTAAGGCTGAGTCGACGCAGGGAAGGGTTGCTATTATTATTATTCGTCACTGTTGTTGGTCGTGAGCGGGAATCGGACTTCAGGTTCAGCAGGTTCACAGCACCACGATGCGCTAACCGCTGCACCACCGCTCCCCACCAAAACGTTCGACGTTCTGGGGTGCCATCTCCGGCAGGTGCGCAGGAGGGGATTCCTCGTCTCGTCACGTGGGGCCGATTGCCCACATCGGAACAGCAATGGGAGGAGCAATGCAAGCAAAGGTCGTCAGCATGGGGAGGTCACCATCCAGCGGTGGATTGACCATGGCTGCTGCTGCTGCTGCTGATGATGATGATAACGTGGGGGGTGGGGATGGGGGCATGGTGAGGATGATGGGGGCAGGGGAGGGGGTGGAAGAGTGGGTGGGGGGGGTTCCATATCCTTACCCTGAGGGTATTTATGGGCGCTGGGTTCAAATCATCTCAGCTGCTAAGTCTGAACTACGCCGGGGGCGGAGGAGGTTGGAGGGGGTTGGGTGAGTGAGGAAAAGGGGGTGGGGGGGGGTAGAGAAGGGGGAGTGGTGTGGGGGAGAGAGGGGAGGGGTGAGGGTTCTTATCACCCCCCCCCCCAAACCCAAATCACCACTTCATTCATCGCGCAGCTAATATTAGCAGGGCAGGGACTAACTTGGCACTTGCCCCAACAGTCTGTTTAAAGGCGTTTTCTTTTTCTCGCGATCCCCGAGTTCGATTCCCGCTCACGGCCAACACCAGTGGCGATTATTTTAACGGGCCCGGGGCCTCCTCTAGGTCGACTCAGCCTCAAATTGGTACCTGGTGAGGTGGGAAAATATCGCCACTGGGGAGACAAAGGCGGTCGGGCGTGGTGCTGGCCACCCACCCCTCCGTGTACCGTTCCGGCCTTCATAGGTGCTCGCCAACAGCACTTGCCGCTACGGTCTGTTAAGGCTACACGGGGGATCTTTGTCTTTGCATCTGGGGAGCCGATAATGTAGTGGTTATCGCGCAGCGCTACGAACCCGGCGACCCGAGTTCGATTCCCGTTCACGACCAATAGCGGTGGGCGAATATTTGATCCCGGTCCTGGGCCTCCCCTAGGTCGACTCAACATCATATGAGTACCTGGTGGCGGCGTGTGTAAACGACCACCGCTGGGGGAGACAAAGGCGGCCGGGCGCGCTGTAAAACCGCAACGGCACTTATCCCACTAGTTTATTGAGTCTATACGGGGGATCTGTGTCTTTGTCTTCGTATCTGGCATTAAAACGAGTCAAAATTCACACTTCACTCTCTCCCGACCCCCTCGTGTCTCCAGAGACCCAGCAGCAGCAGCAGTAGCGAGCGAGCGAGAGAGGGAAATAGAAAGGCAGAGAGAGGTAAAGAGAGAGGGAGAGAGATGGGGGGGAGGCGCAAGGGTAGGAGACAGAATCAGAATATGTATTTATACTGGAGGAGGAATCCGATGAGCTATAAAGCTTTCGTGACTGCAGGGATTCATCTTCTTGGTTCTTTCGGCAAAGTCACGTAGAAGGGAAATAATAAAACATAATAAGATACAATTATCACGACGTTTTGGCCACAATGTTTTATTTTTATTATTTTATTATTTCCCTTCTACGTGACTTTACCGAAAGAACCAAGAAGAAGAGCTATAACGCAATTTTTCACAGGCGTCCAGGAGACATCTGTGAATAGATGCATCGGGAGAGCGTGGGAGATGTGGGAGGGGGGAGAGATTGTGGGAGATGTTGGGAGATTTGGAGAGGGGAGAGCTATCGGGAGATGGTGAGTGATGGGGGAGAGAAAGAGAGATGGTGTGAGATGGGGAGTGAGGGGCGCGGGTGTGAGATCTGCTACTGTGTACGGGGAGCCCTGGAGGCGGTAGAGAGAGGGAGAGAGAGATAAGTGAGAGGTAAGGAGAGGGAGGGGGAGAGATAAGCGAGATGGCCGCGAGGTGAGCGTGACCCCGATTATCGCGAATCCACAGCCGCGCGACGCGGACCGCTCCTGGTGGCGGCGAAACGGAGAGAAAGGCGAGGAATGAACACCCCCCCCCCCCGGCGTGGGGAAGACACGCGGAGAGAGGGGAAGAGAGAGAGAGGAAGAGAGAGGAAGATACAGAGAGAGAGGGGGGGGGGGGCAGAGAGGGGGTAGAGAAAGAAGGAAGGGATAAGGAGAGCAGAGCGAAACATGTTTTGTTAAATCTTTCATTTAAACAGGGAGGTGGGGATTACGTAAAGCAAAGCATACAAACATAATTCTAGAGTTGAAGCTTTCGTGACTGCAAGGATGCATACTCTTAGTTCTTTCGGTAAAGTCACGTAGGTAAAAAATGAAATTAAAATTAATAAAAAGAATTAAAATTAATACAAATAATTATTTTTTATTAATTCTAATTTCATTATTTACCTACGTGACTTCATCGAAAGAACTAAGAGTATACAAAAATCAAACGAAATGATGAACGAAACAAAGTGCCGAATACACCGAGCATCTTCTTGTTTCCTCTGATCGTAAAAAAAACAAAAAAAAGAGAGAGAGAGGCAGAGAGAGAGTGGCGGAGAAAGACGGAGACACAGAGACATACGGACAGACGAAAGAGAGAGAGAGACATTAAGGCAGTGCAGTAAGTGGATGTCTAATTATACGCAAGTTGAGTCTCACCTCGTATTTAAGTATTGACTCCACATCCAATCCTCGTCATCGACTGAATATCACTCACCCACTCCTCTCATCACAAAGCCCAAACCTCCCAACCCTCCTCATCCCTCACCTCTCTACTCCCTCCTCCTCCTCCTCACTTCCCCTTCTCCCCATCCGTCACCCCAACCAAAAGACCAAACAGAGTTAACTACACCCGCAGTGATGTCCAGCGCGGCCACTCGATTCGAACCGTGAACAAGAGGCGGCAAAAACGAGCTCCCACCTCGGCCACTTAAACCGCCCTAACCCGGGGCCCCCCGAGTTCAATTCCGGACCGTGGCTCACATGAGTGGCGTTTAGAACATTCCATCGGGCCTCGAATCAATACCGAGTGCGGTGTTTCAATGTCACCGCTGGGGAGACAAAGGCGGGCACGCGCAGCTGTGCTGATTGAACCACCCCCTCGTGCACCGTCGCCCAAACGTGCTCGTCAAGAGCGCTTGTGCGAACGATATCTACACAGGCTATATGGGGGGACTTTGTCTTTGCATGTGTGTACATGTGTGCACGTGTATGTGTGTGTATGTGGGGAGCGGTGGTGTAGCGGTTAGCGCTACGCTGCGCTACGAACCTGGCGACCTCGGTTCGATTCTCGCTCACGGCCAACACCGGTGACGATTATTCGAACCGGTCCTGGGCTTCCCTTAGGTTGACTCAGCCTCAAATGAGTACGTGTGTAAACATCGCCACTGGGGAGACAAAGGCGGTCGGGCGTGGAGCTGGTCACCTACCTCCTCGTGTACCGTACCGGCCTTCATAGGTGCTGCTCGCTAACAGCACTTGCCCCGACAGTCTGTGAAGCCTATACCGGGGATATTTGTCTTTGCATGTGGGGGGCGGTAGTGTAGCAGTTAGTGGGCTGCGTAAGAATTCGGCGACCCGAGTTCGATTCCCGCTCACGACCAATAACCGTGGTAAGAATTAGAACCGGTCCTGGGCCTCCCCTAGGTCGACTCAACCTTAAACGAGTACCTGGTGCGATTTGTAAACGTGGCCACTCGGAAGACAAAGGCGGCCGGGGCTGGTGCTATCCACTCCATCTCCTCGTGTGCCGCGCCGGCCTTAATAGGTGCTCGCGAACAGGAGACCAACACTTTTTCACCTTACCTTGACATTTCGTCTGTTAACCCCTTCGATTTAAACATTTCATCTTTAAACAACGCATTGCATTTGTGCTCATGTTTGTGTTCCAGACGATGTGGGAGCGATGTGGGAGCGAGGGGAGGGAGAGGGGCGAGGGCTGGGAGGGAGACGGGGTGGGAGCGGTAGGAGAGGGGAAGGTGGTAGCGGGGGGGGGAAGGAGGATGGAAGGATGGAGGGAGGGAGAGAGGAGTGGTAGTAGTAGAGGGAGGGAGTGAGTGAGCTCCAGTTGATGTGATAGGCAGGTACATTTGCGTGCTGTTGGGGGATCAGGTGATTGGGGGGGGTGGCTGGGGGCTTGTAGGGGGATAGGCTAGGAGAGAGAGGGGGGGGGGGGTAAGGGAACTAAGGGGTCCGGTCTTGCTTGGTTCATTCAAGTTACGCCGCTACCGTCTCTCCCTGTCGTCCGTGATGTATGAGACAGAATTAACAGCAAATGAGCAACTATTAATTATGGGAGGACAGAAAGACGCCTGCGGGAAAAAAGATGTGACATTGAGACAGGGAGAGAGAGAGAAAGGGGGAGAGAGGAAAGAGAGAGGGAGGGAGAGAGAGAGAGAGCGGGGAGAGCTGGGAGAGGGTTAGTTGAGGGTTGCAGAGTGTGGAGAGAGTTCGGATGATGCTAGACTTGGCGGAAAAGCAGCTGAATCAGCAGGATCCGATGGCAGGGCGCTCAGCAGCGGTGGCTTTCATTTATTCCGACGAATGCTGGCGCACAATGCAATGCCCGCGAACACACGTGGAGTTCATCATCGCAATCATCATGATCATAATCAGTACTACTTTCATCATCATCATCATCAATGGTCCTATCATCAAAATTAATGCTACTTTCAACAACATCATCTACGCCAATGCTACATTCATCATCATCATCTACGCCCCTGTCACCATCGATGCTATTGTCATCATCATAATTATCAGCCCCAGCAGGATTCCTGATAACCATGAAGAGTAATCGGTATGATGCAATGCGATAATCATCATCATCATCCAACGCCACCTTCAGATTAATAATCGTGATCATTATCATCACGCACCCACGAACTCAACCACCATACTGCAGTTCACAACAACTCACTCACGTACTCATCCACCCACTCATAAATTCAGCCACTCACTCAACCACCCACCCACTCACGAACCCATTCACTCACCCACCCACTGACCCACTCACCCACCCACTCACCCACTCACCCACCCATCCACTCACCCATCCACCTAGTCACTCACCCACCCACCCACTCACCCACACACTCACTCACACACCCACTCACTCACCCACCCACCCATTCATTCACACACCCACTCACTCACTCACCCACTCACCCATCCACCCACTCACTCACTCACTCACCCACTCACTCATTGACTCACCCATCCACCTACTCACTCAACCACCCACTCACCCACCCACCCACTCACCCACTCACCTACTCACCCACCCACTCACCCATCCACCCACCCACTCACCACACTACAGGTCACCTCACTCCTCCGTCCGCTTCTTCCCTCGCAATGCTCCACTTTGGAATTCCCTCCCTCCGTCGTCGTAGTTGCCACCGTCTCATAACAACAACAACCTTGACTAATTCGATAACATTGCCTGTGTTATCGCCAGTTGTCACCAGCATTGATTCAAGCGAGCCCGACACCGCTGCTGATGAGACACGGCGAGTCGAAACCATTCCGGAGTTCCCAGCTTGCCATGAAATCAATGCCGCTGTTATGATTCAGTCCCAGACGGCCCTTTGGCTGATGATGGGTTGTGTAAGAGACTACTTTTATAAAAAAAATATTTATTTTTTATTTGCAGAAACGGATACGGTGCAGGGGACGTAATGTTCGCTTATTGACGCGTGTGTTACTACCTTGTTCAATTCTAAGAAACGTGTTGACCACGACACTGCCGCTCCCCAAAGACAAATATCCCCCTCCCCCCGTATAGCCTTAACGCACTGTTGGGGCAAGTGCTGTGAGCGAGCACCTATGCAGGCCGACATCACCACGCCCGGCCGCCTTTGCCTCCCCAACGGCGATGTTTACACACCGCACCCGGTACCCATTTTAGGCTGAGTCGACCAGGGGGAGACCCAGGATCGGTTAAGACAATCGTCCCCGGGTGTTGGTGGTCGTGAGCAGGGAATTTGAACATGTGGTTCGCCGGGTTGGTAGCGCTGTGCGCTCACCGCTACGCTACCGCACCCCCCTCTAAACACACACACACACACGCACGCACACACACACGGCGCACGGGGGGAGGAGGATGTGGAGTTGACTGAGCAAGAGACTCGACCTCCAATTCTCGAGAGTCAATGACCCTCACGAACAAAACCCGCGACACAAACTCGCTCCCTCTCTCTCTCTCTCGCCATTGTCCCACGCACCCCATTGTGCGCATTCACGGCTCGGTCAGCGCACTCGCTGCCAGACCCGTGGCACGCACCCACCACGGCACAGGCAAAGGTCTCCCGTGTAGCCTACACAGGGATGTTGGGGCAAGTGCATGCTTTGCGAGCGCCTATCAATGCCGCCTGGGGGGAGGCCCAGATGATAATTCGTCACCGGTGTTCACCGTGAGCGGGAAACGAACCAGGTGTACGCGCTAACCGATGCACCACCGCTCCCCACAAACACAACAACAACCGCCACTAAGTGGCGGTGACGTCACCACGGCGCTTGTGCCAAGCTATGTGCACGTTAAGGCCATAAAAGACAAAGACCCCCCCCACTCAGCATAGCCTTAACAGACTGTAGGGGCAAGTGCTGTTAGCGAGCACCTATGAAGGCCGGCACGGCGCACGAGGGGGTGAGTGACCAGCACCACGCCCGGCCACCTTTGTCTCCCCAGTGACGATGTTAACGCACTGCACCAGGTACTCATTTGAGGCTGAGTCGACCTAAGAGAGGACCCAGGATCGGTTCAGATAATCGTCACTGATGTTGGCTGTGAGTTACATCACCGCTCCCTACGTTAAGGCCATACACACACACTCACGCGTACACAAATACAAATATCCCCTGTATAGCCTTAAGGGACTTTTGGGGCAAGTGCTGTTCACACACTCCACCTCTATTCAGATCCTCTATAAAGGTTGTTACTTTCTTTCGTCAATAGACTCGCTTGTTTATCCATGCCTTTATTTATTTATGTACTAGGAAAGCCACTTATTTCATTATTTTGTGCGCGTGCCTCTTTAAAGAGGAGGATTTCTTTGTTGCGCGTGTGTCACGAACACCCCGTGGCTCGCATTCGTCAAGCCAAACTACACGGCCACATGTTCGTGGCTGTACATCGGCGAGGAAACGCCGGGTGCGGTGACCGACAGCACCACGCCCGGCCGCCTTTGTCTCCCCATTGCTGATGTTCACACACACAGAAACACCGCAACTGGTACTCATTTCAGGCTGAGTCGACCTAGGGGGAGGCCCGCGACCGGTTTAGATATTCTCCATTCACTCTTCCTCCGCCCCTCCTCCCCCCACCGCCCCAGCCGCGGTACCAATTGTATCGGCCGCAGTGGGATGATGGGCTGAGTCAACCCCCCTCCTAACCAGGATTTCAACCTCTTTCGCTGGGTCACGTGGTCCGGCTAACAGCAAACCAATTAAACAACTAAACGACGGCATTCGTCCGCTGCGGTGTTTGTCTCTCCGGAGCAGATCGAACACACTCCGAGTACGACTTCGTTTTTGCCGCAAACCCATCGGCGACGCGGATTTCCACGACTCGTCGTGCGCTCGCGCGTTGAGCTTCTTTCGCACCCCAAGTAGCGGGCCGTGCTACGCGGAGGCGCAAACAACTCCAACTTTGGTTCGCCATTGGCTCAGCACGAGGGCAAACGTGGTACGGTTTCGACGTCCAGTGTCTCGTCAGCGGCAGGGTCAGGCTTGCGTGAAGCAATCAACGCTCGTGGTGAAATCGACGTTGTTTGTTGGCGAGGGTACTATCTGGAAGTAAAACAAATAAATGTTTATTTTTAAATGTGGAGAGGCACATATGGGGAGAAGGATGGTGACAAGACGATATTTCAAGCCTGGACCTTCGCCTTTAGACACTGGTTCAGAAACCGCGTTATGATCGTGCGCGTTTTGCGTTATAACGGATGCGTTCCACGTTATGATAGATGCGTTCCGCGTTAGAACAGATGCGTTCCGCGTTATAACATATGCGTTCCGCGTTATAACGGATGCGTTCCGCGTTATAACAGATGCGTTCCGCGTTATAACAGATGCGTTCCGCGTTATAATGGATGCGTTCCGCGTTATAACAGATGCGTTCCGCGTTATAACAGATGTGTTCCGCGTTATAACAGATGCGTTCCGCGTTATAACGGATGCGTTCCGCGTTATAACGGATGCATTCCGCGTTATTACGGATGCGTTCCACGTTATAACGGATGCGTTCCACGTTATAACGGATGCGTTCCACGTTATAACAGATGCGTTCCGCGTTATAACGGATGCGTTCCACGTTATAACGGATGCGTTCCGCGTTATAACGGATGCGTTCCGCGTTATAACGGATGCGTTCCACGTTATAACGGATGCGTTCCGCGTTATAACGGATGCGTTCCGCGTTATAACGGATGCGTTCCGCGTTATAACGGATGCGTTCCGCGTTATAACGGATGCGTTCCGCGTTATAAAGGATGCGTTCCCGCGTTATAATGGATGCGTTCCGCGTTATAACGGATGCTTCCGCGTTATACGGATGCGTTCCCGTTATAACGGATGCGTTCCACGTTATAACGATGCGTTCCCGTTATAACGATGGGTTCCGCGTTATAACGGATGCGTTCCACGGTATAACGGATGCGTTCCGCGTTATAACGGATTGCGTTCCGCGTTATAACGGATGCGTTCCACGTTATAACGGATGCGTTCCGCGTTATAACGGATGCGTTCCGCGTTATAACGGATGCGTTCCGCGTTATAATGGATGCGTTCCACGTTATAACGGATGCGTTCCGCGTTATAATGGATGCGTTCCGCGTTATAACGGATGCGTTCCGCGTTATAATGGATGCGTTCCACGTTATAACGGCTGCGTTCCACGTTATAACGGGTGCGTTCCACGTTATAACAGGTGCGTTCCACGTTATAACGCGTGTCGCGTTGTGCGAAAGTGTTCCTGAGTGGAAGACCCGCATTGTAACGACAACGCGATGACGACTAATATTTTAATTTTAATATTACTAACACCATTGGTTGGACGACCACTTGCTATTGATATTCATCACGTGACTCTTGATCATGATAATGCTTGATATAATAACGCTCGATGATGATGACTATGATCACGATAACGATCACTCATGCTTCGTTAAAATCACGATGATCATCACGACGATGACGACCGCAAAAGCCGTCCACGACATCGATTGTGACGTCATCGGGCGCGCTCTCGACCAATCGCCGACTCGCGATGGCTCTAAGTGACGCCCCCAGCCGCGACGATCAAAACCCCTCCGGAGAGTGGAGCCGACGCCCGCGAGAGTGACCGTGATGGATCTCGGGCGAGCGGCTTGCTGATGGATGGAACCCCGAAGACGCGAGAAGCATTCTGGACAAACAGCGTGGGGCTAATGACGGCGGTGCTCGCGAGTAGGGTAATGAACGAGCCACCTTCTCTCAGGCCCGGCGACCATCACATTTCGAACGCCTTGGGCCCGTTTCGCCCCAAGCCTTTGTTTCGGTGCCCCACTTTTTTCCACACTTTAGCCGAGCCCCGTCCATCGACTCGCTCGCTGCGGTTGTACGGCCGATTAAGAAAGTGGCAGCAACGGTTCGTCGTTGGTGATGGTGGTGATGATGATGGAAGTTTGATTAGGGATTGCACGATGAAGACGTTTAGTTAATATTTACCGTCGTCCCCCCCCCCCCCCCCGATCTTATCTCCAGTGCGCTATCGGCGTCGCGTCACCGGACTGAGGGTTTTACTTTATTTGTTTGGCCGTGTCGGGTGGAGGAGGGAGGCACGACACAACATTTAGCATTTAAAAATCCTTTATATTAAGTTCACTTGCTTGCTTGCTTGCGCACTTACGACCGTGCAAATATTTCGGTCGTTTTTTAACCCACTTCCCGTGATCCAATCGAGTTGACATTTTGCACATAGACTCGTTGTGCGTGACAATTTCTTTTCGTGAAATTTTTTTTCCAAAATTGTACACTTTTTAGGTATTTTTTTTTTATATTTAATTACCTATTGTTAAATGGTGGCAGGCAATCATCTGACCCATAGGTGGCAGCCATCTCAAGTCAGAGGACGAGAGGATTCTAGCTGCCCGTTTCAAAGACCAATGTGGGCTGGGTTGTGGCCCATTGAACACGCATATAAAGGATTTATAGTGAAAAACTTTGTTTTTACGGGTTAATTTTTTAAAACCCACGCGACGATCTGACCCGCCGGGTAAATTATAAATTCAATAAGTGACATTCGCTTTTTTGGAACTCTCGCAGAGCAGCGTAAACCTGCCCACGGAAGAGGATACCACAGAGCTACCCCTGAGCTCTCTTCGTCTTAAAGTGAACTCCGATCCACACGGTTTGGAGGCAGCACTTCTCTACCCGCTGTGCCACGAGAGAGTCAATTATCGTCGCATGCCAGTCAAACTGATATAGATATTTGTGTAAACTTATTGTGCAAACATCGCAAATGCAGGAAGGCTCCTGAAAAGTGTTCCCTGATAGAGAAACTACTCGCCCCCGCCGTCAGAAACCAAAACAAATCTGAACATAAATGATCGTGATTAATGATGATGGTAGCGGTGGTGGGTGATGGATGATGATGATGACGATGGCAGAGCTGATGGATTATAGATGATGATTATGATTATGGATGATGGTGATGATGATAGTTGTGGTGGGTTGTGGATGATGATGATGGGTAATTGATGATAATAGTGGTGAGTTATAGATGATGATGATGATGATGGGTTAAGGATGATGATGATGATGATGGTGATAGTGGTGGTAGGTTATGGATTATAATGATGCTAGCAGATGCTGATGCGTAATGCATCCGAACACAGGGAAAACGATTACCCGTGGTGATTATGAAAAATGTATGACGAATTGATAAATTACATCACGACCGATTACGAATGATGATGATGACGATTTCTTCATGACTATTACAATGACCACGATCTGATGCTGATGATGATCCTGCTGGTGATGATGATGATGATGAGTCTTGTGTTGATCGTTGGAGCGAGCGAAGTTGCTGATCTCGGCTGATTGGTGGCGGCCTCTATGCGCGCTGCGTCCCCATGAAAAATGCTGCTCATCCATCAGCCCCCCACCCACCCAGCCCCCCACCCACCCAGCACCCCATCCACCCACCCAGCCCCCCACCCACCCACCCCTCCCGGTCCCGGCAGGTGTGGCACCGGCGATTTGCCGCGTCACGTGCACGCGATTTGTCAAGAATGCGCCGCTTCAAACTCACGGGTGTGTCTGTGTGTGTGTGGCTGTGTGTGTCTCTGTGTGTGTGGCTGTGTGTGTGTCTGTGTGTGTGGCTGTGTGTGTCTGTGTGTGTGTGGCTGTGTGTGTCTCTGTGTGTGTGGCTGTGTGTGTCTGTGTGTGTGTGTGTCTCTGTGTATGTCTGTGTGTGTGTCTATGTGTGTGTGTCTGTGTGTGTCTATGTGTGTGTGTCTCTGTGTGTGTCTGTGTGTGTCTGTGTGTGTGTCTGTGTGTGTGGCTGTGTGTGTCTCTGTGTGTGTGGCTGTGTGTGTCTCTGTGTGTGTGGCTGTGTGTGTCTGTGTGTGTGTGTGTCTCTGTGTATGTCTGTGTGTGTGTGTCTATGTGTGTGTGTCTGTGTGTGTCTGTGTGTGTGTGTCTGTGTGTGTCTGTCTGTGTGTGTGTCTCTGTGTTTGTGTCTCTGTGTGTCTGTGTGTGTGCCTGTGTTTCTCTGTGTGTGTGTTGTCTCTGTGTGTCTGTGTGTCTCTGTGTGTGTGTATGTCTGTGTGTGTCTCTGTGTGTGTCTTTGTCAGGTCCTGCGCCTCCCCTAGGTCGACTCAGCCTCAAATAAGTAGCTAGTGTAGTTTATAAACATCGCCACTAGGGAGACAAAGGCGGTCGGGCGTGGTGCTGGCCACCCACCTCCTCGTGTCGCGCTCCGGCCTTCATAGGCACTCGCGAACAGCACTTGCCCCAACAGTATGTTAAAGCTACACGGGGGACCTTTGTCTTTATGTCTTTGTCTCGCGCTTGCGGGGAGCGGTGGTGTAGCGGTTAGCGCTGCGAACCCGGCGATCCGAGTTCGATTCCCGCTCGCGGTCACCAACACGCAGTGACCACTATCTGAACCGATCCTAAACAGTTCCCTAGGTCGACTCAGCCTCAAATGAAGCGCTGTGTTAGCGAACTGTCGGGGCAAGTGCTGTTAGCGAGCACCTATGAAGGCCGGCACTGCACACGAGGAGATTGGTGGCCAACGCCACGCCCGGTCGCCTTTGTCTCCCCAGTGCTGATGTTTACACACGCGGCCCCCGAGTGCTCATTGTAGGCGGAGTCGTCATAGGGGCGGTTCGGATGGTGGTGAGCTGGTTGTGAGCTGGAATCGAACTCGGGTCGCTGGCTTCTTAGTGCAGCGCGCTAACGGCTGCACTACCGCTCTAAACTCTCCCTCTCTCTTTCACACACACACAGAGATACACTCCTTGAACAGACTGTTGGAGCAAATCCTGTGAGCGAGCACACACGGAAACTACCACACTCACTCGCGCACGTTACCACACGCACTCAGGCTACCACACACGCACACGCTACCACACACGCTACCACACACACACACGCTACCACACACACACACGCTACCACACACACACTACCACACACACACTACCAACACACTCTACCACACGCTACCACACACACACGCTACCACACACACGCTACCACACGCTACCACACACACTACCACACACACACACACACGCTACAACACACACACACTCTACCACACACACACACACTCTGCCACACACACACACACACACTACCACACACACACACTCTACCACACACACACGCACACACACACTACCACACACACGCGCTACCACACACGCTACCACACACACGCTACCACACACACACACACACGCTGCCACACACACTCTACCACACACACACACTCTCTACCACACACACACGCACACACACACACGCACACACACGCACACACACGCACACACACGCACACACACACACGCACACACACACGCGCACACACACACGCGCTACCACACACACACACGCTACCACACACACGCTACCACGCACACACACGCTACCACACACGCTACCACACGCTACCACACACACACACGCTACCACACACACGCTACCACACACACACACGCTACCACACACGCTACCACACGCTACCACACACACACACGCGACCACACACACACACGCTACCACACACGCTACCACACGCTACCACACACACACGCTACCACACGCTCGCCACCCCGGCTACACTCCAGTCGAGATCTCATCACTCCATACTCGTGCCCCATTCGTCATCATATAGAATTAATGCCCCTTAATGCCCCCCTCTCTCTCCCCCTGCCTCTCTCCCTGCCTCTCTCGCACTCTCTCTCTTCCTCTCTATTTTTTTTCGATCAGAGGAAACAAGAAGATGCTCGGTGTAGTCGGCACTTTGCTTCGTTCATCATATCGGTTTTTTGTTTTTAAATCCTTTATATTAAGTACACTTGCTTGCGCGCTTACGACCGTGCAAATCTTTCGGTCGTTTTTTAACCCACTTCCCGTGATCCAATCGAGCTGACATTTTGCACACAGACTCGTTGTGCGTGACAATTTATTTTCGTGAAAACATTTTTCCAAAATTTTCCACTTTTTAGGGAAAAAATAATAATATGTAATCTAAAATACTAATGTGATAAAAATGAAACTCTTACTCAAGAAAAACAGAAATGAATAATAAAACAAAACCGATGCCACGCATATAAAGGATTTATAGTGAAAAACTTTGTTTTTACGGGTTAATTTTTTTAATATTTGCTTTATGTACCCCCCCCCCCCTCTGCCACCCCTCTCGCTCTCTCTCGCTCACTCTCCACTCTCTCCCTGCCTCTCTCCCCCTCTCTCACACTCTCCACTCTTTCCCTGCCTCTCTCACACTCTCTCACACTCGCTTACCCTCTCACTGACTCTGTTTCTCACCGTCCTCTCTCTCTCTCGCACTCTCTCTCACTCTACCTCTCCCACATTATCGTGCTCACCCCTCGCTCTCACTAATTACCTGCCTCTCCCTGATTCACTCTCCATCTTCTCTTATTCCCTCCCGCTCCCTCCCTCTCTCTAGGCAGGTGACACAGCCCAGCCGGTACGCGCAGTTCGCTGCTCGTCGCAAAGGCTCGCGATTCGCATCCAGCGGCCGCCCTGGTTATTCCGTCGTGTTAGCACGCGCCGTCTGCTTCGTCGTGGACGTTAAAGACCCCCCCCCCCCCTCTGACGTCATTGGCATTGTGTGCCAGCGTTTAGGGTCCGCATTTTTGCCAACATTCTAAATTTGCACCGGCAAAATTAATCTATTGGGAGTATACAGACGAAGAGCAGCAGCAATCATCGCCACCTACTGCCAGCCAGGCTATTGCCCCAGGACACGTCTTGAAAACGAGATTCCTATCCCGTTCGTTTGACTTCTGTACGTATGCATGTTGGACTTCTTTCGCACCGTACGTAGACAACCGCGCTAATCGGAGGTGCGAGCGAATAACTATCAAACTTAAACAGAAAAAAACTACAATGGGGTTTCAATCTAGATGATGATTTAAACGTGCCATAGCTCCAGTGGCTTCCTAATATCGGATTGAAGAGCGTTCCAGACGGCCGCAGAAGCGCAGCTGAAAGTGGCGCAATGCAAGTGACCGTCTCACCTGGGTTCAACATCAAGGACATCAACTCGAAACGTCAGTCTCTCTCTCTCTCTGTCTCTCTCTCGTGCGTGGATGTCATGGAGTTATTTTCTTAGTCTGGCCGAATAGACCGCTTGTATTGCGATTGAAACGTCGTAGTTTTTTGTTATTTTATTTGGACCTATCTACGTGACTTTACCGAAAGACCCAAAGAATATGAATACCGAATCGAGCAGTCAAACATTTACACTATGAGACCTCCTTTACCAGTGGCAAAATATAGTAATACGTTTTTTACCCTTTCAACTGGTACAAAACTGACACCTTTATACAAGGGATCATCATATTTGCAATAACCACAACACAAGCAGTCAAAATGCAAACAAAAAGAAACAACTCTGATAATGATAATGATATGCACTGTCCTTGAAGTTGATTGGTCCACACCCGAGACAGCTTTTCTTAGAGCCTAGTCTCCATTGGTGTTGGACCAGATGACACCAGAAGGCGTACAACTCAAAGACAGCGCACTATCAGAGTATTGAGAGCTCGGGGTAAGCATTTACACTATGAGACCTCCTTTACCAGTGGCAAAATATAGTAGTAGGTTTTTACCCTTTCAACTGGTACAAAGACTGACACCTTTATACAAGGGACGATGTTTGTAATAACCACAACACAAGCAGTCAAAATGCAAACAAAAAGAAACAACTCTGATAATGATATGCACTGTCCTTGAAGTTGATTGGTCCACACCCGAGACAGCTTTTCTTAAAGCCTAGTCTCAATTGGTGTTGGACCAGATGACGCCAAAAGGCGTACAACTTTACCAGTCAAACATTCTCCGTGATGACACGTGTTGTGTGTGTGTCGTGATCATCGCACCGCGCCTCGAACCCGCCCACCCGAGTTCGATTTCCGCTCACCGCCACCAACCCCCCCCCCCCCCCCACAGTGACGATTATCTGAACCGGTCCTGGGCCTCCCCTAGGTCGACTCAGCCTCAAATTGCGATGTGTGAAAAAAATCTACTCGGGAGACAAAGGCGGCCGGGCGTGCTGTTGGCCAACCACCCCCTCGTGTGACGTGCCGGCCTTCATTGGTGCTGATCGCGAACAGCCCCAACAGTCTGTGAAAGGCTGTAAGTCAAGGGGGGGGGGGGGGTATGAGTCTGTGTGTGAGTGTACACGCGCTCTCCACGTGACGGAGGCAGCGTGTGGGTACGCGTTCAACAATCATTGGGCGCGTGCAGCGCCGCCGCAACGAGTTCATTTCTCTTTCGAAGGGGCGAGGGTGGGGTGGAGGGGTGGGGGCAGGCAATTGGTAAACGCGTGGTGGTGGGTGGGAGTGTAGTCGGCGAGTTCCTGCAGTGGGGGACGACGACGACTCTCTGCTCCGGTGATTAAATGAATAAATAACCAGGGCCAGGATGCAGGGTCCGGGGCTGAGACGGTGAACACGATGAGCGCGCTTCGGATTTCTCTTTGTTCGATCCTAAAACTCGCCCCCCTCCCCCCTCTCCCTCCTCCCCTCTCCGTCTCGTGAACGCGACGTTGCCACTCTTCGGGGGGGGCAGGGAGGGCGGGGGGGGGGCGAGGGGGGCCCAGATTGAGTGAGGGATGCGCGTTGCCATGGAGACGGTTCCCAACCTACAAGTCGGATTGCTCCGTCCCCTGGCAAGAATGGAGGGGCGGGGTTGGCACGATCCCTCTCCAGGCGCACGCCCGGCCGCCTTTGTCTCCCCAGTGGCGACGTCTAAACACATTGGTGCCGCCAGGGGCTCGTTTGGTCTGAGGGGCGAGGCCCAGGAGGGGTTTAGATTCAACGATAATCGTCACTGGGGTGAGCCGCCTTGAGCGGAAATCGAACTCGGGCCGCCGGGTTCGAATCGCAGAGCGCTCACCACTGCGCCACCGCTCCAAAGGCAAAGATCCCCCGTGTAGCCTTGAGCAATCTGGGAGGGAGAGTGCTGTTAGCGAGCACCTATGAAGGCCACCACGGCACACGAGGGGATGGGTGGCCAGTACCACTCCCGGCCGCCTTTGTCTCCCCCGGTGGCGATATATACACACCGCACCAGGTACTCATTTGAGGCTGAGTCGACCTAGCGGAGGCCCAGGACCGATTCAGAAAATCGTCGCCGGTGTTGACCTCGAGCGGGAATCGAACTCGGCTCACCGGGTTCGTATAGCAGCGCGCTAACTACCGCGCCACCGCTCTCACCCCCCCCACCACCAACCACCTCCGATTAGAACGGTCGGCTACGTGCGGTGCGAAGGAAGTTTTTCGTTCGTACAATAACACTGCGCCACATACACACACACATACACACATACACACACGCGCGCGCACGTGCGCGCCTAGCGTGGTGTCTGTGACGAGGGTTAATGTGGCAGCGGGCACATTAATGAGCTTCGGGAATTCCTACTGCTTATGTCGATTAGTGGAGCAGTGGACGCAATTAACAGTGAAAATATACGGAGTGGCGAGCGAGAGAGAGAGAGTGAGAGCGTGGGGGGAGGGGGAGGGCTATGAACGTGCGCGTTCAATCCATGCGGGAGCGCTCTGAAACGAGTTAACGGCACCGCGATATTGCGTCCGACCTCGGCGGTGCCTTCAAAACAACAACAACAACAACAACACTAACACTGCCAACAACAACATCAACAACAGCACCACCAACAACAACACCATCAACAACAACACCATCAACAACAACAACATCATCACGTGCACCTTCCACATCAACACGTTTAGGGTGAGAAATGCTGAAATGATAAAAAAAAATGTGGCTCTATACAGCGCCCTGTCAACTCGAGGTGAAAGGCGCTTTAGAAGTGTAAATTATTGTTACGATAATTAATATTTATGCTTGCATGCATTCTTATATATTACTATTTTTACGTGTATATATTAATGTTATTGGGGGTTTTTATATACCCGGCCCCAAATTAGCTCCGTACGTTTCCTCTATGTTAATAATTCCACCAGCTACCAGCATCAGAGCAATAACAATAACTGTTACGATGATGATGATGATGATGTTGTTGCTGCTGATGATAATTGGAGTGTTAATAATACACGGGCAATGTATTTATGAGTTTTAATAATACCCGAGTTGAATGTTTGTGTGTGTGTGTAGAGCGTGGACGATGTGGAGGCTGAGTGGACTTGCCGATGACCGGTACCGGCGGTGTCAAGATCGGCCTCTGTAGAGGAGGAGGAGGCTCGTGAAGGACGCTGCTGCTGGGCAATTAGAGGCGGTCGTCATCCCAACAACGACGGAGGGTAGAGGAGCGACGCTCACAACAACGAGCGGAGCGCCGGGCAGATAAAATAGAGCGAGCACAGATGGTGCATCCGCCAGTCATCTCAATTAGTCGACCCATGGCACCTGGGTGACCTCCTGCCAGCGGAGTTTTCGACACTTCACGTGGCCTCCGAGTGCACCTAGCCTGGCACAGGCGCCATGGTGACATCACCACCACTTAGTGGCGAATGGCGGCTGTTGTTTTTGTTTTGTTGAGCGTGATGAAGCTGATGCTATGCATGGCTTTATTACGTTTATATCTTTGTTCTATAGACTCGCATAGAGACCCATAGACTTGCATAGTGACCCATAGACTTGCATAGAGACCCATAGACTTGCATAGAGACCCATAGACTTGCATAGAGACCCATAGACTTGCATACAGACCAATAGACTTGCATAGAGACCCATAGACTTGCATACAGACCAATAGACTTGCATAGTGACCCATAGACTTACATAGAGACCCGTAGACTCGCATAGAGACCCATAGACTTGCATATAGACCAATAGACTTACACAGAGACCCATAGAGATACATAGAGACCCTTAGACTGGCATAGAGACCCATAGACTTGCATAGAGACCCATAGACTCGCATAGAGACCCATATACTTACTTAGAAGTATACAGATACCCATGAACGTATATAAATACGAATAGAGACCAATAGACTTTCCGGAGCGTCTTGTAAATCCAGTAATAATATCGTTTTTAATAAAATAAAAAGTGATTGTTATTCTTGAACTACTACATTTTACTATTTTTTATTATCTTACCGGGTAAGGGCCACCGAGCTATACAGCTCTTGTTCAGAAGTGACCTGGCCACAGACGATAGCTCAACCTCCGATTAGCACGGTTGGCAACGTACGGTGCGTAAGAAGTTCAAGATTATTACATCAACCAAGTGGCATATCGTCGTGTGGAAATGCACAACAGCCAAATACTCTAAACGCATATTTCTAAGTGTGGAGGAAAAATCCGGAGGACCCGGAGAAAAATCCACGCGACCACGGGGAGAGAGACACGCAAACTCCAAATATACAGCGGCAGGCGTCAGGGTCGGGATCGGGATCGAACTCACGACCTCCTGCATACCAGGCGAGGGAGTTAACATCTCCTAGCCACCGTGGCGCCAACTGTGTAGAGCCTGGTGTGGTGGTGGTGGTTATTAGGTCAACTCAGCCTCAAATGAGTACCTGGTGCGATGCGTAAATGTCGCCACGAGGGAGACAAAGGCGGTCGGCCGTTGTGCTGGCCACCCCTTCGTGTGCCGTCAGGGCCTTCCCTCGGTGCTCGCTAACTACACTCGCCCCAACAGTCTGTTAAGGCTATACGGGTGATCTTTATCTTTGGTGAGTTGGTGGTGGCGGTGGTATAGGTGGTGGCTGTAGAGTAATGAATGGCTGATGCCATTCGCTTGCGGCGGCATTGAGAACGACCCTGGCCCATTCCTCGCTCAGCCATTAACGGCGGTACCCCACCTTGTAATAAATTAGACAAATAATCAGTATCGAGGTCCCGGTCGACGCGTGTAAGACGTGCAGAGAGGGAGACGGGGGGGAGGGGAGGGTTGCCGTATGTATGCACGTACGCACGCACACGTACAGACGCACACACGCATAACGAAGACAATGATACCCCGTATAGCCGTAACAGACTGTTGGGGCAAGTGCTGTTAGTAGCAACATGCACACGATGGGGTGGGTGGCGAGCACTACGCCCGGCCGTCTTTGTCTCCCCAGTGACGTGTGATTACAGATCGCAACAGATACTATTTTGAGGCTGAGTCAACCTAGGAGGGGATCTGGATCGTCACCGATCGTTGCTGTGAGCGGGAATTCGGTTCGCGACGCAGTGCGCTAATCACTGCGCCACCTCTCCCCCATGCAACACTCACAGGCAAGTACACAGACCACATCACTTAAATAATGAACATAAAATAAACAAAAAACTTAAGACGTTTCGATCACAACACAAGCGATGGCGATCGCCTGTGTTGTGATCGAAACGTCTTAAGTTTTTATGTATTTTATACTTATTATTTTTATTAATTTGTACCTATCTACGCGACTTTACCAAAAGAAACCAGAGAATATGAATTCCTGCAGTCACGAAAGCTTCAAGTCAAGATTTCACGTCATTTTCTCTTGAACACCAAAGACACATGTGTAGGTGAGAGAGGGAGAGAGAGGGGGTCTTGACAATGTTGGTAACAATGATACCAATTAAATCTTGATCGGTTAAAGTTGCACGTGCGACATTAAATTTGGTCTATTTTGTGTTACTAAACAAATAATAATTAAACATTCAACAAATAACTTTTAAAAATATTATTTAATGTTACGCATTGCGAACTGACACTTCAAAATATATATAGTTTTTGCTATATAAAATGTTTTGCTGGCTGGAGGGAGGAACGGAAGGACATGATGAGCGGATTAACGCAGCCGATGTCATCATTCAGAATAAAAACTATTTTTCGGAGGGGGGGTGGAATCACAGTGTCAGAATGACTTCGCGGGTTCAATTCTATTCTTGCGGGTGATGTTGTGAATAGATGGAAGCAGAAGCAGCAGCAGCGGCGGCAGCGCTGTGGCGCAGGAGCTCGATACCAATGTCGAGGTCTGTCGCTGATGCTGCTGCTCGCCACGACGAGAAGGCTTCAGCTGAGAGAAGGAGAGAGAGTTCGTGTCGTGTCGCTCCTCCTCCTCCCTATTATGTACGTTGAACTTCTTTCGCACCGCACGTAGCCACCCGTGCTTATCGGCGGAATTGCGCGCTCGTCCGTCGAAGAAGCGCAGACGACAGTGGGATTCGTCTTCTTGGTTCTTTCGGTAAAGTCACGTAGAAGGGAAGTAATAAAATAATAAAAATAAAACATAATAAAATAATTCTCACGACAAGAAGATGAATCCCTGCAGTCACGAAAGCTTTAAATCGAGACAGTGGGATTATTGTGCGGCCCATTGTGCGGGTTTGTACAGCCACAGTCGCACTCGTATGTTTCGTCTTAAATGTGTCTCTGTTGATCTCTGTGCATCTCTCTACGTGTGTCTCTCTCCATCTGCACGTGCATCTCTACGGATCACACCAAAACCTCGTCCATCGCGGGTTTGGCCAGTACACATCGAAAAGAAGTAATGCGCAGATACTCTAACCGCCGCGGAAGAATACACACCGTCATGCCGCCCTGCGATTTTTCTTAAAATATATTTTTCCCCCCATTCTGCACATTTACTATTTAAGTTATGTTTAGTTTAACACTGCAGACAACATTAATGATATCTTACATTCAACATAATTTCCGTTGCATGGCTCGGATTACTGTGGGGTAACGTAAAGCAAAAAGGACGCGGTGCCACGTGACGAAGTGTCGACCAAACCCTCATGTCCCCCCCACAATCCCTTCGAGTTTGCACATCGTGGATTTTGCCGATCGCGGCTCTCTTTCAAGAACGTAACCCCCCTCCACCCTCCTCCTCCCTCCCCCCGCGTGATGGGCAAGGGTTTTGTGTCTTGGGAGAAACCTCCCACGGCCCGCCTGAGATGGCTACTCCCTGTTTAGATCCGTTGCATCTGCGCGCACGTGTTCATCGAGTCCAATTACGGGCGCGCGTATTTATTTTATTCTCACACCATTGTCTTTTTGATTAAAAAAAGGAAGGGGTGCGGGTGAAATGAAAATTGGGCGGCTGCGATAAATTAAAGGGTAAGAGGCCCCGGGGCATGAGAGTTGGGTTAAACATCCGTGGCACGGTCAATAGACAGGCTGAATTATTTAGCATCGTCATTAGTCACGGGCGCAGGGGCAATTAGCAGAGTTGCCAGCCGTACCACACAACACCCCATTTACAATTATCTATCTATCCATCCACACACACACACGCACACACGCAGAGAACACAGACAAATACAAAGACCCCCCCCCCCCGCCCTATCGCGTAGCCTTTAATAGACTGTTTGGGAGCAAGTGCTGTTGGCGAACACCTTTCGAGGACGGATCGGCACACGAGGTGGTCGGAGGGTTTGATGGCCAGCATCACGCCCCATGCCTCCCGCGGCTGCCTTTGTCTCCCCGGTGCCGATGTTTCACGCGCCACATCAGGTACTTGTTTGTAAGGCGGAGGCGACCTTTGCGAGAGAAACCCAGGACCCGTTCAAACACGCGCCCCGGTCGTTGGTCGCGAGCGGGAATCGAACTGGGATTATCCCGAGGTTCGTAACGCAGTTGTGCTAACCACTATTACAAACTCACCCCCCACACAAAAACAAAGACGGGCACAATTACGCGTAACACCTGCATGGAGTTGCGAGATGACGCGAACTACCCGGTGACACGAAGCAACATTTCCCAACCAAACAGCAAAGCAAACATCGATACGTATTCTTTGGTTATTTCGGTAAAGTAACGTATAAAGATAAAATAATAAATTCAATTAAATACTAGCATACGACGTTTCGATTGCAACAAAAGCAATCGTCATCAGGTATAAATGAAATAGAAACACAAATCTAGTATACTTAAAAATGTAATGTAATACAACAGAGTCGGATACATAACAGTGACTTTACCGAAATAACCAAAGAATAATTCCTGCAGTCATGAAAGCTCCAAATTAAGATCGATACGTATGTTTACATATCTTTTAAATAGAACGAGTAATTTCGAATAACGTTGACCCGTATTTCGCAGTGGGCTGTTTACGTGTGGCACAACATTTTCATCACGTGCATCGTCTGTTCGCCGCGAGGAAACTGATCCGGTGCAGACGGAATCGATGAACTCGACTCAAGCTCGCTGTCATCATGAGCCATGCTTTATCCACTGCTGGATAAAGGTGTCTCTTTCCCCAGCTCGTATCTCACTTTCACGCGACGCAGCAGATAGCCATCTGGCGTCTGTAGGCACGGGAGCTGACTGCTTGTCTCCGTCTGTGCGGCGACCGTCCAACCTCGCAGGCGCGTTTCCCTGCTTTGGCTGCCGTTCCGTCGCTACTCTCGACTTTCGGCCATGGACTCCTCCTATGGCGACGCCTCGTGCAAGAAAATAAAAACATCTTCTTGGTTCTTTCGGTAAATATACTAATATTATGTTTTATTTTTATTCTTTTATTATTTCCCTTCTACGTGACTGTTCCGAAAGAACCAAGAAGATGAATCCCTGCAGTCACGAAGGCTTTAAATCAAAAAATAAAAACAAATACAAAATCAAGTGTATAAATGATGACCCAAAAAGGCCATCGTCATAGAACGGAATAATCGTGTTGCCAAAAATGTGTGGAGATCACAATGCCTCTCTATATGCGTGTATCGATGTTGAATTTATTTCGCACCGTACGTAGCTAAACGTGCTCATTTGGAGGTGCGGGGGAAGTACAACAAACTAAATACGAAAATCCGTTCTAGAGAAATTAGTTTTAAATTTACATTTAAAAGTGCATAGTCACAGCGGCTTCCTAATATGGGAAGGAAGAGCGTTCCAGACGGCCGCATCGCGCGGCTTTAGGCGCGCGATGCGGTGACCGTCTCACCTGGGTTCAACAACAACAAGGACATCAACTTGAAACGTCAATCTCTCTTTCTCGCTGTATTTTACAACAACAACAACAAACGTCAGCGTTTCCTGAAGAAGTGGCATTTGTGGTTATTGTCTTGTTGTTGTCGTAGGTCACCTTCGATGACAATGTGACAGACCAATAACGGTAGCAGCTATGCCAAATTGGAACAGCACTAGTTGTGATGTATTCCTTAAGGAACCCTGCTGCTACACTCGGCATCTGCAATGCTGTTGCTGCTGTTGCTGCTGCTGTTCCTGCTGCTGTTGCTGCTGCTGCTGTTGCTGCTGTTGCTGCTGCTGTTGCTGCTGCTGCCACACCACGGATCTGCCGTGTAAGGCGAGCCGGTACAAACCGACTCTTGACGGGCACCGTCAAATCCGCGTAACAGATCAAAATAAACACCCAAAAGCCACTGACGAAATAAATGATCGGGCAGAAGAGGTTCGCGACTTGATCCGGTTGCCGAGCCCGCTTGGGTTTTTTTTCTCTCGACAGACGAGTCGATGTCTGCAGCTTGGGGTACCGCCGTTCTCCGAGTCGCACTAAGGCAGTGAGTGGGCTCTTCACCTCGACTGCAGCCTTGGGGCCCCTTTGGTTTTCAATCGTTACAACAACAATAAAATGTATAATGTTGTTAAATACACAGGGGTTGACGAAATAACAAGTTGTAGCTTTACGTGCCCGTGCTAAATTTGTGTTTTCGATTATAAAAAAAAAATCTGCCCATGTCTCGCACTCACAGAAGGGGCATTTGGCACGCCGAGGGGGGGGGGGGGGTGCACCCCCAGGGTTAAGAACCACTGCTCCAAGGAGCCGGAAACCAAACCGACAAGAAGAAGACACATTGCTTTCCCCGTCTTCGAATTCGGTAACAAACAAACAAGCAAGCAAACATATTTCAAGAGCCGCAATGTCCCCCGTGGGTGAACACAAGACCCGCGGGGGGCCCTCTTGATCAATAACGACGCGAAGCGCCGCACGCGTCTCCGCAACCCGCTTGCTTCCAACTCCTCTGCCGCGCCAACAACTCGTCCACTCGGCGCCATCTCCGCGTCTTCTCCTTCTCGCTCCTCCGCGGCGGCATTTGTCGCGACGAGGAAGCCCATCGCCCGACGAAGATCCACCCCCAAACGCGCGTTGGCGAACATCGATCATCGTGACATGAATCACTTCTCTAAGTCCGCGCCACTCACCCAAGTTTTTCTTCAGCTTCCACCACACCCCACCCCCCCTTACTGCTGCCAACACCCCCTCCTTCTCCTCCCACCCCCCAATTGCCCCCCTCATTGTCCACATCGTTAACGAGCTCGTTAACCCCAGAGTGGGTGCTCACGCCACCCGACTCGCCGCTGCTAATACCAACACGGGCCAGCCAGCGGCACGCGACACAGAGGGTGGCGATTCCTCCCCACCCGTGCTGAGGGCTCGGATCTGCCAGCGAGGCACCGACCGTATCGTCTCACACACCCACCACCACCAACACAAACGCTGTGGTCAACCACCACACTGCAGGTGACAACAACAACAAAGACAACGATCCCCCGCGTAGCCTGGACAAACTTGGAGGTGGGAGGAGGGTGTCAGTGCTGGTAGCGCGCCTCCGATTAGCACGGTTGACTACGTACGGTGCGAAAAAAGTTCAACATCGTAGTACACATCGCGAGCACCTATGAAAGCAGGAACGGCACGCGAGGGGTGGGTGGCCAGCACCACGCCCGGTCGCCTTTGTCTCCCAAGTGGCGATGTTTACACACCGCACCAGGTACTGATTTGAGGCCGAGTCGACCTAAGGGAGGCCCAGGACCGGTTCAGATAATCGTCACTGGGTGTTGGTGGCCGTGAGCGGGAATCGAACTCGGGTTCTGCGGGATGTTACGTGTTTAGTTTGTTGTCCTGCCCCCGCACCTCCGATTAGCACGGCTGGCTACGTGCGGTGCAAAAGAAGTTCAACATGCACACGGCGCAATGCGTGCTGCCGCTGCACTATCGCTCCACGCCGCTACAGCAAAGACAAAGAACCCCCCCCCCCTCCCCCCGGTGTAGCGTTAAGAGCCTAAAGAGATTTGAAGCTTTCGTGACTGCAAGGATTCACATTCTCAGGTTTTTTCGGTAAAGTCACGTAGGTAAAAAATTAAAATTAATAAAAGTAAAATAAAAATAAAATAAAAATAACGACGTTTCGGAGGCAACACATTTACTTGATACAGCAAGCGTGCTGTGACGGTTCCACCTGAAGACGGAAGCTTGTGTTGCCTCCGAAACGTCGTGCTTTTTTATTTTATTTTTATTTTACTTTCATTAATTTAACATTTTTTACCTACGTGACTTTACCGAAAAAACCTGAGAATATGAAGCGTTAAGAGACCCACACACGGGACTCATTGGGATAGGTTCATGGGGCCGCTATCCATGGGAGTGGCAGCAAGGGTCACGACAGTTCGGTTTGACCGCCGTGAAAAGGAGCTCGCTGGTTTTTTCGCCTGGAGGTGACAGAGAAGCTTCTAGAGAAGAGCAAAACGAGAGAGAAAGAGAGAGAGAATTGCTAAGAGAGATGAATTTTGAGAGAGATGTGCTAATCCGGCACATTGTGGCTGGGGTAGAGAGGGGAGACGGAGAGGTGGGGAGGGGGTAGCGAGGAGATAAATCGAGGGAGCGAGACGGGGAGGATGGTTGGTCATTTGGACTTCGAGGCTGGGGTAGAGAGGCAAGGGAGCGAGGTAGGGAGATGCTGGTAAACGCGAGGCAGGCGTGCTTTCTGCTGCGTTAAAGGCCGGTTAATCCAGTTAGCTTGAGATTGGCCGGCTAAGTAATTTGATTTTGAGCCCACTGTGGCGCGTGGCATGGCCAGAAAATTTTCCCTCTTAAGTCTTTTTTAAGATATATCCTTTCGCCGTCTTGATTTTTTTTGTTTGTTTCTTATAATCCATCTATCTTGCGCTCTCTCCCTTTCTCTCCCTTTCTCTCCCTCCCCCCCCCCCCCCCCCTGCTCTCTCCCTCTCCCAGTCTGTCTGCAACAACAGCTTTCGGGCAGCTTGAAATAATAAAGACTCGCGGCGGAAGCGGATGAAAGATAAATGCGCTCTTCAATAAGTAAACAATGCCCCCTAACAATCGCTACCGAAAAGGGGGTGCCACGCCATCGTCGTCCCCCCCCCCCACCGCACGCAAGAGACCCCCCCCCCCCTGGCTCGCTCGCGGTCAGATAATTTCTCAATGTCGAGGCCGAGTCGACCTAGAGGAGGAGGAGTAGGCCCATGGCTCTCGGTTTCATTGCGAGCTTACGATCGGAATCTTGATTTAGACTGGAGGAATCTGATGAGCCAAAAAGCTCTGTTGTTTCACAGCCCTCTTCGTCGCTCTTCCACCGCTACGAGCCGCGTGACGGTGGTGGCTGTGCTGTGATTGAGCAGTGGAGGCAGCAGCTAGGGTTAGTGGATCACCACACAGATCGCGCGAAACTCCCGTCTTCCCCTGGCTCGCCACGAGAAAGGCGGTACAGCAAGTGGGACTAGTCGCCATCGGTTTGCATGGGTGGAGGGGATCGAGTGTTGCCCCCTCGCACGAAGGCGTGAGTTTTCTCCGGGTCCTCCGAGTTTCCTCGCCACGCTGTATAATAAGAGGAATGAACGATCGTAATTATTAGTTGGTTAAAAACTATCTACAGATGAGAAGAAAAACTCAAAAGAGTCGTACCACTCAGTGTGGCTCTCCTGAATATATCAGTAAATATTATTAATTATCTCAAATAAGTAGATTTTTTTAAATCAATTCAACACGGAGGCTTTCACGACCAAATATTATTCTTAATGAAGGGGGAGGGCGTGGGTTAGATCGCGTAAATATAAATGTGTCGTTAACCCACCACCACCCGACACAGTCCATGAGTAAGGGTTGTCACGCAAACAAAACGTGACAATTAGTGACTACTTCAGCACACCGGTGCGTTGGAGAGTAAACTCACAACAACATTTGCAATTTTGATTTAAAGCTTTCGTGACTGCAGAGATTCATATTATTGGTTCTTTCGGTAAAGTCACGTAGAAGGGAAATAATAAAATAATAAAAATATAAAATAATAAAGAACCAAGAATATAACATTTATAATTTAGCTATTTCGTTTGCTCCGTCACCATCATCATCATCGTCGTTATTATCATCACCATATTCGTCGTCATCGCGGTCGCCACCATCGGCATCATCATCATCATCATCGTCGTTACTATCATCGTGATCATCATCTTCGTCATCGTCGTCATCATCGTCGTCGTCGCGGTCGCCACCATCGTCATCATCGTCGTCATCATCGTCATCATCAGGGTCGTCGTCACCATCGTGATCATGATGATCACCGTCTTCGTCATCATCATCATCGACGTCGTCATCATCACCACCCCACAACAATTACAATTTCAGTCCCACGTTACTAATTGGCTGTGTCGGGTGGGTGGTGGGTCAGCGACACTTTAATATTCACGCGATCTGACCCCCCCCCCCACTCCCTCCCCTCCATTGTGGATGTCGTTGTTTGTGACGATGGGTAGAGGTTAGCGCTACGCTGCGCTACGAACCTGGCGACCCGGGTTCGATTCCCGCTCACGGCCAACACCAACAGTGACGATTATCTGAACCGGTCCTGGGCCTCCCCTAGGTCGACTCAGCCTCAAATGAGTACCTGGTACGATGTGTAAACATAGCCGCTCGGGAGACAAAGGCGGCCAGCCGTGGTGTTGGCCACTCACCCCCTCGTGTGCCGTGCCGGCCTTTATAGGTGCTCGCTAACAGCACTTGCCCCTACAGTCTGTTGAGGCTGTACGGGGGATCTTTGTCTCTTTTGTCGCCAAATGTGGGATGGGAGCTGAACTCAACTCGACGCTGCCCGACTACCTTCACACAGACGACGGCCACGGGGGAAAGGGGAGGCATTTTTTTGTTTGTTGTTAAGGTGGCGGTGGGGAAAGAGAAGTGGGAGTCAGGGGTGAGGGGGTGGGGGTGGAGAGAGAAAAGGGGGGGGGGCGGGGATGGTGGGAGCTGGGGGGGGGGATGGTGGGAGCTGGGGGGGGTGGGGGGGGATACACAAAATATATAAGGCGGCCAGTGTCAAAGGGCAGGTTATGAAGGAGAGGATGATGGGAATTAATGATGGCAGCTGTGCGTGTGCCCCCCCCCCCCCCCCACGGATCCCTCTCACTCGCCCCTGCGTTTGAGAAGCTGCTGACCCCCCACCACCCACCCCCACCCCTCCGCCCCCCCCCCCCCCCCCCCACAAGCAGCCAGCAAAACCTACGACCTCTGGCGAAATGAGGTCGTTAGCCGCGTCAGGAGAAGGCCACTGACAGTGGAGCAGGGCCCGCAGGGAGCGGAGGGGACAGCGCAGCGGTCCGGGCAGAGGGGGGCCTCCCTGCTCCCCCCCCCCCTCCTCTCATCCCCTGTGCCCCCCTTTCCTCTCTGTCCTCCCGTCTCTCTCACCTCCTCAACACCACCCCACCCTCTCTCTGCATTTCCCTCCTCCTCCTCTCTCGTTCCCGATTTCCTCCTCCCCGTCTCTCGATTATCTTCCCTCTTCTCCCCTCTTCTTGTCCTCCCATCTCCCCTTCGTCGCATTCCCCCCCCCCCTCCTCTTCCTCTCTCCATCTCGCCTCGGCGGCGAGATGTTAACTACCTCGCCTGGTATATAGGAGGTCGTGGGTTCGATCCCAACCCTGGCGCCTGTTGTATATTTGGAGTTTGCGTATCTCTCTCTCCCGTGGCGAGATGTTAACTACCTCGCCTGGTATATAGGAGGTCGTGGGTTCGATCCCAACCCTGGCTCCTGCTGTATATTTGTACTTTGGGTGTCTCTCTCTCTCTCCCCGTGGTCGCGTGGATTTTTTTTCTCCGGGTCCTCCGGTTTTCCCTCCGCATTTAGATTTACACGCGTGTAGAGTAAATGGCTACTATACATGTCCACGTGATGAGCCACTTCGTTGAGCTAGCGTTTGTGGCGAGGTCACTTCTGAAGAAGAGCTACACAGCGCAGTGGGCCTCACCTGGTGAAATAAAAACAAATTGTTTAGGTTAATCACTTCTGCTCTCCTTCCCATTCTTCCTCACCCCACCCCTCCTCATCCCGCCTCCGCCGACTGCCCACACGGCTGCCCTTAGGGCTGGAGGGCAGCGTTTGGGACGTTGTGGAGAGCGGGGGGAGGGGGGGGGCTGTTGGGTTGGGTTTGGTGTAGCGGGGGGGCCGGTAAATTGTGACTAAACTAAAGAAATTGGTTTCAATCGAGCTCATTTAAAAGTGCACAGCTCCCAGTGGCGTTCTAATATCGCAAGAGTGTTCCAGACGGCCGCAGGAGCGAGCGACCGCCTTTGTTCGATGGCTCAGCCAAACGCCGCCGCTGTGAGAATGACCGGAGTTCACGTGATGGTGGGTTGTGTGATCAGATCAGCGAGATAGCGTGGTTCATTTGTGGCAAGCAATTTGCGTGTGACGAGCTCGACGGACACAATAATCCCCTGTGGGCTTGTGGAACCAGGTGGTTTCCTACCAGTACTACTAAACCACTGTCTTTTTATGGCATCAGGCAAGACCCACTGAGCTGTACGGCTATTTTTTTTTCAGAAGTGGCCCCGCTATCACAAATGACAGCTCAACAAAGTGGCTGATCACGTGGATATTTATAGCAGCCAAAAACACTCCAAACGCTTGGTGTTGTTGATTCTAAATGTGGAGGGAAAACCCAGAGGACCCGGAGAAAAATCCACACGACCACAGGGAGAACCATGTAAACTCCAAATACACAGCAGCAGGCGTCAGGGTCGGGCTCGAACCCAGAGGCTCCTGTGTACCAGGCGAGGTAGTTAACATCCCCTAGCCATTGACGATCGGCAAGGGAATAGTGGGTGGGGAGGGGAGGGAGGAGCCTGGTGGCTCTCTGGATGGATTGCATTGCAAGAGAACCAGAGGAGATGATGACACAGACGGAGAGCGACAGAAAGGGAGAGAGACAGAGGGAGAGGAAGGGAGAGAGAGGGGACCACGCGTATCGCTGGAGGTGACAGGAGCGTTGGGGCCAGGCCCAGGACGAACATCTGTGGCTCGGAGAGGTCAAGGGTTGAGCGGGCAGCGTTCCCGAAATGGATCAAGGCCAGTGGGCCGCCACATCAACATCCCATCACCGTCTCATCACCGTCTCTTATTAATTTTTTTGTTACGATCAGTTGAAACAAGAAGATGCTCGGTGTATTCGGCACTTTGTTTCGTTCATCATTTCGTAATTTTTTTTTTATAACTTTGCTTTATGTAAACCCCCACCTCTCGCTCACTCTCTCGCTCGCTCTCTCGCTCACTCTCTCTCGCTCTCTCGCTCACTCTCTCTCTCGCTCTCATCATCATCGACATCATCGCCGTCTGTGTCAGCGTCGCCTAGCGGTTGCTGCTGAAGGAGGCCGAGCAAAGAAGGCCCATGGGGGGGGGGGGGCTGTCTAAGGCAATCGTCAAGATGATCTTTGTCAACTGCCCGAGGTGTCCCCCCCTCCATCACGGCTCCCTCTGAGGCCTCTCAAAAGCCTATCCGGCCAAAGGCCCTCCATCCCCACTCCGCCCAAAGGCCCTCTTTGTCCCCCACCCCCTCCAGCCTAATTGATTCGCTCATATACAAACAGAATCAACTTGAACTTGACTCTCTCTCTCTCTCAGGAGCAGTGCCGGATTATCCGAGTAGCACAAGTGGCAACATATGCTACGGGCCTCGCACTTTGAAGGGCCCCGCGCTAAATGCTTTCAAGCTTTCAATTCCGGTTCGGTGACTCTGCACTTGCCCTATTACCATAGTACTATACCGCCTTCTACTTTAATGAACGACTGGGTGTTTAAGGTTAGCGATGTGTCGTATTATCTGGCTGTGTAGCAAATGAGAAAAACAATTAGTTTACTATGCAAGTAAAAAACAATTGTATGTGTGTTAATATTTGAGTTTCTTAGGGCTCCTTTATAACATATGCTACAGGCCCCGCACTAGCTTAATCCGGCACTAGGGGGTGGATCTTTGTGTCTCGTGGGGGGGAGCGGTGGGGGGGAGCGGTGGGGGGAGCGGTGTGGGGGAGAGCGGTGGGGGGAGCGGTGGGGGGGAGCGGTGTGGGGGAGAGCGGTGGGGGGAGCGGTGGGGGAGAGCGGGTGGGGGGGGAGCGGTGGGGGGGAGCGGTGGGGGGGAGCGGTGGGGGGGAGCGGTGGGGGGAGCGGTGGGGGGGAGCGGTGGGGGGGGGAGCGGTGGGGGGGAGCGGTGGGGGGGGAGTGGTGGTTAGCGCGCTGCGCTACGAAGCCCGTGTTCGATTCTCGCTCGCGACCGAATATTTTTGACAGGTCCCGGGGTCGCTCTCTCTCTCCTCTAGGTAGGTCAACTCAGCCTTAAAACGTCGACTTGGTGCAGCGTGTCCAGACATCTACAATTGTGGGGTGGAGGTGGCGAGGGGAGGGGAACAAAGGTTGATCGATCGGGCCGTGGTTTTCTGGCACATTAATAGGCGCTCGCAAACAACACGTGCCCCAACAGTCTGTCTAGCTACAGGGGGTGCGTCTGTGTGTTGGGGGGGGGGGGGAGCAGGAAGTTCTTTATCTTCGTGTGTTTTTTTGTTTGAGAAAGACGGAAAATAATAACGGGGATCCTTGTGGCTCGCTCGCGACATGAGAACACGCGGGAGCCACGCGAGGAATTTTAATCAAATTACTGACCGGGAGCGAGAGATCAAAGGCGGTTATAAATAATGATTTTAAAGCACGCGCAGGAAGAGAGAGAGGAGAGAGAGCGAGGGAGTGAGAGAGAGAGACTCGATGAGAGTGTCTCTGTGTTTGCGAAGACACAAACTCTGTGTTTTGAAAAACATATTTCCAAAATGATTCACGATTTCTACAGAAATGACTCGGTGTTGTTGTCCTCGTGCAGCGAGCACGCGTGCAAAACACTCGAGGGGAGAGTGTGGGTGGGTGTGCAAGGGAGAGTGTGTGGGTGGGTGTGCAAGGGAGAGTGTGGGTGGGTGTGCAAGGGAGTGTGTGGGTAGGTGTGCAAGGGAGAGTGTGGGTGTGTGTGTGCAAGGGAGAGGGTGGGTGGGTGTGCAAGGGAGAGTGTGTGGGTGGGTGTGCAAGGGAGAGTGTGGGTGGGTGTGCAAGCGAGAGTGTGTGGATGGGTGTGCAAGGGAGAGTGTGTGGGTGGGTGTGCAAGGGAGAGTGTGGGTGGGTGTGCAAGGGAGTGTGTGGGTGGGTGTGCAAGGGAGTGTGTGGGTGGGTGTGCAAGGGAGAGTGTGGGTGTGTGTGTGCAAGGGAGAGGGTGGGTGGGTGTGCAAGGGAGAGTGTGTGGGTGGGTGTGCAAGGGAGAGTGTGGGTGGGTGTGCAAGCGAGAGTGTGTGGATGGGTGTGCAAGGGAGTGTGGGTGTGTGTGTGCAAGGGAGAGGGTGGGTGGGTGTGCAAGGGAGAGTGTGTGGGTGGGTGTGCAAGGGAGAGTGTGGGTAGGTGTGCAAGCGAGAGTGTGTGGATGGGTGTGCAAGGGAGAGTGTGTGGATGGGTGTGCAAGGGAGAGTGTGGGTGGGTGTGCAAGCGAGAGTGTGTGGATGGGTGTGCAAAGGAGAGTGTGGGGGTGTGTGTGTAAGGGAGAGTGTGGGTGGGTGTGTGCAAGGGAGAGTGTGGGTGGGTGTGTGCAAGGGAGTGTGTGGGTGGGTGTGTGCAAGGGAGTGTGTGGGTGGGTGTGTGAAAGGGGGAGTGTGGGTGGATGTGTGCAAGGGGGAGTGTGGGTGTGTGTGTGCAAGGGAGAGTGTGGGTGTGTGTGTGCAAGGGAGAGTGTGGGTGTGTGTGCAAGGGAGAGTGTGAGTGTGTGTGCAAAGGAGAGTGTGGGTGTGTGTGCAAGGGGGAGAGGGTGTGTGCAAGGGAGTGTGTGTGTGTGGGTGTGCAAGGGGGAGTGTGGATGTGTGTGCGTGTGTGTGTGAGCGGTAGTGCAGCAGTTAGCGCGCTGCGCTACGAACCCGACGACCCGAGTTCGATACCCGCTCACCGCCAACACCGGTGTTGATTATTTAACCGGTCCCGGGCCTCTCCTAGGTCGACTCAGCCTCAAAAACGAGTACCATCGCCACCCACGTGCCATGCCGGCCTTCATAGGTGCTACTCGCTAACAGTCTGCTAAGGCTATACGGGCGATCTTTGTCTTTGTGTGTGCCGTGTGTAATAATGACGTTCACTTCCAAGGGTGAGTGAGTGTGGTTAGAAAGGGCAGCTGGGGCCAGGGGTGAGATTGTTGCAAGATCGTTCTCAACAGTTGCTCACAGCCAAAACCCGTCCACTTGTGAACAATCAAGTTGCCCTGCTGCAACCCACAATTGCCGCTCGACTGGATTCTAATCGCCGGCAATTTCATTCAAAAAGGAAGAGTGGTGGCAAAGTGGTTAGCGCGCCGCTTGCTAAGAATCTCGGCTATCCAGATTTCGATTTCGGCACGGCCCACATCAGTAGCGAATTGAGATCAGAACCGGTCCTGCCTCCCCCCCCCGCCCGCACCGCCCCACACTGACGAGCGTGGTGAAGTATGGTCCCTAAAAAAAAAACACCCTCGTGAACCCGACACGACTTGGGGAGATTCTCACGTCTCGGCGCATCGGGGAGTGGCTGGAACGAGCGATTACGATCACAGCATCATTGAGCGTTGGGCTCGTGTACTTTAAATATGATTTCGATGTAAAGCTTTCGTGACTGCAGGGATTCATCTTCTTGGTTCTTTCGGTAAAGTCACGTAGAATGGAAATAATAAAATAATAAAAATAAAACATAATAAAATAATATATATTACGTTTTATTTTTGTTATTTTATTATTATGGAAATAATAAAATAATAAAAATCTAACATAATAAAATAATACATATTATGTTTTTTTTTTCCATTCTACGTGACTTTACCGAAAGAACCAAGAAGTTTAAATATGATGTTGTCGTATTTGGCTTGTTGAGCAAAGAACGTTTCACCGAGGCTCACGACTATGTTTCAGTGTCGGATTAAGCTAGTGCGGGGCCTGTAGCATATGTTATAAAGGGGCCCTAAATAAATAAATAAACGTAAATATTAAAACACAATCTTTTTTACTTGCACAGTAAATTGTATTTTTTCATTTGCTATACAGCCAGATAATACGACAAATCGCTAACCTTAAACACCGAATCGTTCATAAAAGTTGAAGGCGGTATAGTACTATCGTAATAGAGCAAGTGCAGAATCACTGAACCGGAATTGAGCTTGAAAGCATTTAGCGCGGGGCCCTTGAAAGTGCGGGGCCCGTCGCATCTGTAGCTACTTTTTGCTACGAGGATCATCACTACTCTGTCTTCATGAGGATCCTGCCAAGCTCATTTATTATTATAATTTGACAAATTTTTATCAGGAGGCCGTCACACAATGTCCTACTCTTGCGAATGACGTCACCGGATCGATGGACCAACTCTGCGAATGACGTCATGGAATCGATGGGCTCCTCTCGCGAGCATCGCGGGATCGATGGGCTCCCCTTGCCAATGACGTCGTCGGATCAATGGCCCTGCTCGTGCGAACGACGTCACGGGATCGATGGGGCTACCCTTGCGAATGACGTCACGGGATCGATGGCCCAACAGGTGCGAATGACGTACAGCGCACGGAGAGGATCTCACGCGCCACTCGCGTTCCGGGGCTACTCGGCACGTGCATTGGCCTGCATTGGAAATCGCGGTGTAACATCATAGACGGTGATGATGATGATGACGCTGATGGTGGCGATGACGACGATGATGATGATGACGCTGATGGTGGTGATGACGACGATGGTGATGATGATGACGCTGATGGTGGTGATGACGACGCTGATGGTGGTGATGACGACGATGATGACGCTGATGGTGGTGATGACGACGATGATGATGACGCTGATGGTGGTGATGACGACGATGGTGATGATGATGACGCTGATGGTGGTGATGACGACGATGATGATGATGACGCTGATGGTGGTGATGACGACGATGATGATGATGACGCTGATGGTGGTGATGACGACGATGGTGATGATGATGATGACGCTGATGGTGGTGATGACGACGATGATGATGACGCTGATGGTGATGACGACGATGATGACGCTGATGGTGGTGATGACGACGATGTTGTTGATGACGCTGATGGTGGTGATGACGACGATGGTGATGATGATGACGCTGATGGTGGTGATGACGACGATGGTGATGATGATGACGCTGATGGTGGTGATGACGACGATGGTGATGATGATGACGCTGATGGTGGTGATGACGACGATGATGATGATGATGACGCTGATGGTGGTGATGACGACGATGATGATGATGATGACGCTGATGGTGGTGATGATGATGATGATGACGCTGATGGTGGTGATGACGACGATGATGATGACGCTGATGGTGGTGATGACGACGATGATGATGATGATGACGCTGATGGTGGTGATGACGACGATGATGATGATGACGCTGATGGTGGTGATGACGACGATGATGATGACGCTGATGGTGGTGATGACGACGATGATGTTGATGATGACGCTGATGGTGGTGATGACGACGATGATGTTGATGATGACGCTGATGGTGGTGATGATGACGATGATGATGATGACGCTGATGGTGGTGATGACGACGATGGTGATGATGATGACGCTGATGGTGGTGATGACGACGATGATGATGATGACGCTGATGGTGGTGATGACGACGATGATTTTGATGATGACGATGATGATGATGATGACGATGATGATGATGACGCTGATGGTGGTGATGACGACGATGGTGATGATGATGACGCTGATGGTGGTGATGACGACGATGATGATGATGACGCTGATGGTGGTGATGACGACGATGATGTTGATGACGCTGATGGTGGTGATGACGACGATGGTGATGATGATGACGCTGATGGTGGTGATGACGACGATGATGATGACGCTGATGGTGGTGATGACGACGATGATGATGACGCTGATGGTGGTGATGACGACGATGATGATGACGCTGATGGTGGTGATGACGACGATGATGATGATGATGACGCTGATGGTGGTGATGACGACGATGATTTTGATGATGACGCTGATGGTGGTGATGACGACGATGATGATGATGACGCTGATGGTGGTGATGACGACGATGATTTTGATGATGACGCTGATGTTGGTGATGACGACGATGATGATTACGCTGATGGTGATGATGATGACGATGATGATGATGACGCTGATGGTGGTGATGACGACGATGGTGATGATGATGACGCTGATGGTGGTGATGACGACGATGATGATGATGACGCTGATGGTGGTGATGACGACGATGATGTTGATGATGACGCTGATGGTGGTGATGACGACGATGGTGATGATGATGACGCTGATGGTGGTGATGACGACGATGATGATGATGATGACGCTGATGGTGGTGATGACGACGATGATGATGACGCTGATGGTGGTGATGACGACGATGATGATGACGCTGATGGTGGTGATGACGACGATGATGATGATGATGACGCTGATGGTGGTGATGACGACGATGATGATGACGCTGATGGTGGTGATGACGACGATGATGATGACGCTGATGGTGGTGATGACGACGATGATGATGATGACGCTGATGGTGATGATGACGATGATGATGGTGGTGATGATGATGATGACGATGATGATGGTGGTGATGATGACGACGATGACGATGATGATGACGCTGATGGTGATGACGACGATGATGATGATGATGGTGGTGATGATGACGACGACGATGATGATGATGACGCTGATGGTTGTGATTACGATAATGATGATGACGCTGGTGGTTATGACGACGACGATGATGATGATGACGCTGATGGTGGTGATCACGACGAGGGTGATGATGACGCTGATGGTGGTGATGACGACGATGGTGATGATGACGCTGATGGTGATGATGACCACGATGACGATGACGCTGATGGTGGTGATGACGACAATGGTGATGATGACGCTGATGGTGGTGATGACGATGGTAGTGATGATGATGATGATCATGACAATGACGGTGATGATGATGACTATTATGACGACGATGGTGACGAAGATGGTAATGATGACGGAGCAAACGAAACTGTCAAATTGTAAATGTCGTGGGTTTACTCTCCAACACACTACTGGCGTGCCGAACTAGTAACTAATCGGCATGTTTTGTGTAGGTGACAACCCCTACAAATTGGCTGTGTCGGCTGGTGTCGGGTTTAACGACACGTTCGTATTTACGAGATTTAACCTCCCCCCCCCCCAAAAAAAAAAACGATATAACGAATAATATCGGTCGCAAAAGCCTACTACGTGTTAAACTGAACTGTGAGAGCGAGTCACAACACAATACAAACGAGAGGAAACAAGGAAAAATAACGTCTTGAATTTAATTATGCCCCTGGAATAGTGAACATTTCAAACATCGAAATACGTAAATAAATAACGCTCGTAACGAACCCTCTCGATGTACACGAGAAACACATTCGCTGATTACATTTGTAAACACAACTGATTATTCTTTAAACTCACAAGATCACGTGCATATATAGAAATGAAATCGTATATCTCTACATATAGGAGGGGGGAGAGCGGTAGCGCAGTAATTAGCACACTTTCCCATAAACCCAGATGACCCGGTGGGTTTCTCGTTCCGTGCTGCAGCCTTGACACCAGGGGGCGAGTGATGGACATCTGTGAAGAAAAAATTAAAAGGAGCTTCATAGCTCATCGGATTCCTCCGGGAGACATGAATACTCTGATTCTGAGTCGAATGTGGACCGGTCTTGGGCTCCCCCCCCCCCCCCCCGCGTTGCATTCCTTCCGTTGCCAAAGCCTTACTGGCTCAGCGGGATTCTCCGTGGCACAGATTAATATTGCATTGAATCAACCAGTGAATCCCCCCCCCACCTCCCTCCCTCGCATCTTACGCTAATAACTTGAAGCTGCAATGACCCGCGCGCGCTTTTGGGGTCAAGTCTCGGGGTCAAGTCGTGGGGTCAAGTCTCGGGGTCAAGTAGCGGGGTCAAGTCTCGGTCAAGTCTCGGGGTCAAGTCGCGGGGTCAAGTCGCGGGTCAAGTTGCGGGGTCAAGTCGCGGTCAAGTCGTGGGGTCAAGTGGCGGTCAAGTCGCGGGGTCAAGTCGCGGGGTCAAGTCGTGGGTCAAGTGGCGGGGTCAAGTGGCGGGGTCAAGTGGCGGGGTCAAGTGGCGGGGTCAAGTGGCGGGGTCAAGTGGCGGGGTCGATCCTCCGAAAGTTCACGCGCGATGCCGACGCGCCGTGCGGGGCGGCCGTCATCCATCCAGCAGCGGACTGAGCAAAGGGCTGCGTGGAGGATACAACACGCGGGGCTCGCGTGCAGTGTGTGCAGTGTGTGCGGTGTGTGTGGTGTGTGTGCAGTGTGTGTGTGTGCAGTGTGTGTTGGTGTACAGTGTGTGTGTGTAGTCTGGGTGCAATGTGTGTGTGTAGTATGTGTGTGCAGTGTGTGTTTGTGCAGTGTGTGCCGCGTGTGTGTGTAGTTGCAGCGTGTGTGTTTGTGCAGTGTGTGCATGCAGTGTGTGTGTGTGCAGTTTGTGTGCGTGTGTGCAGTGTGTGGGTGCAGTGTGTGTGCTGTGTGTGTGAGTGCAGCGTGTGTGTTGTGCAGTGTGTGCAGCGTGTGTGTGTGCAGTGTGCGTGTAGTTGCAGCGTGTGTGTTTGTGCAGTGTGTGTCTGCAGTGTGTGTGTGTGCAGTTTGTGTGCGTGTGTGCAGTGTGTGTGCTGTGTGTGTGAGTGCAGCGTGTGTGTAGTGCAGCGTGTGTGTAGTGCAGTGTGTGTGTGCAGTGTGTGTGCAGTGTGTGTGCGTGTGCAGTGTGTTTGTGCAGTGTGTGTTGTGCAGCATGTGTGTGTGTGCAGTGTGTGTGTGTGCGCGAGGCTAACTGGATTTGGTAAAGCCAGCCAAATCAAAGTGACTTAACGACTTCCTTAGGGCCGCTCTGGGAGGAAGCAATTGTGGAAATTAACGCCGTTTGAAGTGTGTTTAAAGTACCCTACCAACACACCAGGGCTCAACTCCCCCAGCCAGCCCGCCCCCTACCCATCCACCTCCACCAATTCCACCCTCCCCTCCTTCTCTCTCTTCTCTCCGGCACTGCCCGGTGGCAGTGATGGTGGTGATGGTGATGATGGGGTTACTTCAGCCACTTATGGAGGCAACAGCAGCAGCAGCGAAAGTTGGTGGATCAACGTGCAGATGCTGCGAGACTCATTTCTTCCCGTGGGTGTCGTCGAGAAGGAGGAGGTGGTGTCTGCCATACCCCCTGGCTCGCACAGGGCGCCACGGTGGCCAGATGTCAACTCCCTCGCCTGATGTACAGGAGGTCGTGGGTTCGATCCCGATCCTGACGCCTGCTGCTGCTGCTGTATATTTGGAGTTCGCGTGTCGCTCTCCCCGTGTTCCCGTGGGGTTTTCTCCGGGTCCTGCGGGTTTTCGCCCTCCATATTTAGAGACATGCGCTTATAGCACTTGTCTGCTGTAAATGTCCACATGGTGATTATCCACTAAGTTGAGCTATAATTTGTGGCCAGGTCGCTTCTGAAAAAAAGCTAAATAGCTCAGTAGACCTTACCTGGTAAAATAACTAAAAAAGTTAACTGGTTAGAAGACGGTACAGCAAAGTGAAGACTGATCTGTAAATGTCCCATCTGTACGGGGATATAGCGTTGCGCCCTCACGCAATCCGTGTGTTTTCTCCGGGGGCTCCGACGATTTCCCTCCCCCACATCGCATCATAAACATGTCGTCATTGATAATTGGCTGAAAATATCTTGGAATGAGAAAAAAAGCCAATCGAGCAGCGGCAGGACCCTCCAGAAAACGAGTCGTACGACTCCGTGTGGCTCTTGATTGCGTTTTCATTCGTCCCCCTCATCATCAACTCCTCGGCTCAACCTTCTCAAGCGCTCGTTCACTCACTCACCCATCCGCTCACCTGCTCACTCACTCACCCATCCGCTCACTCACTCGCTCGCTCACTCGCCTGCTCACTCGCTCGCTCACTCGCCTGCTCACTCACTCGCTCGCTCACTCGCCTGCTCACTCGCTCGCTCGCTACACTTGCTCAAGCTCTCTGCTGCGGTTGAATTGTTTCCCTTCAAGATGTCCTAAAGCGGTATCTTGGTTTTATTTGACATTCTGAGTAGCTCTGTCGCAGTGTCTTGTTGGAGGTGGACGGGGAGGGGGCTGCGGGCGAGCGCGAGGGGGGGCGAGGGGAGAAGGGGTTCGAGGGGGAGGGGTCGAAAGGGAGGGGGGGCGAAGGGGGGCGAGGGGGGAGGGGGGAGAGGAGCGAGTGGGGGAAGCAGTCGAGGGAGGGGGGCTAGTGAGGAGGGGGGGGGGCGAGGGGGAGGAGTAGTAGGGGGAGGCATGGGGTTGTTGCTGTAAGTTGTTTTATATGGAGCGGTGGCGCAATGGTTAGCGCACTGCGCTAATTATTTGGCGACCTGAGTTCGATTCCCGTCAGTGGCGAGTGAGCTCTGGACCGGTGTCTGGGACCACCACCTTCATCAAATCCCACACTGACCGGTGTGGTGAAGTATGGTCACACAACCCCCATGACTGACACTGCACCGGGTTGTCCTCATCCAGCAGTGAATTTACAGTGTTAGGGGCCGTCCATAAATGACGTCACGCGATTTTGGACGATTTTTGACCCCCCCCCCCCTCGTCACACGGCGTCACAAAAAGTCAGACCCCCCCCCCCTCAAATATGACATCACAAAGCTCTGCCTCCCCCCCCTCCAAAATAAAAACATGCTTCAAATCGCTTTAAACTATTGTCATTGTAGTGCGTATTTAATGTGGCGCTGCACTCTGATGTTGTAGGAGAAAACATTTACGAAAAAGTCTATTTCATTAAGTATAACGTGTTGTCTATATTTATTTAAAGTTGCGTAATTTGATGTGACGTCACATTTCTCAAACCCCCCTCCCCCCTCGTCACACATCGTCACAAATGTCTGATCCCCCCCCCCCCCCTAGGTGCGTGACGTCATTTATGGACGAACCCTTATACACATGATTAATTTTACTTTAAGGAAGCATTGGCACGTGTCAACCTACCTGCCGACCGATCTACATTCATGTTAGCCCGTGTAGCCACACACTCGTCTCACGGCCCACCTACTCAGCAACATATCCACGTAACCACCCACCCGCATACCTAAACACCTACCTTCATAGGCACCAACGTGCCCATCCACCAGCCCACGGACCTCATCTATGCTCATCGATACCTAAAAACCCTATCCAACTACTTAAACGCAGACCCACCTACCTACTCACGTAACCACATACCAGCTAACCCGCCTACCTACCTCGTCATCCTACCTGACATAATTACCCACCGACCAATCCCTTTGCACCATCCCCTACTTAATTAATTACCTGTCCAACTACATAACCATCCACCTTAGCGACTTATCTACCCACTAGACTACCAACTCACTAACTTCAGAATCAGAATACTTAATCAGAATTTTTATTTCTACTTGGAAAATCAGACGAGCTTTAAATCTCTTTTTCACAGATGTCCAATAACTTGCCTAACCTCTAGCCCCCTCTCCGAACCTACCAACATACTTCACGTAATCTACCTACTACACCGCTTCACCACTCTACTCATCCGAACTCACTTACCTGTGCACCTGTCTACAAACCTATCAGCTATATAACTCTCTGCCTACTCAGCTACCTACCCACCCACGCATCGTTTATCTTACCTACCCACTCATCTACACACTGACAAACTTAGCCACCCACCTACCCAGCCACTCACCTACCCAGCCACTCACCTACCCACTCACCCAGCCACTCACCTACCCACCCACCTACCCAGCCACCCACCTACCCAGCCACCTACCTACCCAGCCACCCACCTACCCAGCCACCCACCCAGCCACCCACCTACCCAGCCACTCGCCTACCCACCCACCCACCTACCCAGCCACCCACCTACCCACCCACCTACCTACCCACCTACCCACCCACCTACCCAGCCACCTACCCAGCCACCTACCCAGCCACTCACCTACCCAGCCACTCACCTACCCACCTACCAACCCAGCTACCTACCCACCCACCTACCCAGCCACCTACCCACCCACCTACCCAGCCACCCACCTACACCCAGCCAGCAGGCGTCTTCCTGTGAAATCACAAAGTCACACAACGGAGTCGGCGTTCCAATGCGCGTGAACGCTTCCCCTGGTAGGGCTTTTCGTGCTTGATGCTCAATGGTAACCGACTGTTGGCTCAGACCACGACGCAAACGACCTCGCCAAATTGTTTCTCTCGACTTAAAACTTTCGTGACTGTAGGGATTCATACACTTTGGGTCTTTCGGTAAAATCACGTAAATAGAAAAATAATTAAAATAAATTTTTTCTCGTGCACCCCCCCCCTCCCCCGCGGCCCTAGTCGACCGTGCGTGAAACAAAAAGAGCGTTATAGCTCATCGGATTCCTCCTCCGGTCGAGATAAAGATTCCGACTCTGATGAGGATTCAGTCCCCAACTCTCTCGCCGCGGGCAACATGTTGAGGAACAAATTCTTCGGCGAACCAAAGATATCACCCGCATGTCCGACGTTTCGCTTGAAACTGCGCCAGGCGACTTCGGGTCAGGGAGCGGGAAGTCAGCACTGTTGTGTCACCTGCAACCGGCTTCTGGAATAGGCGACATGACGCCATCGACAGGAACAACCAATCGGATGTAAACGAGACATGACGCCATCACTGATCTGAAGCTTTCGTGACTGCAGGAATTTGTATTATTTGGGTCTTTCGGTAAAGTCACGTAGATAGAAAAATAACTAATAGATCAAATCAAGAAGAATATATATATTACTTCAACGTCTCACAATTAACTTTGTGTGTGTGTACGCCACGGGACGATCGGACCAAAGTTGTGCCGTTAGTATCCTCCACCACCCGACACAGCCAACCAAAAATCACACTGGTCACGCGTACTGTACAAACTAAACTTAAACAAACTATACTTTAACATTTTATTCTACCAGGTAAGGCGCACTGAAGAAAAACAACACCCAGCCCAATGCACTTAATTGTTAAGTGGGGCAACTCAGTTGGGCAAAGGTTACCGGTGAGTTTCAGCTGTGAGCAGCACAGCAGTAGCAGCAGCAGCACACTCCTCCTGCCACTAGCACAGCAGAGGGCTTCAACTCAACCAATGATGTGGTCACGCTGCTGCAGCTGCCAAGCCACGCCTCATAGGCGCACATAGCACCCGTAGAATAACATCGAAACCAGAGACTCACATAGGACCCATAGACTCACATAGGATCCATAGAGAAATCCAGGACCCGTAGAATAACATCGAACTCAGAGACTCACATAGGACCCATAGACTCACATAGGATCCATAGAGAAATCCAGGACCCGTAGAATAACATCGAACCCAGAGACTCACATAGGACCCATAGACTCACATAGGATCCATAGAGAAATCCAGGACCCGTAGAATAACATCGAACTCAGAGACTCACATAGGACCCATAGGCTCACATAGGATCCATAGAGAAATGCAGAATCCGTCGAATAAAAGCGGACCCATAGTCCAACATAGGACCTGTTGAGTGACATATAACCCATCGACTGACATAGAACCCATATACAGTACTCACATAAGACCAATAGGCTCCCATAGGATCTATAGAGTAATATACGACCCGTATAATAACACAGGACCCATAGAATAACATGGCACCCAAAGACTGCCATATAAGACCTACAGAATGACATGGAATCCACAGACTCACATTGGGGTTTCGTGGACTCCCACAGGGCCCACAACCTCACGTAAGGAGAGGATTCCGCTCTGGGGAAAATGGAGCCCTCTACATCCCGTTCCATTTGTCAGGCGAGGCCAGGCCGGGTTTTGAAGGTGGCCCGGGGTGAGGCCGTTGGCCGCCGTAATGAATTCACGTCGCCCCGGCGCGCGCGCTATGAATGATTCATCGCTGAGTATTGAGCTCGGCTGACCCCTCGATGTCCAGGGGTCACGTCCTGCGCACTGCTCTTTCATCATCAGCGGTGACTCGTAAACAGACGACGATGCCGCCGCTGCTGATGATGATGGTGGTGGTGGAGATGATGATGATGTATGTTGGACTTCTTTCGCGCTGCACGTAGCCGACCGTGCTAACCGGAGGTGCGGGTGTAAGCAATAGAAACATTTCCAATCGATTAGCAACTTCGTTGTGCTATCGTGTGTGACCAAGTCGCTTCTAAAAGAAGAGCTACATAGCTCAGTGGGCCTCACCTGGTAAAAAAATTGTGTTTAGTTAGTTTGTTTAATTTCTTTCGTACCGTACGTAGCCAACGACGATGATGATAAAATAGCATCATGATGGCAATGGCTATATTGGCAAACATCTTTCACATAGTCGCATGATGAGGATGTCAAAGATGAAAATCACATTTCATTACGTCAATAGGTAACAAGATTATGATGATGATGATAACAAACATCTATTAGTAAGTGAATAGTAACACAACGACGACGACGATGATGATTACGATGATGGCAAACATCGTTCAGCACTATCAGCCTGATGATGATGATTGCGATGATGATGATGATGGGGGTGGTAATTAGAAATTGTATTGTAAATTGAGCCACATTTACACGGCTATAAAGCATTGCACTTCAAAGCGGGGGAAGTGAGCGTACGGAGTCGTGATAATTAGGGAATGTGATTTCGGCTAAATCGTGACTGAAGGCTGACCCAGACGCACATGTGGGGCTCGTGCTTTCACGACCCCCCCCCCTACCCCCCTCCCCCCCACCCCTCACCCCACCCCCAAAAAAGCCCAACACTTCAAAGGACGTCCCCATTTCCTATCCAACGTGTAATAGGATATGTTCTAGACTTTCGAAACTATTACGCATTTAATGTGTGTGTGTATATATATAATAAATAAATAGAAACTTAGCATGAGTCACGGGCTGGTTGGTGTTAAAAATTGGCCAGCTCGGATGAAGCAGTTCATAGGTTACGTAAAATTAACTTTAAATGTTTTATTTTTTATCATTACCGATTTAATTTTAACAAAAATTAGCTTTTTTTAATGTGCATAAATGCACAGGCATGGGGAAATCCGTGCAATGCTTGGAATTTACAGCGAGAGATGGAGAGACCGAGATGAGCTCGTGGACTGGGAGAAGAGCACGTGGACTGTGAGTGGAGCACGTGGACTGTGAGTGGAGCACGTGGTCTGTGAGATGAGCACGTGGACTAGGAGAACATCACGCACGGTTCGGCAGATGCTGTTCAACAAACGGGCTGGCTTGTACGGCTCTCAACGGGAGCTGGACGGACCCGGGAGAAGCGCGCCGCGGGTGTGCTTCGTCTTGTTCGCCTTCCCTCCGCACCTCCGATTAGCACGGTTGGCTCACGTACGGTGCGAAAGAAGTCCGACGATACACGGATGGGTTTCATCATAGGCACAAATACAGTTTCAAAACACACACACACACAACACAAGTTTTATTTTAATAGGCTGCTACGACTCCTAACTCATGCCCGTTCGCGTATTGACACACAGAGCCCTTGTGTCAGCCCACTGCTCTAGGGATGAATGTCCCTCCCGACATTGGGCGGTTGGTTGACCATACTTCACCGCTCTGGTCAGTACTTGATCGGTGGTCTTCATCGCAAGGCCCGCTGGCCACTGGGGGGCCTGGTGGCCTTTAGTACGGCCCCTGATGTGCGCCCCCCCCCCCGACACATTACACAACACGTGACCACCCCATCATCATCATCATCGTGCTGCTGTCAACCCCCCAATGGTTGCAATTGTGTGGCGGCCCTCACACTGGTGATGTCTTATCGGTGTAAGTGCCCCCAACTTAGGAAATTTGTGAAGAACACAGGGCCAGAGTAACTTGTATAACACTGGTCAACACACTTTTTCTGGCATAAGGTATTCTAACGGTTTTAAGGTAATTTTGGGGTGCTGATTCCAAATCTGGCATCAGTTTTTGTCTATCACATCAGGTTTTTGAGATATCAAATATTGCATTTTCAATCAAAACTGCGGAAGAAAAATATTAAATAAATGTGGATATCTACATAAAATGATATTATAAACACACTATCCTAAAATACAGCACCATATTTTAACACTAAAGCAGCCACTGACTCGCAACAACTTGCAATCATAAGTGACAGAGTTAATTTCGGGTAAAATCAATGAAAATGGGGTATGCCGATAGCATAAAAAGGAGATGTGATAGAGCAAATCTGAGATCAGATTTGGAATCAGCACCCTGAAATTAGTCTAAACAGCTGCAAAAGTCCAGGCCAGAAAAAAACAATTTTGTTGACCAGTGTTATCTGTATACGGAAATGGATAATTGATGTGCAGCGTTGTGGGATGCAATTGCACGCATTACGCCATCTAAAAATAAATTATTATTAGTAATGAATTACTATTAAAGTATCACTTGCCAATGTTGTTAGCCATGGCCGGCAGTCGAAATCAGCGGGCAAAGATTATGGCGCGGTGCGGTGTGCTGACCGCCGTGCCACCACTCTACCTTCGTTGTTTTGCTTGACCATACTTCACCGCGCGGGTCAGCGCGAGCATATGAACGCTGGTTCCCAGGATCGGGGTTTCATCCGAGATCACTCGCCACTGACGTTAGCCGCGCGCTGCAAACGGAACTCGGATCGCCGGCTGGGCCCACCGCAGCGCGCTAACCGATGCGCCACCGCTCGTGATCAGTCACAATTGGCGATGATAGGCCGCGTGCGCACGCGGCACCCGGACGGTCTCAACAACAACAATCACCGCCATTCGCCACGATAGTGGCGGTGACGTCACCACGGCGCTTGTGCCAGGCTACGTGCACGTCGAGGCCACGTGAAGTGTCGAACACCTGCCGGCTGCAGGAGGTCACGGGTCAGACCCGGCAGGTGCCACGGGTCGACTGGCCGAGACGACTGACCCGATGCACCACCTGTGCCCCCCTACTGTGCCAACTTGCTGTGCTTTAGCCACCCGGCGCTCCGCTCGTTGTTGTGAGCGTCGCTCCTCTGCTCCGTTGTTGTTAAAGGGGCGACTGCCTCCAACTGCCCAGTAGCAGCAGCAGCGTCCTTCACGAGCCTCCTCCACAGAGGCCGATCTTGGCACTAACCGTCCGCACAAACAACAACTAAAGACGACCCACATGACCCTGCGGTGCGTCTTATAATCCGGGATGTGTGTGCGCGTGTCTGTGTCGGAGGGGAACCGGCGTGTCGTGATTATCGCGCTCCGTTACGAACCCGGCGACCCAAGTCCGATTTCCCCTCACGGCCACCAACCCCAGTGGCGATTATCTGAACCGATCCTGTGCCCCGCCTAGATCGACTCGGCCTCAATCAGTACTTGGTGCGATGTCTAAACATCGCCGCAGGGGAGACAAAGGCGGCCGGGCGTGGTGTTGGCCACCTACCCCCCCCCCCTCGTGTGTCGTTCCGACCTTCAGAGGTGCCGACAAACAGCACTTGCCCCAACAATCTGTTGGAAGGCTACACGAGGAATCTTTGTGGAGGGTTTTTTTTTTGTTGCGAGCAGATTTTGCGTAACTTTTAATGGCACTGGGCACAAGTGTGTGGGCGCGTTTCACTTTCCGGAACGGCGTTGTAATCGGAACGTGGGTGGAGGTGGCGTGGGGGGGTTCGAAGACTCGTGGGTGGGTTTGGACCCTGCGCTCAGCATCTTCCGTTTGAACAATAAAAGAGGAGAGGCGAATGCACGATGGCGGCAGATGGAGGAGGAGGAGGATGACGAGGAGCAGGAGGAGGCGGTGGGCAGATGGGCGCTCGCAGCGACAGCGGCTGGAGAGTTCACAGCGAAAAGCTGCGACACATTCACGGCATTCTTGCGCCGCGAGCGATGGGATGTTTGTTGTAGGCGGGGGGCTGCTGCTGCTGTTGATGATGTTTGTTGATGATGATGTTGATGATGTTGTTGATGATGCTGCTGATGATGTTGATGATGTTGATGATGATGTTGATGATGTTGATGATGTTGATAATGATGTTGATGATGATGTTGATTATGTTGATGATGCTGCTGCTGATGTTGATTATGCTGATGATATTAATGATGCTGCTGCTAATGATGATGATGCTGCTGCTGATGTTGATGATGCTGCTGCTGATGATGATGATGCTGCTGCTGATGTTGATTATGCTGATGATGTTAATGATGCTGCTGCTGATGATGATGATGCTGCTGCTGATGTTGATGATGCTGCTGCTGATGATGATGATGCTGCTGCTGATGTTGATTATGCTGATGATGTTAATGATGCTGCTGCTGATGATGATGATGCTGATGATGTTGATGATGTTCCGCCTGTCGTGCGTGTCCGTCTCTTTCATCCTACGCAGCGTCTGCATCTCGCCCAACCTCAGCGCGTCCGTCCGTCTGTCCGCCCGGGTCCGTGTGGTTGCGAGCGACCTGTTGACTCAGTGGGGGTGAGTGGCAGTGCCGCGTCTGTCTGGTTGCGAGCGACCTGTTGACTCCGCAGGGGTCAACAGAATCGAACTCGGGCCTCTGCCAGGGGTCAGAGGCCCGAGTTCGATTCCCGCTCGCGGTCAACACCGGTGAGGATTTTCTGAACCGGTCCTCTCCTAGGTCAACTCGGCCTCAAATGAGTACCTGATGCGGTGTGTGGACATGAGCGCGGGGGAGACAAAGGCGGCGGAGCGTGGTTGCTGGCCACCCACCCCAATCGTGTACCGTGCCGGCCTTCATAGGTGCTCGCTAACAGCACTTGCCCCAACAGCCTGTTGAGGCTATACGGGGGGGGGGGGGTCTTCATGGGTCTGTAGCCAATGCACAATTCTAGCCAAATCATTCAAAGCTGAATGCTAAATAACAGTTACACGCAACTGCCCCTGACTGGCAATCATCGTGCATGGCCCCGATAACCTAAGTGTGAGAATTAGAGCCGTTGCTCTTCATCAACGTGTGCGGCGAAGATGTCAACTCGCTCGCCTGGTATGCAGGAGGGCCTGGGTTCGATCCCGAACCTGATCGCCTGCTGTTATTTGGAGTTTGCGTGACTCTCTCTCTCTCTCTACCCGTGGTCGTGTGGATTTTTTTTCCGGATCCTCCGGGTCTTTCCCTCCACATTTCGAACCAGCATCACGCGTTTAGACCATCTGGCTGCTCCAAATGTCCACGTGGTTATAAGCGATTTCGTTGAGCGATCATTTGCGGCGGGGTCGCTGATGGACAAAAGCTCTGGTGGGCCTTCTCTGTTAAAATAAAACATTCCTGCTGCGGAGGGAGCTGGTAGGAACGTTGGGTTGCTCGGTCAATGGCCAGGGTCAACGGCGGCGTGGTGTATTCCGCAAATATGGCCGACTGTGAGGGCGGGCACAAGCCGGCGTGAGTAGGTTAAACGTTGAGTTTTATAAGGGCACCACGGGGTGAGCAGCCCCTCCCCACCCAGCCCCACCCCTCCCGCCCCCCACCCAGCCCCACCCCTCCCACCCCCCACCCAGCCCCACCCCTCCCACCCCCCACCCAGCCCCACCCCTCTCACCGCCCACCCAGTCCCACCGTCCCCACCCAGCCCCTCCCCACCCACCCCACCCAGCCCCTCCTCACCCTCCCCTCTCCACCCAGCTCCACCCCTCCCATTTTTGGATGCACGACGGACGGACGGACACAATAATCCCCTGTGGGCTGGTGGAACCAGGAGGTTCCTACCAGTAAAAATTAAATAAACTAGATTAGAACCTTTCGGTTCTTTCGGTAAAGTCACGTAAAAAAATAATAGAATACGACGTTTCGATTGCAACACAAGCAACTGTAATCAGGAAAAAATGAATGAGAAAACAAACCAAGTAAACTTAGAAATATAATGCAATGTGTTGCATTATATTTCGAAGTATTGCATTATATTTCTAAGTTCACTGTTTTCTCATTCATTCTTACCCCCCGATGACGGTTGCTTGTGTTGCAATCGAAACGTCGTATTCTATTATTATTTAATTTATTTTCTAAAAAATAACAAAAAACTAGTTTAGTTTGAGTTTAATTGTGCTCGACGGGCCCTCTCTGAGATAATGAATCTCACCGGAACGACTCCTCCCTAACTCCCCCCCCTCCCCCCCATTGATTGATTGATTGATGAGTATGGCACGTGTTAACATAACAAGTGGGGATATTAAAGACGTCCACGTGTCTCAGCACCAGCGCGTCATCATTAATCGGCGACATCATCCTACAAATGGCAACAAAAACCCACAATGTAGCTGCAGAACCCTCGTGGAAAAAAGTCCAACGATTACGTAGATTGTTATTGTATCTGTGTGTTTGTGTGTGTTTATGTGTGTTTGTGTGTATGTGTTTGTGTATATGTGTATGTGTGTGTTTGTGTGTGTATCTGTGTATCTGTGTATGTTTGTGTGTATCTGTGTATGTGTGTGTTTGTGTCTATCTATATGTTTGTGTGTATCTGTGTATGTGTGGGTGTGTGTGTGTGCATCTGTGTATGTTTGTGTATCTGTGTATGTGTGTGCATCTGTGTATGTGTGTGCTTGTGTGTATCTGTGTATGTGTGTGTTTCTGTGTATCTGTGTATGTGTGTGTTTGTGTATCTGTGTATGTGTGTGTTTGTGTGTCTGTGTGTGTGTATCTGTGTATCTGTGTATGTGCGTGTGTACGTTTTTGTGTATCTGTGTGTGTTTGTGTGTATCTGTATGTGTGTGTGTTTGTGTGTATATGTGTATGTGTGTGTTTGTGTATCTGTGTATGTGTGTGTGTTTGTATGTGTGTGTGTGGGAGTGTGTGTGTTTGTGTGTATCTGTGTATGTGTGGGTGGGTGTGTTTGTGTGTGTGTGTGTTTGTGTGTATCTGTGTATGTGTGGGTGAGTGTGTTTGTGTGTGTATCTGTGGGTGTGTGTGTATGTGTGTGTGTTTGTGTGTATCTGTGTATGTGTGTGTGTGATGGGAGCGGTGGCGCAGTGTTTAGCGCACTACGAACCCGGCGACCCGAGTTTGATTCCCGCTCACGATCAAAACAAGTGACGATTATATGAACCGGTCCTGGACCTCCCCTAGGTCGACTCGGCCTTAAATAGGTCTGTGTATAAATATCGACACTGGGGAGACACATAGCGACCGGGCGTAGTGCTGGCTACCCACTTCCTCGTGTACCGTGCCGGCCTTCGTAGGTGCTAGCTAACAGCACTTGCCCCGGCAATCTGTCAAGGCTACACGGGGGATCTTTGTCTTTGTGTGGGTGTGTGTGGGTATCCATATGTCGGGGCGTTGCACTGTGGGTCGTGGACAACTCCACGTGGCGACACGTCAATCAGTGTGGCAATCAGACACAACTCTCACTCACAACACCCCAGACACCCCCAACTCCTCCTCCTCCCCACCACCACCATCATCATCATTACCACCGCGATACCAACGTCTATGACTAGCGCCACAACACACTACCATCACTTCACGATGGTAATTGCGATGATGACTTCAACTACAAGCACAGCCACGAACACAAAACGACAAAGATCCCCCCGTTTATCCATAACAGACTGGTGGGGCAAGTGCTGCTAGCGAGTAGCGCCTGTGAACGGCACACGAGGGGGTGGGTAGCCAGCAACACGCCAGGCCGCCTTTGTCTCCCTAGTTGCGATGTTTACACACCGCACCAGGTACTAATTGATACTGATTAGACACTGCATCGTCATCACCACCACCACCACCATATTCTATATCGCAGCTCAAATCATCATCGAATGCCACATCAGCTCACATCGTCATTTCTAATCAATCAGCTCACAACATAATCGCCATAATCATCAATTTCCATATTAGCTCACAGCATCAACATCATTAATTTCCATATCAGCTCATAACATCATCATCATCATTAATTTCCATATCAGCTCACGGCATCACCATCACCATCGTTATCCACTATGCGCCGAAGTCGCTGTCCAAATTGGCCAATTTTTTTTAAATAATCCACAAATCCCGCGACTGGGTGGGTGGAGCCCGCGATCCGATCCCGCGATCGGGAAAAATGCACCACCTACCCCAAACATTGCTCAAAATCACAGTTGGCATCGTGATCATCATCATAATCATCATCACAATTGTACCGAATGATTTCAGCATCCTTTTCCATATGTACCTGTCGGTAACTCGGGAATCAAAAAAATGGGTTAAAAGGATGAGAAATACGGCACGTTCAAAATAGCATTCTCTTATTCATCTCGCCCTGTTACCCCCCCCCCACCATCACCTCCCTCCCGCCCCCACTCCCTCCACTCTCCCCCACCTCCTCCCACTCTATCCCCACCTCCCCCCACTCCCCTACCAAATCACCTCCAGTCCCATCACCATCACAGTGACGCGTGTCACACTGATGGTGACAGTTCGCATTAAACCGCTGTCGTGTTCTCGTGCGGCAGTGATCTCGCTAGGGACATCTACAACCACCACAACCTCCAACAACCACCACAACCTCCACAACCACCACAACCACTACAACCACTACAGCCTCCACAATCACTACAACCACAACAACCACCACAACCTTCACAACCACTACAACCTTCACAACCACCACAACCACTACAACCACAACAACCACCACAACCTTCACACCCACTACAACCTTCACAACCACCACAACCACGACAACCTCCACAATCAATCACAACCTCCACCGCCACTTGCAATGCAAGATCCTGCGTCTGCCGAGAGAGACACTTTTGACTTTGAAATAACGTTTATTGCCGCCAGCAGCAACAGCACCGGAGGCGATTCCGATATGAAATACACAAAGTCACCAGCAAACAAATACACGCTATAAATCCACGCGCTGTGGCGCTAAATGCACCGCGCACAACACGAAATAAAAGCCACGTGGTGGTGGTGGTGGTGGTCATCGCGCACGCCACGGTGACGAGCGAGCGCTTCAGAAGGTGACACGAGGGTGCCGTCCACGCTGGCACAGAGGGCTTTTCCGGCTCCCCAACGTTCGAAGTAGACGTGCACACATAGAGAGAGAGCGGGCGAGAGCGAGAGAGAGCGACGGAGAAAATCCGGGCAGCCGACCCCACGTGACGAACGCGACTCTCTTTGCCTCGAGCTATCACGAGCCGCACCATCTCCTCAATCGCACCTCCACGCTGAGCGCTGCTTGGGCCACGCACGGCGCGACACGAGTTGCGCGCGCGTGCGTGCGCGCGCTTTCAAGGCATTCGCAGGGCCGCGCCTTTATCTCGCTTTGAACGTCACGTTTTACTACAACGTTGGGTCTGTAGTTGTGGCGAGCACGGCTCCCCGCTAGGGTGGGAGGCACTCTCCTCTCTCATTATTATTTTTTTGCATTTCCACCCGCTCCCCCCACACACACGCATTTTCCCCTGCACGTATCACGGCCATATGGACGCCTGTTAACCCACGGGATGACCTGTGACCCTCTGAGCCCCATTAACCGCAGAAGGGACAATTCATCATCGAAATACTCGGCGGAACTGGCGCGCACTTAATCGCCGCTATATAGCAATAATATCACTCTGAGGTTATTGATGCCCAAGAGTTGAATTTTTTTTTCAAAGTTACGTAATTAACAGAAATGTTTCACCCGCTGCATTTTTGTATGATTGGGCCGGCGGCGGGAGGGGGGGGGGGGTGGAAAGTGTTGGGAGCGGTGGTGCAGCGGTTAGCGCGCTTGCGCGATGTGAATCCGTCGAACCTGACTTCGATTCCCGCTCGTGATCGATATTCAGCGACGGCGGAATATCTGAACCGCTCCTCGGGCTGGGCTCCTCCGCTCGGCTCGATTCTCATCCTAGCAGGACTTGAGAAATCCCAACGTTGTTTTTTCTTGTTACCAAAGGGAGATGACGTCGACTGCGGAAATTATTGATGTGCCTCTGTGTTGCCTTGATTCCTATTGCACGGGAAGGGGGGGAGGGGTGGTGTGGAAATCATCGCCTCTATCCCTCTCCAATCGATTGCTTCCCCTTGCCGTGGAAAAAAATAATCCCTCGGGACCGCCGGCAAAACGATGTTCGTCGCCCCGGACAAAGCGTCGAGGGACGAGCTCAGGACCTGTACGTGGCCTTAGTGGATCTGACAAAGCCCCGTGGAAAGTGCGGAACAGATTTGGCTTCCCTGCTAAATCTACGAAGATCCCAAGGCAGCGTTCTTCATTGCTCTGGCCTAGCGGGCCAGTGGCGGGCCTCTGGTGGGCATTAGTGCGGCCCCCGACAATACACAAGTAGTAAACCCCCCCCCCTCCACCATCATCATCGTGTTGTCAAACCCCCAACCCCCCCCCCTCCCTCAATGGTTTCAAATGTGTAGCGGCCCTCACACTGGTGATGTCTCGTCGGGGAACGTGGACCTCCTCTAAAAATGAGTGAAGAACACCGCACTGAAGCTTCCGCACGGTCAGATGAATGCCGCTGTTCTTTGTCAAGGCGTGGAGGATCGCATCGATACTCGACATCCCAGCTGTCATAACGGAGGGGCATGCGACTGATGATGCTGCTGATGCTGCTGATGCCGGTGATGCTGATGCTGCTGATGATTCTGATGATGCCGGTGATGCTGATGATGATGCTGATTATGCCGATGATGATGCTGCTGATGATGATGACAACCCCATGGGCTACCTAATCAGCCAGCAACAACAACGATAACAAAAACATTAAAAACACACCTTAAAGTTTGTTTTTAAGGATTGGGGGGGGGGGGGCAGAGGAGAGAGAGAGAGCGAGCGACACCATCAACAACAACAGCGAGGCAACAAGGGAGATGAAAGCGAAGGCCGCAAGTGCATCGTCCTTCCTCGGCGAATCGCCACCACGCGTGCCGCCACTCTCGGACTCTTAACGGAGTGGCGAGAAAGGCCGCAGGGGAGGGAGGAGGCACACACACACACACAGACTTTGAAACAACTTTTATTGCCGCCACAAGCAACAACACTGGAGGCAATTCCGATATGAAATACACAAAGTCACCAGCAAATAAATACACGCTATAAATCCACGCGCTGTGGCGCTAAATGCACCGCGCACAACACGAAAGAGAAGTCACGTGGTGGTGGTGGTGGTGCTGGTCACACAGAGAGAGAGAGAGACAGAGCGAGGGAAATTGGCCTTCGCAGCGGCAGCAGCAGCGGCAGCAGCTGGAAGCCACTAAGTGTAATGTACACCAGGTGTGAAGAGCGCAGTGGTTTGGTTTTCTGTAGGGAGGGCGGGTGGGTGGAGGATTTGTGTTGTTGGTGAGACCGAAAAAAAGTAAAGTTAAAATGTAATAAATAAATAATTCTCCCACCACCACCACCACCACCACCCGCCCCTCACCCCTCCCCTCTCGTTTTTTTGTTTTACGGAGTTTCCCTTTTTGACGATGACATTCGCAAACTCCGATTGGCACGTGTTAGGCCACGCAGCGGTGCGAAATAAGTCCGACGTACACACACAGACAGACACACACGTGCGCAGCAAGCGTTTGTGTCGGCCAAACAAGCCTGGCTGTCCCAGTGCTAATGAGCCGCGCGGCAACAGAAAAGTGGAAACCGCTCCAGTTGGGGCGGTCACTTTGTCGCTCTGCTCGGACGAAAGCTGCCCAGCTCACGGCGCGTCTGGGATCATCCAGGAGGCTCTCGTGATGGACGAACAACCCCCCCCGCCCGTTCGGATGTGTCCATGCTCTGTCGTGGAGGGATATTAGCGGAGTTGTGCTCCAAAATTCGCTTTCGAATAACGCGCGTGCGTTGAACTTCTTTCGCACCGTACGTAGCCACCGACGTTGTTATGGACGCGTGACGGTCGTGTGGGTGGTGGTGGTGGTGGTGGGGGAGCGGTGGTGCAGCGGTTAGCGCGCTACGCTGCGAGGGGTTGGAGGGCGGAGGTGGGGGGTTCGGGGCAGGGGGGGGTTTGGGGGCGTGATTGGTGGGCCGGGGGGGGTTGGAGAGCGGGGGGGGGGCGGTTGGGGGGCGGGAGGGTTTGGAGGGCGGGGGGGGGTAAGTTGGGGGGGGGGGCTCGCTGCAGACAGGGCTACACGAGGAAGCGATTGAGAGTGTGGCGCTGGGAGATTTGAAACGGGGGAGCTTCACTTTCGCGGAGGCGAAAGACAAATGTGATGCCGGATACGCCTCCCGTGAATGCCGAGTGCACGGTGCGTGCAACCAGTCCCCAGGGGCGGGGAGGGGGGGAGACGGAGCGGTGAAATGGGGATCGCGTGGCAGGTGCTGGCAGCGGCGGATTGTTACATCGCTGGCGACGGCGGCTTGGGGAGGGCTTCGTCCAGCAGTGGATTGACCATGGGTGATGATGATGGTGATGATGATGATGGTGATGATGGTGGTGGTGATAATGATGGTGATGATGGTGATGATAATGGTGATGATGATGATGGTGATGATGATGGTGATGATGGTGATGAAGATGCTGATGATGGTGATGATGATGGTGATGATGATGGTGATGATGATAGTGATGATGCTGTTGCTTATGATGGTGATGATAGTGATGGTGTTGATGATGGTGATGATGGTGATGATGATGGTGATGATGGTGATGATGATGGTGATGATGATGATGATGATGTTGATGATGGTGATGATGGTGATGATGATGATGGTGGTGATGATGGTGATGGTGATGATGATGGTGATGATGATGGTGATGATGATGGTGATGATGGTGATGATGATGATGGTGATGATGATGGTGATGATGGTGATGATGATGGTGGTAATGATGATGATGGTGATGATGATGGTGATGATGGTGATGATGATGGTGATGATGATGGTGATGATGGTGATGATGATGATGGTGGTGATGATGTTGATGATGATGGTGATGATGATGATGTTGATGATGATGGTGATGATGATGGTGATGATGGTGATGATGATGATGGTGATGATGTTGATGATGATGATGGTGATGATGATGGTGATGATGATGATGATGGTGATGATGATGATGGTGGTGATGATGATGTTGATGATGATGATGTGGTGATGATGATGTTGATGATGATGGTGATATGATGGTGATGATGGTGATGATGATGGTGATGATGGTGATGATGATGGTGGTGATGATGATGGTGATGATGATGGTGATGATGATGTTGATGATGATGATGATGGTGATGATGATGTTGATGATGGTGATGATGATGGTGATGATGGTGATGATGATGGTGATGATGATGGTGATGATGATGATGATGTTGGTGATGATGATGGTGATGATGATGGTGATGATGATGGTGATGATGATGATGGTGTTGATGATGATGGTGATGATGATGGTGTTGATGATGGTGATGATGATGATGTTGATGATGATGTTGATGATGATGTTGATGATGATGTTGATGATGATGATGCACTGTTAACAGCGTTGGCGAAATCGCTCGCATGGAGAGAATGGTGGATGTAGTCGTTGTCTCCTCCTTCATTCGTGCGGCTGATGGTGTAGACGCAGATCACCGACGACCACAGTTTCACATTGCAGGCGGTGAAGCCCAAACCACCGCGTCAGGTTCAGCGGGGTGGTTGTGGCTACGATGTCGCCTTCGTATTTGTGGATCGGGCATCGCGTCGTTACCCGTTGCATGACCTGTTCAGGATGACCAGGCAGCTCTACAGGGTAAGGGGCCGTCCATAAATGACGTCACGCACCTAGGGGGGGGGGTCAGACATTTGTGACGATGTGTGACAAGGGGGCGGGGGGGGGGGGGTTGAGAAATATGGACGTCACGTAAAAATGAGCAACTTTAAATAAATATAGACAACACGTTCTACTTGTATAAAGGTGTCAGTTTTTGTACCAGTTGAAAGGGTAAAAACCTATCACTATATTTTGCCACTGGTAAAGGAGGTCTCATAGTGTAAATAGACTTTTTCGTAAATGTTTTCTCCTACAACATCAGAGTGCAGCGCCACATTAAATACGCACTACAATGACAATAGTTTAAAGCGATTTGAAGCATGTTTTTTGTGGGGGGGGGGGGGGCTGAGCTTCGTGACGTCATATTTGAGGGGGGGTCTGACTTTGTGACGCCGTGCGACGACGGGGGGGGGGGGGTTCAAAAATCGTCCAAACTCGCGTGACGTCATTTATGGACGGCCCCGAATTTGACCTTCTCTTTCCTCGGTGTGTAGCACCAACGGCGCTGTGGGGGGTGGGTGGGAGGGTACCCACACTTTAATCCACCGCACACAACCGATCTTCCCATCGATACGATTACCGCTGGGTGGATAGATGCGGAGGGTCACGCGGTGGGGTAAGTAAACGTAGTCCCCATCGCTCCAACTGACTGGCCGACGGGGAGATGGGATCGAACCGGCGACGCCTCTGGATACGCACGTGTCCAGCGAGCCGACTGCACCCAACATTTAGTTTCACCTCTGAAACTGGGACAAAGTCTTTCGTGAGCACCCCTCGTGGTATAAGCAGCCGCCACCGCTAGATTTGAAGTTTTCGTGACTGCAGGGAACCATACTCTTTGGTTCTTTCGGTAAAGTCACGTGGGTATAAAATAAAATCGATTAAATCACGACGTTTCGATTGCAACACGAGCAATCATCATCGGGTGGCAATTTGTTTTGTTTTATACCTACGTGACTTTACCGAAAGAATCAAAGAGTATAGCTGTACCGCTGTTAAGGTCACTGGAATGTTGTGCGTGGTGGAGCACAGCGTGGGTCCTCCTACGTCTTCCAGAAGATAAACTTTAGTATTTAGAAGGGGGGGGGACGGTTGTATTTACCGGGTGAAGCCCACTGAGCTATTAGCTATATTTTCAGAAGCGACCTGGCCACGAATGATAGCTTAACGAAGTGGATTTCCATCACGTGGAGATGTATCTGAACGCGTGTTGATTCTAAATGTGGAGAGAGAGAGAGAGAGAAAAAAAAACCAGAGAGCCCGGAGAAAAATCTACGCGTCCATGGGGAGAGCGAGAGAAAGCACTCGCACCCCCAATATTACAACAGGCGTCAGGGTCGAACCCACGACCTCCTGCATACCAGGTGAGGTAGGTAACATTTCACCACCGCGGCGACGGATGGCTAGCGAGGGAGAGTAGAGCTCCCCTCCTAGTGGAGGCGCCTTCTGTAAGCAGTGGCGTGAGTCAAGCAATTGCAGGGTTGAACATTTACTCTTTACAATGTTTCATATATATATACATTATATATATATTTCTACGTTTCTCTGCCCATTTCGTTTATCCGTCAGGGTGAGTGGCGTGTCTATTGATTCCTGCCCGAGTTTGAGTATTTTTTTTTTGTCAGCAAATTCTGAGGACAGAAATGTGTTTCTGTGTTGAGTGGGCGTATGTGTGCGTGTGTGCGCGCGTGCCTGCGTGTGCGTTTGTGTTGTTGTATGCAGTGGGGAGCGGTGGCGTAGGGATTTAGCGAACTGCGCGACTAACCCCGCCATCCGAGTTCGACTCCCGATCGTGGTCACCAACACCAGTGACAATTAAGTGGGTGGGAGGTTGAGTGGGTGGTTGAGTGGGTGGGTGAGTGGATGGGTGAGTGGGTGGGTGGGTGATTGAGTGGGGGGTGGGTGGGTCAGTGAGTGGTTTGGTGGGTGAGTGAGTGAGTGGGTCTGGGGTTGGTGAGTGGGTGAGTGAGTGAGTGAGTGGGTGAGTGGTTGGGTGGTTGGTTGGGTGAGTGGATAGGTGGTTCGGCGGGTGTGTGGTTGGGTGAGTGAGTGGGTAGGGGGTGGGTGAGTAGGTGGTTGGATGGGTGGGTGGATGTATGAATGAGTGAGTGAGTGGTTGGCTGGGTGGTTGGGCGTTTGGGTGAGTGAGTGGTTGGCTGGGTGGATGGGTGGGTGAGACGCGTGCTGATGGATGGGTTTATCGATCGGCCCAGCCAACCCTGGGGCCTCTCGCGAGTAGCACGGCCCCGCCTCGACATGCTGCTCGTAGCTCAGGGCAATATTAGCCCGCACCATTAGAAGGCGCTCTCAGTTATTTATTTGCTCAACGAGAAACTTTTGTACAAGTTCAGTGGCGAGAATGTTTTTCTTTTTTACCTCTCGCCCCCCCCCCCCCCAATGTTCCTTTCTTCATTTATTTACAGCCGTCCAAACAACGACAATCACAACACTAACAACAGCAGCAAGCAAGCAATTACAATGTCAAGCCGACAGTTATCAGTAAATGAGCAAACGGCAATCATCAAACAACAACAACAAGAATAACAACAGAAGTCAACAATAACAAACAACAGTTGGGCAACCAACAGAAATCAACCAGCGACAACAATGAACCATGATCAACAACCACAAGTACACAAGGCAAAGCTCCCCCGTATAGCCTGCAACAGACTGTTGGGGTCAAGTGCTGTAAGCGAGCGCTTATGAAGGCCGGCACGGCACACGACGGGAGTTGGTGGTCAGCAACTACGCCCGGCCGCCTTTGTCTCCCCAGTCGCGACGTTTACACATCGCTACCAGTTCCTCCGTAGTACGGCTGAGTCGACCTAGCGGAGGCCCATCACCGATTCAGACGATCGCCACCGGTGTTGGTGGTCGTGAGCGAGAATCGAATTCAGGTTTTTTTTTTGTTGCTGCCGGGTTCTTATCGCGGCTGGCTAACCGATGCGCCACCGCTCCCCCTCCTCCCCCCGGACACACACAGCGGACGCTAATTCCGTTGGATGTTGCTGCTGTAGGCTGAGTATCGATCCCGCGGGCAGGTGGGAGGGCCTTGTCCGTGAGATGGGACTCACGGCCCTCCCAACTGTTCCATTTTGATTAGAAAACTGGAAGAGTGTTTTCTTCGGTACGTGTTCGCGTGTCCTTAATGAATTTCGTTAAAGTTGTCCCCTTTTTTTTCGGTGAGAAAGGGTAAAACAAAGAGGGGGGAGTTTGCGTTTATTTGTTTCTTTATTTCGCAGTAAATTTAATAAATTGCTCGGAAAGATCGCGCCTCGGTTTTGCTCGTGTCGAGCCCCTCGGGGTGTTGAAGCTGGAGTTGGTACTCTTAGAAGTCACATTTGCACATTTTTTTTCCCCTCGGTGGAGTCGAGACCACAAACTTGGAAGAAGAAGAAGATATATTACTCCAAAGGCTTACATTTTTTGGGTGTAAGCCACGGAACGATCTAAACCAAATTCGTGTCGTCAATGTCCTCCACCACCCGGCACAGCCAACCACGTGACGATAAGCCACTTCGTTGAGCTGTGATTTGTCACAGGTCACTTCTGAAAAATAACTTCATAGCTCAGGTGGGCCTTACCTGGTCAATAAAAAACACAAATAGTTTAGTTCTAGTTTAATGTCCCCGTCTCTGATATCCCGACTGGTTTAAGAACTTTCCTACCTGATGATGGACGCTTGTGTTGCGCACGAAACGTCGTCATTTATTTTATGTTATACCTACCTTACCGAAAGAACCAAAGAGTAATTCCTGCAGTCACGAAAGCTCCAAATTAAGATCAAGACCAGGAGCCCACCGTGCACCCCCCAGGTTAACTTAGACCACAATAACTTAGAGAGAGAGAGAGGGAGAGAGGGAGGGGGAGGGCACGTCACGTGCCCGCACCTCCAGTGAACGCGGCGTCTCGATGCGTCCTGCGTCCGTACGGAACTGTGCGTCGGATCGTGCATTCGGCGTTCGCAATTTCACCGGTGGGGGGAGGGGGAGGGTGGCACATTCGACACTTCTCTCCTGCACGGTATCCGTGCCGCAGTTTGCGGGTCCCCCCTTCCCCCCACCCCTACAGGGGAAGGGGACCCACGGGAATTGACAAACACGGCGAGCAACGGCGATGATGATGATGTGTGTGGTAAATCAGAGTGACTATCCTAATAAAATAACAATAAACGGCGCGAATAAAAGGTTTGGGGAGGGCGGGGGAGGTGGGGGTTAGAATGCAGCTGCTGCCAGGACCGACTCATCGCGAGCACTGGAGCAGCGGCGACAAACCCCGGCGACCCGCGGGTTCGATTCCCGCTCACGTCCAGCGGGGAGACAAAGGCGGCCGGGCGTGGTGTGTAGACTTCGCCGCTGGGGAGACAAAGGCGGTCGGGCGTGGTGTGTAGACTTCGCCACTGGGGAGACAAAGGCGGTCGGGCGTGGTGTGTAGACTTCACCATTGGGGAGACAAAGGCGGCCGGGCGTGGTGTGTAGACTTCACCACTGGGGAGACAAAGGCGACCGGGCGTGGTGCTGGCCACCCGCCTCCTCGTGCGCTGTTCCGGCCTTCAGAGGTGCTCGCTAACAGCACTTGGCCCAGCAGTAAGTTGAGGCTATACGGGGGGAGGGGAGGTCTTTGTCTTTGTTGTCTGTCTGTATCTCTGTCTGTGCGTCTGTCTGTGTCTCTGTCTGTGGGGGGAGCGGTGGTGTAGCGGTGAGCGCTACGCTGCGCTACGAACCCAGCGAGACGAGTTCGATTCTCGCTCACGGTCACCAACACCGGTGACGATTATATGAACCGGTCCTGGGCGCCCCTTAGGTCGGCTCAGCCTCAAATGAGTACCTGGCGCGGTGTGGAGTAAGCGTCGTCGCTGGGGGAGACAAAACGTGGTGCTGGCCACACATGACCCTCTTCTTGTGTGCTGCCCGGAATTTTTAAAGGTTCTGCTTAGGGGCCGTCCCTAAATGACGTCACGCGATTTGGATGATTTTTGACCCCCCCCCCCCCCTCGTCACACGGCGTCACAAAAAGTCAGACCCCCATCAAATATGACGTCACAAAGCTCTACCCCCCCCCCCCCCAAAAAAAAAAAACATGCTTCAAATCGCTTATTTAAAGTTGCGCATTTTGATGTGACGTCACATTTCTCAACCCCCCCCCCCCCTCGTCACACATCGTCAAAAATGTCTGACCCCCCCCCCCTAGGTTCGTGACGTCATTTATGGACGGCCCCTTAATCGCTAACATCGCTTGGCCCAAATGGTTGTGTATGTGCGAGTATGTATGATGTATGTTGAACTTCAGTCGCACCGTTCGGCGCTTCGCAACAACGACGCATCACCAACATCACTGCGTCTGATTGTGAGCGAGCGAGAGGAGAGAGGTAACGGGAGGGAGGAATAGAGAGAGGGAGGGAGCGAGAGAGAGTGAAGGGCTGGGAGGATGAGGTGGGAGACAGGCGAGGGAGGCGAGGGGCATAGGAGGTGGAGTGAGAGTGACTGGTGCTGGGAGAGTGGGAGCGAGAGGGTCTGGGAGAGTGTGTCTTGAATTTATTTCCATGTGTCTCTATGGGTCTCGATTTGTCCACAATCGCACACCTCTGCAGGCCTGTGCCTTTAACTATTCTCCAATAACGAAGGAGGAATGACGCTGGGAAACACGAAGAAGTCCGCGTGGATTGCTAACCAGGGGGACATCGCGATGCCCTTGGTAGGTGGGCCTCGGCAGGAGACATCATGATGGCCGGTGAACGAGACTCGTGGCGGACTGGCAGCCAAAGGAGGGAGAGACGGAGAGAGACAGAGACAGACACAGAGAGAGAGACAGAGAGTAAACAGAGAGAGAGACAGAGAGACAGAGACAGAGAGACAGAGAGAGAAAGACAGAGACAGACAGAGAGACAGAGAGAGATACAGAGACAGAAAGACAGAGAGACAGAGACAGAGAGACAGAGACAGAGAGACAGAGAGAGACAGAGAGACAGACAGAGACAGAGAGGAAGAGAGAGACAGAGAGAGACAGAGACAGAGAGACAGAGACAGAGAGAGACAGAGACAGAGAGACAGAGAGACAGAGACAGAGAGACAGAGACAGAGAGACAGAGAGAGACAGAGACAGAGAGACAGAGAGAGACAGAGAGATGGACAGAGACAGAGAGAGAGACAGAGAGGGAGAGACAGAGAGAGAACGTCTGGGAGTTGGAGCAGCGCAGATGTTGGAGCAAGGAGCTCGTCAGTACAGGTGCAGGGACGTCTGTGGGGGGGAAATAAAGAGCTCCCACAGCTCACCGGATTCCTCCAGCGCGAATAAAGACTCTGACTCTGAGATGGACCGCGGCAATGCAGGGCCGTGAAGGATGTAGACGACCCAGGGTGGCCTTCATTCAGTAGTGGATAGACCATGGCTCGTGATGATGTTGATGGGAGCAAAATCACATTTTTTGTGAGGTTACACGTTTTTTTTTCTGCGTTCTCCGTTATCTCTCATCCCCCCCACCTCCTCCCAACAGCATCAACTCCCCCTGAACTCCCCCATCACCCCCACCCCATCCCTGCCATCACATAAAATATGAAATAAAAAATGCGCAGGTCCTATCATTGCCAGGAAATAATGGAATCTAAGGACAATTACTTGCGGCTGTAAAGTCGGTCGTCTTACAATTTGAGCGCGTTTTTATGTCCCCCCACATCGCCGCCGAGTGATGGAGACAGCGGACGAGAGAGAGAGATGAAGATGGGTGTGGCTGGCGGTGAGACTAGGGGCCGAGGTTATGAGTTCACGATGCATCACCATCGCCGTCGTCGTCGTTGCACCAAGCCTCACAAGCACGGCCACGCTCCTTCGCTCTCTCTCTCGTCCGTGGGTCTCTATGTAAATTCGTGGGTCTCTATGCAAGTCCGTGGGTTTCCATGCAAGTCCGTGGGTTTCCATGCAAGTCCGTGGGTCTCTGTAAATTCGTGGTTCTCTATGCAATCCAGTGGATCTCTGTAAATTCGTGGGTCTCTATGCAATCCGTGGATCTATATGCATCCGTGGATCTCTGTAAATTTGTGGGTCTCTATGCAATCCGTGGATCTCTATGCATCCGTGGATCTCTGTAAATTCGTGGGTCTCTATGCAATCCGTGGGTTTCTATGCAATCCGTGGATCTCTATGCAAGTCCGTCGGCCTCTATGCCAGTCCGTGGATCTCCATGCAAATTCGTGGGTCTCTATGCAGTTAATTATGATTGCCATTCTCTCTAAAGAGTGGGCCCGGTCTCAGGGTGACCGACCTCCCTCTCCTTCCCTCCCGCGCAGGGAAGGCAATGTCGCCCTAGCCACCTCGCTGCTTCCCGCTCGGCCACCTCTCCCGTCGCCGCGACTCCCCGCTTACGCAAGCAGCGGCAGCGACAAACGACGACGAGGACGAGGAGTGAAGGGATGGGCGCTCGAGGCGACACGTGCGAGGGTTTTAGTGGCTTCGTTCAAAAAGGGCTCCCGCGTCCCGGTTTTCGAAACTGTGGCTCCGTGGTCGCCGTGCGAATTTTCACTGCGCTGATCTCTTCTCAGCGTGACCCGCTCACCTCTGCGTGGCGCCCCCCCCCCCAATTCCCCACCACCCCACGCCCCTAACCCCCTTTACCCGTGTCACCTCATCACCCAAATCACCCCCACCCGCCATCACCACCCCCCCTCCCACCATCCACGCCAACCCAGCATGGAGAAGCCCTCCCGCCCAGTGTCACTCAGCGATTGTGAGTTTACACCACCATCCATCAGCACCACCATCAGCACCACCGCCAAACACCAACAACCGCCACCACCACCAACCACCCACCACTTCCTCCACCACCACCACACAAAGACAAAGACACCGCCGTGCAGCCTTTGACAGACTGTTGGTGCAAGTACTCTCAGCGAGCAGCACCTGTGAAGGCCGACACGGCACACGAAGACGGGGTGGGTGGCCAGCACCGCGCCCGGCCGCCTTTGTCTCCCCAGTGCTAATGTTTAAAACATCGCACCAGGTACTCATTGTTGGCCGTGAGCGGGAATTCACGTGTTCATAGCGCAGTGCGCTAATCACTGCGCCACCACTCTCCACATACGCACACGAATACACCCCCGCCCCCCCCCCCCCCCCCCGCGTGTAGCCTTGACAGACTGTTGGGGCAAGTGCTGTTGGCGAGCAGCAGCTATGAAGGCCGGCACGGCACACGAGGGGGTGGGTGGCCAGCACCACGCCAGACCGCCTTTGTCTCCCCAGCAGCGATGTTTTTACTCACCGCACCAGGTTCTCATTTGAGGCTGCCTCGACCTAGGGGAGGCCCAGAACCCGTTCAGATAATCGTCACTGGCGTTGGCCGTGAGCGGGAATCGAATTCGGGTTCCTGGGCAGCGTGATCACCACTACACTATCGCTCACACACACGCGCGCACGCACATTCTACACATTGTACCGCTGTTCAAGGTAAAAGTGCAGCAATGCAATGCCTAGCTCACACCCCTGCCAGCAGAAGAAAAAAAACCTGTTACGGATAAAATTTATCGCGAAAGTCCTCCGTGTTCAATTAGCGTTAAGGTGCTTTAAACTTCATTTGGAGCTTTCGTGACTGCAGGAATACTTTTTGGGTTTTTTCGGTAAAGTCATGTATTTGCTTTTTACGTGACTTTACCGAAAGAACAAAAAAGTATCATAAAGGTCTCCACTGGAGGGAGCTGCTGAGATGTCGTGTTACCTGTGCTCACCTGAGATGCCGTGTTGCCTGTACTCCATTTTGCACCCCTATCGTTTTTTGTTCTATTTTTCTTTGCTGTTGTAAAACTTGCTGACCCGTCCCATACTGGACATTTGTTGGGGCGGGGGGGGGGAGCTTCATAGCTCATCGGATTCCCCCTCCTCCTCCAGTCTAACACACACTTTCTGATTTCTGGCGTCGCAGGGCTCTCTCGTCACCACGGTTCCTGCTGTAACAACAACAACAAACCATTCGGTTGCTGCAAAGCGCGTGACAGCGGGGCTGTTTGTCGCTTGCAATGGTTTCGCCACTTCGCGTCGCCGCATGCTCCGCTCATGTTCGCCTCCATCTCTTTTGACGGTGTCAATTCCTCACGCTCCCTCCCCGCCTCCAACCCCCACCACCACCACCATGCACCGCCACCCCACGCCCGTTAGCGAACCCCGCCACGGTCAGCCCTGCCCATGTGACTGCTCCTGCCCACAAATGCCCTGCCCATGTGACTGCTCCTGCCCACTAATGCCCTGCATTACACTCTGCCCACTAATGCCCTGCATTATATCCTGCCGTCAAATGTCCTTCATTATACCCTTCCATCAAATACCCTGAATTGTACCCTGCTGAGAAATGCCCTGAAATAAACACGTCCTCAAATGCCCTGCATTACACAGCGTGCCCACAACTGCCCTGCGTTATACCCCAACCATTGAATGCCTTGCATGACACCCTTCCGTAGTGGTTCGGGAATTATTGCCCCTATTATCAACCCGGCCATCACAGTCCTGGCCATGACTAACATCAGAGGCGAGTAATATCTGAGTGATGATGATGATGATGATAATGTTACCACCGGATAAATCCGTTCTGCCGCACAAATACACACCATACAATCTCTGTCTTAACCTCCCTGGCCTCTCTCTATGCGCTGTGAAGAAGGTATATTGCCCGAAACGTCGCCTATTATACATTTTGTGTTTAAGGCAACAGTGTTTATTGACAAACTCGCTGAGCGTCGTTGTTGTTGTCAACTTGCGCACCACTGCCAACGATGCAGTAGCAGCAGCAGCGGCAGCATCACCAGATCGTTTGTTTGACTTGAACGAGCTCGCTACGTCCTCGAGTACAACAAAAGATCCCCCGTGTAGCCTTCACACACTGTTCGGGGCAAGTGCTGTCAGCGAGTAGCAGCACCTATGAAGGCCGTCACGGCACACGTGGGGGGGAGAGGGTGGGGCAGCAACACGCCCGCCCACCTTTGCTCGCCCCCAATGTCGATGTTTACCACACACCGCGGAGGGTAACTCGTTTTAAGGTCGAGTCGACCTAGGCGGGAGGCCAATGACCGGCTCACATGTTCGTCACCGATGTTGTTGGCAGCGAGCGCGAATCACGCTCTGATCGCATCCCCACAACCTCGTTCCTCTACTGTCTCTCATAGCCTGCTGCAAAAATAATAATAATGTGAAATAATTAATGGTGTTTTTTTTTCTACAATAGATATGTCAGCTGCCATAGCAGGCGGTGACACGCGTACAGGTCACGTGACCCCATTAAAGCCGTTAATTAACGGACCCTTAATAATGAATCAGAGGTTAAGTGTATATTTATACGTATGTATGTAAAGGGCGATGTCGTGGTTATCGAGTGTGCAGGCGGTGCAATTGCACCGGGACACCATAGAGATTGGCACGGAGGGGCCCAACATTCCATTAATTCAGAGGGTGTCCCTAAATATTATCGATCCGTCTATTGTAACAGCACCGTGACCAGCACCTTAGTACGCGTGGCTGCACCAGGGAGAACGGTGAGTACGAGTCAAGGATGTGATGCGTGGGGGGGAAAGAGAGAAATGAACTAGAGAGGGAAGAGAATGATAGACAAACTAAAACATTAATTTTTTACCAGGAAAGGCACCCTGAGCTCTGTAGCTCTTTTTCAGAGGCGATCTGGCTATCACAAATGATAGCTCAACAAAGTGGCTTATCGCTGTGGAAATAGTATAGCCACCAAAATACTCCAAATAAACGCATGCGTCTCAATGAGGACCCGGAGAAAATTCACGGGACCACGGGGGGAGCATGCAAACTCCAAATAGAGAATTCACGGCCTCCTGTATACCAGGCGAGGCAATTAACATCTCGCCACCCTGGCGCCCCAATAGAATGGGGAATTAAGAGGAAAAGAGTTGGGTAAGGGGATGGAAAATCGGGAGCCAATGGATCAGGAGAGATGAGGAAAGGAGGGAAAGGCTGCATCAAGGCCTCGACGCTGCTGCTGCTGCTGCATGGAGGAGCGGCGTCTGTTTTCAAAGTGGGCGGGCAGAGGGGAGGGATGCAGAGTGGGGGTGGACACACAGAAGTCACGTGATCTGCGGGAGGCTCATTGCCCACTCACCCCCCCCGACATCTTGGCTGGGTCATTCCTTCTACCACCTTCAGTGGACATTTGTGACAAAGAGCTTCATAGCTCACCCGATTTATCCAGGATACATATTTGTTTACTCTGATTCTCTTCCCCTGTGCATCCCGTTTCTTCGTTCCTTCTCCATCCCATTATCTTTACTCCCTCCCCTTCCTTTTTCCACCCCCCCCCCCCCCCCCCCACGTTTTACATCTACTATTATTATATATTTTTTTCTTGGTTCTTTCGGTAAAGTCACGTAGAAGGGAAATAATAAAAATAAAACATAATAACATAATTCTCACGACGTTTCGGCCACAACGTAAGCAGCCGTCCTCAGGTGAAGAACATGTTTGTCGGGAAGACAACGTCGTGAGAATTATTTTATTATGTTTTATTTTTATTATTTCCCTTCTACGTGACTTTACCGCAAGAACCAAGAAGATGAATCCCTGCAGTCACGAAAGCTTTAAATCGAAATATTATTATATTTTTATTGTCATCGTGGAGGACACCTTTGCGTATGGACACCCTGCATAGACGGAACACTATCGTTTTTATTTTACTCTAAACCCCTCCGTCCGTGCCTCTCTCTCCCCCACCCCTGCCCCCGTCCGCCCCCCCACCACATCCCGTTTGGTTGCAGGCAATTCGTTATTTCGCACCAACAGTTTTCTGCAACCCCCAACAAACACACTTGGCGGCCGTCAGCCGGGATTAATCATTAACAGCTCGTAACCGACCCACCCACCCACCCCTCACCTTCACGTGTGCAAAGTCTTTATGTTTTCTAATTGTTTTTTTGTTGCTGTTGTTGTTGGGGTTTAGGTTTTATGGAGCCAGACGATATTTGGGCTACCGGTACATTCCTCTGATGTGTGTCGGGTGCCTCGGCGGCGTGATGCGAACTCCCTCGTCCGGCTGGTGTGCAGCGGCGAAGGTTGGTGGATCACCGCACGCAAATTATTGCCAAACCCCCCTCTCTGTGGGGCGTCAAGGAGGGTGGAGGAGGTTGGAGGAGGTTGAAGGAGGTTGTAGGAGGTTGTAGGAGGTTGTAGGAGGTTGTAGGAGGTTGTAGGAGGTTGAAGGAGGTTGTAGGAGGTTGAAGGAGGTTGAAGGAGGTTGAAGGAGGTTGGATGAGTTGGAATGAGGTTGTAGGAGGTTGGAGGAGGTGCCATAGCCGTGGAACGCCAGGAGACGGCGCTACAGACGGGCGCGGCCAAATATCACCTGTCTCTTCCCGAAACGGGGATCGAGTGTTGCCGCCTCGCACGCGCGGATTTTTTTGTTGTTCTCTCTCCCAATACCCCGGCAATTCGCCACGAAGCGACGGGGAGGTCACCGCGGCGCCTGTGCCAGGCCAGGTGCACTTGGAGGCCACGTGAAGCGTCGAAGGCTCGCTGCTGACAGGAGGTGCCATTTGTGGGTTGGCTGGCCGAGAGGACCGGCAGACGCACCAAGTTGTGCCCCCGCGCGCTACGTAAACGCTGCTCGCTAATTGGCTGCCTTGCAGGCGTCTCGATCGCGATGAGCGCCTTCGTGCAGGTGCAGTCGTAGCGCAGAGATCCGTGGTGGTGGTGATGCGTGATGATAACGCCACGATGTAAACACACGGTGCAGTGGTAACGATGACCGTTATTCTGTAAAGCGGTGATGGTAAAACGTTGACGACGACGATGATGATGATGACGACAGTCGCTGTTTGGTGGCCACGCTGACGGTGTGGACACTGCCCGTGATTTGCGCTCCTCCCGATTAGCACCGTTGGCTACGGTAGGGTGCGAAGAAGGTTCAACACACATACAACATCAGGCGAAGAGGTGGGCTCGCGGTCCGCGGTCAAAGGCGGTTAATGTGTTAATGTTCCACGCAAATTGAGTTCCCCCCCCCCCTCCCATACGCCGGCGTTACTCATTAAATGCCATTAAAACGCAGCGCGGCGACATTCAATGTGTTCGCGGGTGAGTGGCATTATTATTAATATTGTGATTATGATTGTGGTGATGGCGGTGGCGGTGGTTGTTGTGGTTGAGGCTGCCGTTGCTGTTATTAAAAGGCGAGGCGTGGAGAACGGGCGTGTTGGTGAGTGCGTGTGTATGTGTGTGTGTGCACGGTCAACAGCGGTGACGATTATTATCTGAAACGGTCTTGGGCCTCCTCTAGGTCGACTCGGCCTCAAATGAGTACCCGGTGCGGTGTGTAAACATCGCCACTGGGGAGACAAAGGCGGCCGGGTGTGGTGCTGGCCACCCACCCCCTCGTGTGCCGGGCTTTAAAGGTGCTCGCGAACAGCACTTGCCCCAACAGTATTTTAAGGCTATACGGGGGATCTTTGTCTTAGCCTTTGTGTGTGCGCGCGCCATTCTTCTCAGTCAGTTAACCCATAACACGTGGGGGTTTGTCCCGTAACCTCCTGCCAAGAACGAGCCTTTCACACTTCACGTGGCCTCAACGTACACCTAGCCTGGCACAAACGCTGCGGTGACGTGACGGCACATTGTTGCACATCGCCTTCCCGGGCCCTCTGAGGAGAGTGGCTTGCGGATTTCCAACGCGTGGTTTCAGTCCCCGGGCGGTCCTGCACTGATTTCAAGTTATGATTTCAAGTTTTCAAGATTTCAAGATTTCAAGTTTTTCAAGATTTCAAGTTCTGATTTCACTGATTTAAAGTTATGCGTCCGTCTGCTACAGTAGAGGTGTTGGTTATAACGTAACAGGACCAACATCTTTGCTTTATTCACCTGGTCAGGGCCTATTTATATCATATTCGTGCTTTCGGTGTCCCTGATCCTCTGCTCACAATCATTTTTAAAAAATCTTGATGGTGGTGAGTTGGCCCGAGTAAAGCTACGTGGCAGAGGGTCAGAGCCATTCCCTTGTCACCTTGAGCTGGGACGGGGATGTCCTCTGACCCCTTACACTATTAAATATATATATACATATATTCATGACCACGTAGGTTGAGACGCTTTCCATGGTGGAGTTTCCATCTGGTACAGATACAATGGGGATGCTTGTGCCCGGGTGTGGTCAAGGAATGGTTCCCTATTGATCAATCCACGTTGTGAATGCCGATGACCTGCTAATTGCTGCTCACTTTGAGAAGGAGTTTGAAGACTCTGGATCGTGACACGAACAAGTGGGGCCTTACCATCAGCCCCAGACCTGCCTGGGTCTTTTATATCATCAACCAATCTCCTTCCTTAACTCCCCATGAGTGATGGGCCAGTTGTGGAGAGAGTGTACAAGTTCCCATACCTGGGCAGTGTGCTCATGGCCAGCTACGGTCTGGCAGCGAGACCTCACTTTGAATCAGTCGAGCGGCATTATCGATCGGCTCCACACGAAGCTGTGGGTCTTCTCGGCCACAGCCTGTGCCTTCTGCTCTCTCTACTTGCAAATCGTGGACCACTTTCGAGGAACATCTGCGCCGGCTTTAAACATCGAGGCCTGGCCTGCCTATGGTCCATCCTGTGTTTAATCGAAATGACAGTAAAAGCAATATTTTCATTCTGACCACCCACCCCCTCGTGTGCTCGCTCAAAAAACTTGCCCCACCAGTCTGCTTCGGCTATACGGCGGTTCTTTGTCTTTGTATGTTGTCCTTGCTGTCTGTAAGGAAATAGGGGGGGCGGGGGGTCTTTGTGCTTTTAAATTCGGTATCAGGGTATGGGCTACGAATTCGGCGACCCGAGTTCGATTCCAGCTCACGGCCACAAACACCAAGTGACGACTATTCGAATCGCTCCTGGGCCTCCCCTAGGTCGACTCAGTTTCAACAGAACGAACAACTGGTGCGGTGTGTAAACATCGCCACTGGGGAGACAAAGGTGGTCGCTAACAGCACTTGAAGCAACTGTCTGTTAAAGTTAAAGGCGACACGGTGATTCTTTGTCGTTGCTTTTCAATTCACACGCGCGCCGCTGTCGCCACCGTGAATTAATCACTCGCCTCTTTATTGATGCAATCAATCTCATTGCACTATTGATTAGTCCACGACCCATCACTATCATTATCAGCACCATCAGGACCCATCACCATCATTATCAGCACCTCCACGACTACCCATCACCATCATTATCAGCACCATCACCATGACCGATCACCATCATTATCAGCATCACCACCACCACAACCCATCACTACCATCATCAGCACCATCACGACAACCCATCACCATCATTATCAGCATTATCACCACCACAACACATCACTACCATCATCAGCACCATCACGACAGCCCATCACCATCATTATCAGCATCACCACCACCACAACCCATCACTACCATCATCAGCACCATCACGACTACCCATCACCATCATTATCACCACCACCGCTTGCAAAAATCACGCAGCACCAGAAAACACTTTCATCAGCAACAGCAGCAGCAGTTGCACCCGTAGAGATCACAGCTCGTGGCAGAGGTTCGCGGTTCGGATTCGGCAGGCCGCCCCGATTAACGCTGCGTTTGCATCAACCACTAAAACCGCTCGCCTCCTCTTCACGGTGGCCGTCAAAGATCCCCCCTGAGGTCATTCGCACGAGGAAGCCACCGTGTGGCGGCGTCACGCTCCACATTTGAATTCGTTTGTTGTCCCCCCACGGTGCAAAAAGAAGTTCAACATACACGCGTGCAACGACTGACACAGGAAGAGCTACACTACAGACTAACGCAGAGAGAGATATGCCGGGTGGCCCAAAAGGCAGGACGCATCGGGTAATTTGCTGGGATTTTTTAGGCTTTTGCCAGTGCGACTTTCAACTGGGTTCTTCTTCACAAACTCGTGCTGGCCGATTGCCCTGCGGGTTCTGTCAATGTCCTGGCTTTTCAGACACTCTGGCGCACTGGGACCTACGGATTAAATGCGCCACTTTACAAATGTAAATTATTATTCAATTATTATTTTATTTAGCATGAGCGTGATGGAAGAAGCAGAAAGATAAGTGTGTGGGTGAGCGTGCGGCTGAGTGGGTGGGTGAGTGGGTGAGTAAGTGGGAAGGTGAGTATGTGTGGTGGTGGTTGAACAGTGTGGTTGTGGTGTTGGTTGAACACAGTGTGGTGGTGGTAGTGGGGTTGGTGGTGGTTGAACACATCCATAAATAAACGTGCCAATTCGAAAATTACACCGCAAATTACTCAGCTGGGACTCTCCACACACATTGCAGCAACAGCAGCAGCAATCATCTCACCCCCACTGGCAGCGGACTAGCGCCGTTTGCAAGACTAATTTCGTGCCGCACAGGGGCAGCTGCCACTGGGGTTGCCCTGCCTTATGTCACCCTCATTTGCACCGCCGGCACTTCTTTAACTCAAGCAAACTCGAGGTCCGGTTTCGACGTTCCGGAATCTCATCAGCAGGTTTGCTTCGAGCAATGCCGCTCGGAACTGCCAGATGTTTACAGCCAAGAACAATGAATTACGAGTTGTATGTTGGGGGGACGGATATGTGATGGAGATATTGCTTTTTGATACCGATGTTATTCTCAACGACGCGAACTGATTACGATAATTTCGCTCTCGCAGAGAGAGAGAGAGAGAGGACGACTCAGGGACGGCAGGGAGGAGGAACCACAGACAAGCGGAAAGGCAGCAGCAGCCACATTGCCAAAGCTCTGCGTTCCTCTATACATTCAGGCGTTCTCGGCCCATAAACGATGAGTGTATATACACATGGGATGAAAACTGGAGCACCCGGAGAAGACCCACGCCTTGTGCGAGGGGGAAGCTCTCAATACCATACAGACAGAACAGGTGCATTCTAGATTTGAAGCTTTCGTGACTGCAAGGATTCATATTCTTAGGTTTTTTTCCGGTAAAGTCACGTTGGCTAAAGCAGTGAACTATTTGTCTTTTGTCAACGTGACACTTTTTTACTGATTGGCCGTGTCGGGTGGTGGAGGGTTACGACACATTTATAAATAACGCGATCTAAACCCAAAAACGTTGATTATGAAAGTCACGTAGGTAAAAAATTTAAATTAATTGAAATGTTTTACCTACGTGACTTTACCGAAAAAACCTAAGAACAGGTGAAGTCCAGATTGTTCGCTGTGCCGCCGTTCTCCTGTCGAGCCAAGGGGCACGTCACCTCGCCGACGCCCAGGGGAAGCGAGTTGGAACAGATGGAGATTAGTCCACACATACCCCGTACCGCCCTCTTCCTAGCGATCCAAGGGTACGGGCAGCTCGTCGACAACCCCATCTGTGCGGTGATCCACCAGCCCCGGATGCTGCCTCCACAGCGCTGGATTACAGCCACTAACGGTGGCGAAACGTTCACTACCTCGTCTGGATGTGCAGGAGGTCGTGGGTTCGAACCCGACCCTGACCCCTGCTGTATATTTGGAGCTGGCGCGTGTCTCTCTCTCCCCGTGGTCGCGTGGATTTTTTTCTTTGTCCTCGAGGTCCTCTGGTTTTTTTCCTCCACATTTAGAAGCAACGTCACCACGCGATGGCAATAAGCCTCTTCGTTGGGCTATCGTTTGTGACCGCGTCGCTTCTGAAAAAAGCGACATCAGCTCAGTGGAGTGGGGGGGGGGGCTTTCCTGTCAAAATAAAATATATAGCCACCTCAGCTACCGCCTTGCGAGATTGGTGGAACTATACCGCGACCTATCGGCCAGTCCCGGTCTCACAACAGCAGCACGTTTGGAGTAATATTATTATTATAACCGCTATACATGGTCAGCGCTATATATTGATGCAGTTCAACGATGATTCAGAGAGGGTCGTTCATCCATTGCTGGTTGGATGACGGCCACCCGCATGGCGAGTCGGTCGCGGTTCCGTTGACTCTTCTAGGTCGGCTCAGCCTCAAATGAGCGGCTGATTTGTGATCGAATAAAAAACAGCATCAGCACTACCCCAGGGCAAACAAAGGCGGACGCCGACCGTGCGTGGTGATGACCACACCACCGGATGTGTCAGAATGAGAATGTTTCGTGTACGACTGGAGGAATCCGATAAGCTATAAAGCTCTGTGATCACGGATGTCCGTTCGGTGGAGATGGAGCGCTCAAATCGCGTCGTGTGCAGCTGAACAAAGAGCTTCACGGCTCATCGGATTCCTTTAGTCATGCATAAATGTTCCCATAATGCATTGCCACATCGCAGGATCGTCAGAGGTGGCGGCGACTTGTGGGAAGCCTTTATCCTGCAATGGATTGACCATGGCTGCTGATGCTTGTGATGTTGACGATGATGGTGATGATGATGAAAACAAACATCACGGGGCTTGAGGGGAACTTGTCCTGGGCATCTTCTAGGTCCACCCAGCCTTAAACGAGTAACCGCATTTGATGGGCTGTCCCAAACATTATTGAGTGCTTTGAATCCCATCCCAGTCGTGAGTCTTGTCGCATTGTAGCGCCTCTAGCGGCTGCAGGGGTCACGCGACTCAAACTCGCAGCCCTCTGTCTCTTCCGCGTGTGCCTGCTGCATACGCGGAAGAGTCCGTCCACGCGCTGGGCTCTCGTTGTAGCGACGCACGCGTGGGCGATGATTATTGCGGGTTTGTTGAAGCGTTGCGTTTCTTACCGAATGGTACCCCCCCCCCCCGCCAAACTAAAATGTCTCTTATTCTTGGTTCTTTCGGTAAAGTCACGTAGAAGGGAAACAATGAAATAATATAAATATAAAATAGCAATAAAATAATATGAATATAAAACAACAATAAAATAATATAAATATAAAATAATATATTTATATTATTTTATATTTATATTATTTTATTGTTTCCCTTCTACAGTCACGAAAGCTTTAAATCAAAATCAAAATGTATCTTGTTATGTTTTTTGATTCCCGACCATCTGGACTAAGAGGTCGCAGTTTCGATCTCGTGGTGCGGCAGTTGAAGCAGCCCTGCAAGTTGTTGTTTGAAATCCCACACGGCACCCCCCTCCTTCTCCCCCGCCCCCACCCTCGCCTCCTCCACCCCCCCCCCCCCTCCGGCGCTGTCCGTCACGAATAGGTAACGACCGCGAGGTGAGGTATGGATATGTCCACGTCTTACCGAGACGTCTCGCCCACGTGGAAGAGTAGGCCAAATACCCACTCAATAATGGGGCTCTCTCTCGAAGCTCGCTGCATGTAGAAGTGGAGGGAGGGGTTCTCTCTTTAACTCCCTGCGGTGAGTGACACATATCTGGTCTTGGCTAATAGACTGGGGAGACAAAGGCGGCCAGGCGTGGTGTTTTAAGAGCAGCGGCGTGAGCAAGGCAATTGCAGGGCCGCGCCTTTACCTTGGCTTCTAAAACTATTCACCACTTCCTCCTCCTCATCACAACCTCCTCACCACTCATCCCTCCTCCTCACAACCTCCTCACCACTCAGCCCTCCTCCTCCTCATCACAACCTCCTCATCATCATCACAACTCCCTCACCACTCAGCCCTCCGCCTCCTCCTCCTCACAACTCCCTCACCACTCAGCCCTCCTCCTCCTCCTCCTCATCACAACCTCCTCCTCCTCATCACAACCCCCTCAACACTCAGTCCTCCTCATCATCACAACCTCCTCATCACTCAACCCTCCTCCTCATCTCAACCTCCTCATCACTCAGCCCTCCTCCTCCTCCTCGTCCCGAGCCCTCCTCGCGTTTGGACAATCGGACGTCGAGCCGCCTGTCGCTCGCGGAGCGCCGCCGTGCCAGGCTGGGTGCACCTCTTGAAGGTCGAGCGAGGGGGGAGCGGCGGCGCGCGGGGCTTCTGTGTTGGGTTGTTTGGATGTTTTCTGCTGAAAATTGGAGTTGTTTCGATGCGACCTCGAGAGATTCGTCTGCGTGAAACAGCTGGCAGCAGCTAATCATAGAGCGCGCTGTAGCCCGCGGCGGGCCAAGCAGCTTATATATGTATGCACGTGTGTGCGTGTGTGTATGTATACACGTGTGTACGTGTGTGTATGCACGTGTGTGCGTGTGTGTATGTATGCACGTGTGTGCGTGTGTGTGTGTATGGACGTGTGTGTATGTAAGCAGTGTGCTTGTGTATGTATGCACGTGTGTGCGTGTATGCACGTGTGTGCGTGCGTGTGTGTATGTATGCACGTGTGTGTATGTATGTATGCAAGTGTGTGTATGTATGGACGAGTTTGTGGGGAACGGTAGTGTAGCGGTTAGCGCGCTGCGCTACGAACCCGGCGACCCGGGTTCGATTCTCGCTCACGGCCAACACCGGCGACGATTATCTAAGCCGGTCATGGGGGCTCCCCTAGGTCGACTCAGCCTCAAATGAGTACCTGGTGCGATGTGTAACTATCGTCACTGGGGAGACAAAGGCGGCCGGGGGATGGTGCTGGCCCAACCTCCCTCATAGGTGCTCGCGAACAGCACTTGCCCCAACAGTCTGTTACAGGCTATACGGGGGAGGGGGGTGCTTTGTCTTTGCCTTTGTACAAGTATATTCCAGCGCGCGACGAACCCAACGAGCTTTATTTCACGAACATATAAAAATTAACCCGTAAAAACAAAGTTTTTCACTATAAATCCTTTATATGCGTGGCATCGGTTTTATTTTATTATTCATTTCTGTTTATCTTGAGTAAGAGTTTCATTTTTATCACATTGGTATTTTAAATTAAATATGAAAAAAAAAATTCTTCCTAAAAAGTGGAAAATTTTGGAAAAAAAATTTCACGAAAATAAATTGTCACGCACAACGAGTCTGTGTGCAAAATGTCAGCTCGATTGGATCACGGGAAGTGGGTTAAAAAACGACCGAAAGATTTGCACGGTCGTAAGCGTGCAAGCAAGCAAGCAAGTGAACTTAATATAAAGGATTTAATAAGTATAACCCGTAAAAACAAAGTTTTTCACTCTAAATCCTTTATATGCGTGGCGGCTAGAGTCCTCTCGTCCTCTGGCTTGAGATGGCTGCCACCTATGGGTCAGATGATTGTCTGCCAGCATTAAGCAATTGGTAATTAAATATTTATTTATTTTTCCCTAAACAGTGTAAAATTTTGGGAAATTATTTTCACGAAAATTAATTGTCACGCACATAGAGTCTGTGTGGAAAATGTCAGCTCGATTGGATCACGGGAAGTGGGTTAAAAAACGACCGAAAGATTCGCACGGTCCTAAGCAAGCAAGCAAGCAAGCGAACTTAATATAAAGGATTTAAAAATACGTCTCGGTCGACTGGTGCGGTGCGGACGTCACTGGGGAGACAAAGGCAGCCGAGTCGTGGTGCCAGCTACACCACATCCCGCCCGTGTTGGCTTTCAAAGGCGCTTGCAAACATCACCGCGGTGAAGGCCATAAAGACCGCCCTATATAAGCACGCGAGCTGTTGGGGCAAGTGCTGCTGTTGCTCCATCGGGTTGCGGTATCGTAGTGGTTAGCACTACCCGCGCATAGCAATCCCGAGTTTAATTCTAGGCCTGAGTGATGAACTAAACTGGTTCCACCTGGGAAGACTCAGTTACCGGTGGGTGGGGAGGGAGACAAAGTCGGCCGGGCGACGTTCTGTTCCACACCGCGCCTTCATATGTTACTCTACTCGCTAACAGCACTGGGGAGGGAATTGTGCCTCTTGATGGTTCCCTAGTAAGTGTAACGCAAAGTTGGCTTTCGCGACCAACATTATCCATCATCAAGGTGTCGTGGGTTCGGTCGCGTAAATATAAATGCGTCGTGCAACCCGCCACCACCCAACGCAGCCAATCAGTAAGGTGTGTCACATACACGAAACGTGGCAATTCCTTACCACTTCAGCACCACCGGGGTGTTGGAGAGTAAACCCAGGGCATGTGTACAAACTCGAGCTTACCGTGACGATACGCTGGTGATTACAACACTCATTTCCTGGCAGTGATTTCAGCCGCATCATCTCTACATAACAAAAAGGCTCAGTCCCTTTTATACGCACCTTTACATCATCCGCACCTAGTTTACACAACAAAGGTTCATTCCTAACAGCGTGCTTCAGCCGCACCGAACCTCACAAAAATAATATTCAGGGCCTACCTTGGCTCCTCCCACCCTCAACCAGTATATATAAAAATACTGTTTCTTGGAATTTCTGAAGACGGAAGCTTGTGTTGCCTCCGAAACGTCGTGATTTTTTTTTTTAGCTTTTATTCATTTTAATTTTTTACCTACGTGACTTTACCGAAAAAAACCTAAGAATATGAATCCTTGCAGTCACGAAAGCTTCAAATCTAGGATTACAACACCGACAACGACAACCAGCTTCATCAGGCGATAGCCAGACATAGCTCCGCTAATCGAGAGCGATGTCAACATGTGACAGCGGCGAGCGAGCGACGTGAATCTAAGAGACCCCCCCACCCCACTCCCCCGTGACTTTATCCAGAGCCACGGCGCCTTAACGGGCGACTGCATTTACTTTGCTTGGCCACTCACCAACAACAACAACAATCACTGCCGGCTTGTTGGCAGTCCTCCTCGTTATCTGGGGGCGATTTATCCGCTAGGATTGAGGTAGCCGAGTGGCTCGGAAGGAGGGGGGGGGGTATGGGAAGGGGGGGGGGGAGTTGTTTGGGGGGTCTTAATGGCCATGTCGAAGACACTGATCCACCGGCACACCTGAGGACCTAGGTTCGAATCCCGGCTTCAGTTCTCAAGGCCCACGTGGCGAGTTAATGACGCAGCGAGTTAACTACTTGACAACAGAGAGAGAGAGTTCAATAGCTCGTCGGATTCCTCCAGTGTGAATACATATTCTGATTCTGACGCCGTTCTCTCGGCCCGGTCACCAATGACTGACACGGACGATCGATATTGTTGTGTTACACAGAGAGAGAGAGATATACAGAGTGGGCCAAAAAAGTGCAGCTCGCAAGCTTTGGACAGCATTGCAATGGGTGGCATCGCATCGCAGCGGCGAGGTAGGGAAGGCGACATCGCAAGCGAGAACTGGCACCAGCTGCGGCCGAATGCGGTGCTTTTTCCAAGAACAACAAAAAAAACACTCGAGCGTTTGGAGAGAGGAGAGGAAAAAAACCTCCCCCCCTCCTCCCCTAAGCAACGTCTTCTCTTTGAAGGCGAAAGCCACCTCGCGTCGGACTGGACACTCGAGGGCGCCCATCAGCGAGACGCGATGGCAAAGGGAATGGCGAGGCAGTGGGAGAGAGAGAGTTAGGAGTGTGGGGTTCAAAGCTTTCTAAAGACCCGCCGGGCGTTCAAATGCCGCAGTGGGGGAGGCAGCGGTGAAGTTGGTGGTCGTGGTTCCTGGGCCTCCCCTAGGTCGACTCAGCCTCAAATGAATACCTGGTGCACGCGGTGTGTTGGAAATATTGCCGCGAGGGGTGCGTGGTGCCGGCCACCCGTCCCCTCCACTCGCCGCTGCATGCGAACAGCACTTGCCCCAAATAGTCTGTAAAGACTATACTAGGGTGGAGGGGATCTTTGTCTATGGAGGTGGAGGAGGAGGAGGAGGGGGCTAGCGGAGTGCTTGGTAATGCTGCATCTATGGGACCTTTTGCCAGTGTCAAAGTATAAAAAACAAGAGTAGGTTTTTCCCTCCCTGGCAATCAAGCCCGCATTAACCACACGTGCTTGTGGCAGAACATGCAACGGAACGCGTTCTGATCATATCTGGAATCGTCTTTGAAACTGATTGGCCCACACCAGACGCAGCAGCTGTCGTCAGGGCCTCGTCTCACCGGTGTCAGACCAGAGAAGGACGCCACAAGGCGAACAGGAATAAAGACAATCCAAGTAGCGGGGCATCTGTAACTCGGTTTGAGCAGATAAACCGATGGGACCTGTTTTGCGAGTATACAAACATAACAATAGGTTTTCACTCTCTATGTAAAATGTTGTTAATTTTATTGGGGAAATGTAATGACTAATGTTCATGATATAGGGTTTTTGGGTTAGATCGCGTAAATATAAATGCGTCGTTCAACCCGCCACCACCCGACGCAACCAATTAGTAAGGTGTGTCACGTAGACGGAACGTGGCAATTCGTTACCATAATTGTTTTTTTTACCCTCCTATCTGGCAACAAAACTGACACCTTTTTACAAGGAGTCATGTTTGCATAGACCGCAATACCTGCAGTCATAATACAAACAAAAGAACATAACTCTGATAATGTATGCACTGTCCTTGAAGTTGATTGGTCCACACCCGAGACAGCTTTCCTTAGAGCCTAGTCTCACATGAGTTGGACCAGATGACGCCAAAAGGCGCACAACTCAAAGACAATGCGCCATCAGAGTATAAGAGCTCGGGGCAAGCATCTACACTATGGGAACCTCATTTGCCAGTAAAAATATGATAATTGGTTTTTTACCCTTCTATCTGGCAACAAAACTGACACCTTTTTACAAGGAGTCGTGTTTGCATAGACCGCAATGACTGCAGGTATTGTGGTTTATGCAAACATGACTCCTTGTAAAAAGGTGTCAGTTTTGTTGCCAGATAGAAGGGTAAAAAACCAATTATCATATTTTTACTGGCAAATGAGGTTCCCATAGTGTAAATTCGTTACCACTTCAGCACCACCGGTGTGTTGGAGAGTAAACCCAGGGCGTGTACAATTCGAGTTGACCGTGAAGATCCGCTGGTGATTACAACAGCGACAACAACACCGACGACGACGACTACTACCAGCTTCATCAGGCGACAGCCAGACATTGCGAAGCAGTCCCACCGAGTCACTCATCGAGAGCGATGTAAATGTGACAGGTTGGGTGGTGGAGGGTTTAACGACGCATGTTTATATATTCACGCGAATTAACCCCAAACAAAAAAAAACAGCGTATATTTTGACGGATGTTCTTGGTCGCGAAAGCCGACGTTGTTAAAACGTCTTCTTGGTTCTTTCGGTAAAGTCACGTAGAAGGGAAGTAATAAAATAATAAAAATAAAACATAATAAAATAATTCTCACGATGTTTCGGTCACAAAGCAAGCAGCCGTCCTCAAGTGAAGACCAGGTCTGTCGGGGAGACAGCGTCTGACCTGGTCTTCACCTGAGGACGGCTGCTTGCGTTGTGGCCGAAACGTCGTGAGAATTATTTTATTATGTTTTATTTTTATTATTTTATTACTTCCCTTCTACGTGACTTTACCGAAAGAACCAAGAAGATGAATCCCTGCAGTCACGAAAGCTTTAAATCTAAAGTTGTTAAAACGATTAATGTAGTCGTCTCGATTTCTTTATTTGTTTATTTTTCGCGAACGAGGTGGGGGTTTTTTGTCAGGATGATGTTGACACAGGACTAGCGGGGGGGGGGGGGGATCGCAGCTGCCCTCGAGAGGAGAGCGCCGTGCCGCCCCCCGACCCTCGTCTAAGGATTGAGGGCCTTTAACCACCTTCAGAGATATTTTTCACTTTGACAGATACCGTCTTCAAACTGCGAACATCTTAAGAGTGCCAGTGTGGTGTGTGTTTCTCTCTCTCTCTCCTCCTCCTCCTCTCTCTTCTTGAACTTTTGCTGCTTCATCCAAAGTGCTTGTGGAGGAGGGCCGTGGGGTTGGTGGTGGGTTGAGTGGGATGGGTGCAGGGTGATGGGGGCGCGTGATGAGCGCTGTTGAATGGAGAGCGCGGGGAGGTTGAGCGGTGGGTTCCGTGTTTTAAGGGGGTTCGGCTGAGCGACAGGACAAGTCAGTTTTGCTCTCCGTCCGCCACGACGATGACCACCACGACCACCACGACGACCACGTGGAGACGAATCCGCGCCGCTCTTTGCCTGCTGCTCGTCACGACCGGCAGTAGCGGATTGGCGCAACGTGAACTCGGTAACACAAAACTAAAAACCCGATTCGCACGTTTTCATCGTAAGATGATGCAAAGGAAGGATAAGAATTTTAAAAAAAAATTAACCCGTAAAAAACAAAGTTTTCACTATAAATCCTTTATATGCGCGGCGGCTAGAGTCCTCTCGTCCTCTGGCTTGAGATGGCTGCCACCTATGGGTCAGATGATTGCCTGCTACCATTAAGCAATTGGTAATTAAATATAATTTATTTTTTTCCTAAAAAGTGTAAAATTTTGGAAAATTGTCACGCACAACGAGTCTGTGTGCAAAATGTCAGCTCGATTGGATCACGGGAAGTGGGTAAAAAAACGACTGAAAGATTTGCACGGTCGTAAGCGCGCAAGCAAGCAAGTGAACTTAATATAAAGGATTTAAAAACACCGCCGAAGCTCACTCGCTCGTCGCTCTCTGCGACAACGGTGGGGAGAGGTCGCTCGAGTTTTGTTGTTGAAGAGACGAGTGGCTGATGCGGGAGAGTCTTTAACGTCCGTGTGACCGACTGAGTCAGAGAGCCGGGGCGGCGGGGGTGGACTGTGTATGTTGTTGACGTCGTTTATTGTGAAAATTCGGTCACAGTTCCTATGACCACTGTTTCATTGCTTTTATGGCTTTATTTTGGTGATTTTTGATCAGTTTTTTGGTTTGGCCATGTTTCTTTGTTGTAGTACAGAGTTAGACTGGTGGCCTTAATCTAAGTTGTCTTGTGGTTGTTGTTGTTGTTTGACTTGCATCCCAATGGGATTTTTGCACATTTTTGTGTACGGTGCTTTTTCTGCAATATTTTACTGTCTTTCCTTGGATTTTCTGTTTGCACTCAGTCACATATTCACTGTAAGATGTTTTTTGTTCATGTTTTTATTTTTGTTTGTTGCGGTTGCACCCGATTCAAGAGCCGAATGGCTCACAGGACTACACCTAATAAATGAACTTAACAAAGCAACGTTGAACAACGTCGTGTCACACGCTCTTACCACACGAGGGGTGCTCCCTCGCCTATAGCATCTGACGATGCAATGCGAGCAAAGCAGCAAGTGTTCAGCGAGCCTGACACTGCCGATGAGAAGCGGCAACGTCGAAACCGGTGCTGTAGATTTGCTCGCTTGGAACAAGTTCTACCACCATGGGGAGGGGGGGGGGGGTAGTGCTCGCCTGGAAAGGCTACACGTGGAAGGGTAATCGACTCAACGATAACTTCGTGTGTGTGTCTGATGTCAGGGCAAGGTTGAGGTGTGATGACGTGAAGTTGAGGCCCGTGTGTTGAACCGTCGGTCAGATCCATTGCCAGAGCTGGCGAGTGGAGGCGGAGGGCATCTGACGGGAGATGGAGCAGCGAGCGGTGATGATGGAGTCACCCCCAGGGACGGATTCCTCTCCGAGACAGAGGGCAGCAGAGGCGGCGGTGAGGGTGGGTGGTCGGCAACACTCACCACTCACTCACCACTCACTCATTCACCATTCACTCACCACTCACTCATTTTCCACTCACTCAACACTCACTCATTCACCACTCACCATTTACTCACCACTCACTCATTCACCACTCACTCATTCACCACTCACTCACCACTCACTCACCACTCACTCACCACTCATTCATTCACCACTCACTCACCACTCACTCATTCACCACTCACTCACGCACTACTCACCACTCACCCACCACTCACTTACCACTCACTCACCACTCATTCATTCACCACTCACTCACTCATTCACCACTCACTCACCACTCACGCACCACTCACTCACCACTCACGCACCACTCACCCACCACTCACTCACCACTCACTCACCATTCATTCACCACTCACTCACCACTCACTCACTCACTCACCACTCACCACTCACTCACCACTCACTCACTCACTCATCACTCACCGCTCACCACTCACTCACCACTCACTCACCACTCACTCACTCACTCACCAATCAGACGACAATCACCTACATACTCATCACTCGCTCCCTCACCAGACACTCACCGGATGTGCACAGGACACACAACCACACGTCACCTGGCGCGCTCACCAATCAGCTGACACAATCACACTCGAACGCACGTGCTCACCGCTCACCGCTCACCGGATATTGGCACGACACTCAGCACTCACCAGGATACTCACCAAACACCACACAGCAGAAATATTCGCGTTCACCTCCTGAAACTCACCACCCACACTCACCACTGAGAAGTATATGGTTTATGTGCCCCTAAAACGTGGCCTCGTACGTAAATACCGTTCCTTATAGAGATTATCAACAAGTCTGTTTAGTATGTGAACTGCGCTAATGCACCACTGCCATCACAGTAGCAGCAGCAGCAGCGTCACCAAATCGTTTATCCCATGGAAAGACTCGCCCCCGCCATAGGAATGTGGACTTCCCCCACCACCGCCGATTGTTAATGGGGAAAGGAAAGGAGCGGCAATGGGTCAATAATCATTTGGGAAGAAAATAATTTTCATTTGCCTCGCATCAGTGCGATGACCGTGGGTGAGGCATTAACATTGAGCTCATTTGGGAATATCGTTTTTTTGGATTATTGAAGAGGTTTGTCTGTTATTCAATAGCTGCTCATCGTGTATACTATTCACACGCCGATTTAAAAAAAAAACTATTAGTCAGAAAACATGTTTACTATTGAATTATCATTACTTTCCCCACGATGTAAACACGTGCAGTCCCCAACTCTTATCTCTCTGGTCTCACTATCTCTCTACTTACGAGCATTCGACTTACGAACTTTGAGAGATACAAACAAACCTCGTCCGTAGGTCCAGTTGCCTGTTCGAACCGAGAGTCGTAAGTTCAACCGCCGCGCAAGAGATGGCGGTGGTGGCGTCTACATCTGCAGAACGTGAAGAATCAGTGGCATCTACGCCTGCAGAATGTGAAGAACCAGTGGCATCTACATCTGCAGAATGTGAAGAACCAGTGGCATCTACGCCTGCAGAATGTGAAGAACCAGTGGCATCTACATCTGCAGAATGTGAAGAACCAGTGGCATCTACGCCTGCAGAATGTGAAGAAACAGTGGCATCTAGATCTACATAACATTAAGAACCAGTGGCATATAGATCTGCAGAACGTGAAGAACCAGTGACATCTACATCTGTAGGACGTGAAGAACCAGTCGCATCTACATCTACAGAACATGAAGAACCAGTGGCATCTACATCTACAGAATGTGAAGAACCAGTGGCATCTACACCTGCAGAACATGAAGAACCAGTGGCATCTACATCAGCAGAATGTGAAGAACCAGTGGCATCTACATCTACAGAACATGAAGAACCAGTGGCATCTACATCTACAGGAGAGTATACAACTTTTGAAGCCATTCCCCCATGTTTAGTGTACACGCCGTACAACACGTTTGTAATCGACAGCAGTAAAGGTGGTCTTATGAACAGATCGACTTACGAACAGACACCTCTGGAACCTAACTTGTTCGCAAGTAGAGGAGCCCCTGGTACACGTGTTCCTTTGAAGGGCCACACGTGATGCTATCGACGAACGAGATGGGTTGACTTGGGTGGCGGTGGTCATCATGATCACTAGGAGAGCGCATTTGTTAGCCGGCAATGCCAGCGATTGGTTTCCCTTCAAGGAGCCATCTCCTCCAAGGCTATTTGAGGGTGTTTCAAGTGCCCTCTGCCACCTATATGAGACGGAGAGAGAGAGAGAGAGACTGATAGAGAACAGGTGGGCCAATGAAACAAAGACAAAGACGACCCGTATAGTCGTTTCGACTGTCGAGGCAAGTGCTCTTAGCGAGCACCAATGCAGACAGACAGACACACAGACATACACACAGACACCCACCCCGTCGTGTGCCGTGCCGGCCTTCATAGGCGCTCGCTCACAGCACTTGCCCCTACAGTCTGTTACAGGTTATACGGGGGATCTTTGTCTTTGCTCCGTGTAGACTGCTGTGTGAGCCTTGCACATTCCGCACCCAAGTGCCTTTGCGCGACAGCCGTTAACATTTCCCTTCTCGAATAAATATTTGGTTTTATTCCCCCCACATACTTTATTTAAAAAAATGTTTTATTTTACTTTCCACTCCAACGTTGTTGCTCTCGCTGTCGGCTCAAGAGACCGAAGCGCCCCCACGCGGAGCTGTAGCCCAGGCAGTGCCTCCACCCGGACGACCCGCGGAAGTGAATATCAGAGAACAAGTTCTACAGAACAAAACAATGTTCTCTCTTGTTTAAATACGTATATATATTTGTGTGTGTGTGAGGCGCTAGCTCTTCGCGCACAGCATTCCACGGCGCTTTCATCCGATTCGGAATCTCTGTTGAGACTGCACGATGAATATGATGAGCATTGAGGCTCTCTGTCACGGGAGTCAGTGAGTCATCCTCGTCGCCACGGTCGATCCGCTGCTGAATGAAGCTCTCCGCACAACCGTCGCCACCCCCTCGCGATCACTGCGATGCTTAGAGCAATCCACCCAAGAGCCGCCTTGCACGCGAACTGAATTCCATCGCTCCATCTCCCAATGGCGGGCGTCATTTTCTCGGAACAACTCCGTAGTTAATCTGGCACTAAACTCTTTTTCAGAAGCGACCTGGCCACAAATGATAGCTCAACGAAGCGGCTTATTTATCATCACGTGGTAATGTCATGGATAGCAGCGGCCAAATACCGCAAACACACGATGTTGATTCTGAATGTGGAGGGGAAAACCGGAGGACCCGGACAAAAATCCACGTGACCACCACGGGGAGAGAGAGAGAGACACGGAAACTCCAAATATACAGCAGCAGGCGTCAGCGTTATCATCGAACCTACGACCTTCTGTATACCAGGCGAGGTAGTTAACATCTCCTAGCCACCACGAGGAGAGAGAGACACGGAAACTCAAATATACAGCAGCAGGCGTCAGCGTTATCATCGAACCTACGACCTCCTGTACACCGGGCGAGGTAGTTAACATCTCCTAGCCACCACGAGGAGAGAGAGACACGGAAACTCCAAATATACAGCAGCAGGCGTCAGCGTCGGGATCGAACCTACGACCTCCTGCATACCAGGCGAGGTAGTTAACATCTCCTAGCCACCGTGATGATGATGATGAAAGAGAGAGAGAGAGACACGCAAACTCCAAATATACAGCAGCAGGCGTCAGCGTCGGGTATGAATCTACGACCTCCTGTACACCAGGCGAGGTAGTTAACATCTCCTAGCCACCGTGGCCACCCCGTGTTTTACTCTCGACCATCGTGACGCGTCCTGGACAAGTCCACTCGATACGGGTGTCGATTAACAGCGTTGGATGATGGCATCATTAGTTGTTAAAATGAAGGGACTCGCTCGAATGTATACTTTGTATTGAATGGAGCTTGTCTCCGTGAGCGTGGCGACGCACGCTTGGAATTAGACTGAAATACTTAACGTGACGGTGCTGTTTGTTGCGGGCCGCTGGACGTTTTGGGCACCTGTGCTCGGAAACTGTTTGAAATAAAAACACATCAAAGGTGCTGCTGCTGATGATGGTGATGGTGATAGTGGCATTGTGGATACTAATGATGGTGCTGATGGTGATGATGGTGATAGTGTCATTGTTGTTGATCGTGCTGATTATAACGATGATGATGTCGTTGTTGATGATGATGTTGATGATGATGATGTTGATGATGATGTTGATGATGATGATGTTGATGATGATGATGATGTTGATGATGATGATGTTGATGATGATTATGATGTTGATGATGATGATGTTGATGATGATGTCGTTGTTGATGATGATGATGATGTTGATGATGATGATGATGTTGATGATGATGATGATGTTGATGATGATGATGATGATGTTGATGATGATGTTGATGATGATGGTGGTGACGCAGGTTTGCCGGGAGAGCTGGGGATGCGTGTTCTCTGCGGGAGTGACGGAGTCGAGTTGCGCGTGGAACCGAGTTTCTTCCTGAAACGTGGAATCCAGGTGATTGATGGTGGTGGTGATGGTGATGATGATAAATGTTGACATTGGATGTACGTGTGGAAATAATGATACATATGATCGTGACGGCGAATGTTTTCCATCAAGTAGCTGTAATCGCGATGATTAGTTGATTATGATGATGAGTGTAATGATATATCACGATGATAATTGCTTGATGGAGACGATGAGTATGTTTAATGATGCATTGATGATGGCAATAAGGAGTGTTTGTGATTATTGTTAATTGATTATTAAATGCTTGTGATAATTAATTGATGATTATAAGTGTGTGTGACATTGATGGTAATTACATGATTATTATGTTGACGATGATATCGATTATTTTGATGATGATGATGTTGATGATGGTGGCGATGATGGTATTGATGCGATTTACGATGTTAATGATGATGATGATGTTGATGATGATGTTTGTGTTGACGGTGTTGGTGATGATGGTGTTGATGACGATGATGGTGGTTGTAATGAAAGTGTTGATGCGATTTACGATGGCGTTAATGATGATGATGATGTTTGTGTTGACGGTATCGGTGATGATGGTATCGATGATGTTAACGATGATGACGATGTTGATGATGATGGTGGTGGTGACGATAGTGTTGATGCGATTTACGATGACGTTAATGATGACGTTGATGATGATGTTTGTGTTGATGGTGTCGGTGATGATGGTGTTGATGACGACGTTGTCCTCTTCAGCTGCCCGATCTGCACCTGAACGATCGTCGCTGTGGGGGGGTGGCGCTGTGGGGGGCTGGTGGAGGAGGGGAGGGGGGAGAGGGGGCCGAAGGATCAGAAGAGGGGGCCGGCAGGCAACGCTCGTGGCTGTTCCGCACCGACTCCCTCACTAGCTGCGGCACCCGGGTCACCGTGAGACGCACAGACACACGGACACGCACATTTAGAGGCACGCACGCGTACACGAAGCGCAGCGGGTCTTCATCGTGTCGATGATTCGGAGACGAGGTTTGTAGGAGGGCACCTTCGTTTATTTAGAACATTCACGGTCTCATTCAGACTCTGTCTTCTCGACAGACCTGTTCTCCACCTGAGGACGGCTGCTTGCGTTGTGGCCGAAACGTCGTGAGAATTATTTTATTATGTTTTATTTTTGTTATTTTATCATTTCCATTCTACGTGACTTTACCGAAAGAACCAAGAAGATTCACGGTCTCGTCCGCACTCTCTCCACAGTGGCCTAGCCTGGCCTGTACACGAGCCGTCCAACACTGACGACGCTGACTGAGTCAGCCACCGAGTCCACTCCCAGAAACCGGCAGCCTTCATGCCCCCCCCCCCCCGCCTCCCTTTTATCCTCCCAGCGCGGCCCTGGCTCTGCCGCGTCCCTTCTCGAACCCGCCAGCAGCTTCCAGGGGCCTCCTCCGGACGGGTTCCTCCGTGACCCTCGTCCCAGTTCCTCCGCCCTGCCCACACGACCCGCGCACGTGCTCAGCCGGCGCGTGCCGCCGTCTGTCCACCGCAGTGGCCACTACTGCCGGCCACCAGCCGGCGCGATTACACTACATCTGCAAGGCCCCCGCGGGACAATGTCGGTCGCTGGTTGCTTTTAGTCCGGCCCCCCGACACAATACAGTGAAAACACCGCCTCCATCATCATCGTGCTGCTGTCAAAGCCCCAATGGATTCAAAATGTGTGGCGGCCTTCTCACGCCGATGGCTTGTGACTCCCGCCTTTGAAAATGAACACCGGCCTCGACAGAGACTCGCAGAGACAAAGATCACCCGAATAGCCTTTAACGAGCTGTTAGGGCAAGTGCTCGTAGCGGGCAGCTATGAAGGCCGACACGGCACGCGAGGGTGTGGGTGGCGTAGCACCACGCCCTGCCCGGCCGCCTTTGTATCTCTCGTGACGATGTTTTTAGACACACAGAGACTCGCATTGCTTCTGATGCTGCTGCTGTCGTCTGTTGTTGTGATTGTGTGTCGCGTTTATTTGTGTCTGCCATTTGTTGTTATTGCTGTTTATCGATGTTGTTCATTATTATATTGTTGTTATTATTTGTTATTGTTCGTTGTTGTTACGTTGTTTGTTGTTATTTATTATATTGTTATTATCTTTTGTTCGTTATTGTTGGTATTCGTTGTACGCTGCGCGTTGTTGTGATTTATTATGCTGTTGTTACGTATCGCTGTTGTTTCTTGTTGCTGTCCGCAGCGCTCCGAGTCGCTCATCAGCTACAGCAACGCGCTGCGCTACACGGAGCGGCGCTCTCCCGTGCTGCGCTACGCGCTGCAACTCAACTTCACGTGCACCTACCCCGCAGCCATCATAGCCAGCCTGCCGGGAGACCTGCACCCCGAGCTCACGTGAGCCCCCCCCCCCCCCACATACCCCTCTAGCCCCCCACTCACAGAGCCCCCCCCCATACCCCCTAGCCCCCCACTCACAGAGCCCCCACATACCCCCTAGCCCCCCACTCACAGAGCCCCCCCACATACCCCCCTAGCCCCCCACTCACAGACCCCCCCATACCCCCCTAGCCCCCCACTCACAGAGCCCCCACATACCCCCCTAGCCCCCCACTCACAGAGCCCCCCCATACCCCCCTAGCCCCCACTCACAGAGCCCCCCCATAACCCCCTAGCCCCCCACTCACAGAGCCCGCCCACATACCCCCCTAGCCCCCCACTCACAGAGCCCCCCCCATACCCCCCTAGCCCCTCACTCACAGAGCCCCACATACCCCCCTAGCCCCCCACTCACAGAGCCCCCCCACATACCCCCCTAACCCCCCATTCACAGAGCCCCCCCATACCCCCATATCCCACACACACACAGACCCCCCCCCAAACTTTCTAGCCTCCAACACACAGAGCCCCCCCCCCCCCTATACCCCATAGCCCCCGTACCCACTTTTCTGTCCACAACCTCCTACCCCCAAGACCCCCACACACCTCCCCATACGAGTATTCCTGACGTGGCGTGCCGGTGGAGGTTTGTGCTGTCCGCATCAGGGGTGCTGGTCGCCTCGCTGCTGCTGTTATGGCTGATGCCGCGGTGTATACTCGACGTGGCGTGCCGCATGCCCATCACAGCCAGGTGGAGTTGGAGCTGTCCGCTTCAGGGGTGCTGGTCGCCTCGCTGCTGCTGCTGCTGCTGTCATAGCTGATGTCGCGGTGCCCATCACAGGCAGGTGGAGATGGAGCTGTCCGCATCGGGGGTGCTGGTCGCCTCGTTGCTGCTGCTGCTGCTGTCATAGCTGATGTCGCGGTGCCCATCACAGGCAGGTGGAGATGGAGCTGTCCGCATCGGGGGTGCTGGTCGCCTCGCTGCTGCTGCTCGCCTCCCCGGACATCTCGGACCCGGTGCGCGGCGCCCTCCGCCTGCGCACCGCCGAGCCGCTCTTCGTGGGCGCGCGGCTCCACAACGACTCGGCGACGCTGGCGCTGCTCCTGGAGTCGTGCTGGGCGAGCGCGAGTCCAGAGCCGCGGCGAGGGACCCCCTACCCCCTCATCGGCCCGCCGGGGTGAGGCAGGCGACGACGATGATGATGATGATGTTGTTGATGATAATGCCTAAGCGCGAAGATCTTAAAAACAAATAGCAACAGAAACGTCGTGAGAATTATTGTATTATGTTTTATTTTTATTATTTTATTACTTTCCTTCTACGTGACTTTACCGAAAGAACCAAGAAGAAAAAAAAAACAACAGCAATCTTGCCAGTTTTAGCCTGGCGTTTGCAGATGCACATGCAAACAGTATCACAACATTTATGACCTTAGATTCACCCAAGTGTTATAATAATAATTGTATTTTATATTGTGCCATCCCATAACGACCAAATCCTGCATACAGCTAACTGCCATGTAAATGCAACCCCATACTGCCAAGCAAATAAACAAAAGTGTGTACACAAATAAACAAACGGCACAAACAACAGAAAAAGTTGTCACAAGAGAGAAATGAGTCCACTTCGGTCTACACATCCCAAACCACGATCACCAACTTCTCAACCAAGCCAACGGACCTTCACAGGAGGGGCGACAACTATTCGTATTATCATCATCATCATTGATCCAGGGGTCGGAAAATCTGCGACTTGGTAGCCGCATGGGGCTCTTCAAGGATGTGCTTCGTGACGTTTCACCGTCTGGTATTCACCACAGTGGAGTGTGGCTCTTGATATATTGAAGTTTTGTTTGACCAAATTCAAAAAACAAACGCCCCCTTTGTTATTTTGGTTGGAGACCCTCTCCCTGCGTTGAACCATTTGGATGCGTTGAAACGTTCCAGCGAAGAATGATAACTTACGTACGGGCGGGCCTTGGCTTAAAACAAATGTGTCCCTTAAATTGTGTGGATGTATCGTGTGTGTTGAAATACTTTCGAATTGCGCTGAGCCAACAGCGCTAATCGGAAGTGCGGGGGCAGGACAACAAACACAACACCAACATACGTTCTAAAGAAGTGAGTTTGTCAATCTCTATTATTCAAAATTGCATGGCTCCAGTTGCTGCCAAATATCGGAAGGAAGAGGAGGTTCCAGACGGCCGCAGAAGCGCATCTGAACGCGTGCGGTGCAGTGACCGTCTTTGTTCGATGGTCAGCCAAAAGCCGCCGCCGCTAGTGCTGCTGCTGCTTCTGCTGTGAGGATGAATTAAACGAAAGACCGCGCCGATCGATTAATCGTCTGACCCTGTTGGGGGAGGCAGGGGGTGCGGGACTAACGTGGGGGACGTGTCACGTGTGCGTGCGTGTGGGGAGCGGTAGTGTAGCAGTTAGCGCTACGCTGTGCTACGAACCCGGCCACCCGAGTTCGATTCCCGCTCACGGTCAACACCGGTGACGATTATCTGAACCGGTCCTGGGCCTCCCCTAGGTCCACTCCGCCTAAATTGAGTACCTGGTGGCGGTGTGCAAACATCGCCGCTGGGGATACAAAGGCGGCCGGGGGTGGTGTTGGCCACCCCTCTCCCTTCGTGCGCCAGTGCCGGCCTTCAAAGGCGCTCGCTAACAGCACTTGCCCCAGCAGTCTGGTTAAGGGCTATACGGGGGATCTTTGTCTTTTGTGTTGACGCCAGCTGCCCGGTCGAGGAGTCAGTGTCCATCCACCAGGGCAACGGGGTGAACACGAGCGCCGTCTTCAGCGTCAAGGTGTTCACGATCATCGACGCCGACTCCGTCTACATCCACTGCCAACTCGGCATCTGCGCGGGCTCCTGCGCTCCGGTACGAATTGCTGCGGTTTAAACCCCCAAAAAATATCTACGTAGGTGGGGGGGGGGGGGGAGGGTGGGGGGAGAGGGGGCTATCCGGAGATTCGTTCAAATGACCTCTGGGTCGCCAGTGACCCCTGGAATCTAGGGCGGTTACATTCACACTTTCGTTGTTGTTGTTGTTGAAGTGGCGATTGCCCCCCCATCAGGAAGGCATTGCCACTGGAGTGGCTGGAAACGAGAGAGTCGATTGCGAGGCACGTTTGAGTCGCCGAGGCTATTTCTGAGTGGCGCAACTCATCGTGCCGCGGAGAACGGCCCCAAGAACGTGGCTATTGCAGAGCTACACTCTGTCTGAGACCTGTGGTCCACGTGACAGAGAGGACAGCCGCTCTGAAATACGAGGGTCGCGTTGAGCGAATGACAGCCTAGAGCAGGGGTGGGAAACCTTGTTTCTGCCAAGGGCCATTTGGTATATTTATAACGTCATTCGCGTGCCGTACAAAATGATCAACTTAAAGATTTGCCTGTTATATTTGGTCAAACATTTAATTCACTCACTCCTAATGCGATGGTTGGAACTGCTTCTCTTTGGTGAGGCGTGTGATGTTAGCTGGTATTGATGATGTTGCTACTCGCAACTGCTTTTCCAGGTTTGCTCCGAGATTTATTGAATTTCGAGTGCTGCCTGCGGTTGCCTTGGCAGGGTCACACCAAATGATTTCGCGGGCCTTGTACGGCCCAGACGTTCCCCACCCCTGGTCTAAAGCAATATTTTCATTCTCAGAGCTGGAACTTAGCCAAAGGAAACAGCTCTAGAGGTCATCTTGCAGCTAGATATTGACTGCCGCACAATGTCCACGACACCGCCAATACCTCGCCAATAGTTCACCTGCAACGCGGCCTCGTTCGATTGAAATCTTCCCGCCGCGTCTGATTGGTGCGCTCTGCTCCAATAGGATTGCGACGGCTTGGCCGAGGCCCAGGGTTCGGATCCCAGGAGCGGCGTTCAGGGCCACCACGTGCTGTCGTCAAGGCGGATAGAGAGAGTCCAGTCCGAGGAGTCCGACTCCATGCCTGAAGGTAGGTTTGATCGAGAGAGAGTCCAGTCCGAGGAGTCCGACTCCATGCCTGAAGGTGGGTTTGATCGAGAGAGAGTCCAGTCCGATGAGTCCGACTCCATGCCTGAAGGTAGGTTTGATCGAGAGAGAGTTCAGTCCGATGAGTCCGACTCCATGCCTGAAGGTAGGTTTGATCGAGAGTTCAGTCCGATGAGTCCGACTCCATGCCTGAAGGTAGGTTTGATCGAGAGAGAGTTCAGTCCGATGAGTCCGACTCCATCCCTGAAGGTAGGTTTTATCGAGAGAGAGTTCAGTCCGAGGAGTCCAACTCCATGCCTGAAGGTGGGTTTGATCGAAAGAGAGTTCAGTCCGACCAGTCCCACTCCATGCCTGAAGGTGGGTTTCATCGAGAGAGGGAGTCCAGTCTGAGGAGTCTAACTCCATGCCTGAAGGTAGGTTTGACCCAATCTGGCTTTCACAGCAGCAGCAATCGCCATCGGCCATGGTCACTCCGCTGCTGGATGAAGTCCTTCCCCGTCTCTCAAGCGTGTGCACTTTCCTCTAAACCACGTGCTCCTCCTGCCTCTCAACGTCATTCCCAGCAGGCATCTTCCCCGTGCTTCTTTGCACGCTTTTAAGTTGTTTTTGTTCCACTCGTGAATGACAGTGTTTCGAATCACACTATATACTCACGGGTTATTTGTTGGTTCGATTGAGTGGTGGCGCCGTGATTAGCGCACTCCGCTACGAATCCATGACATGCATGCACGTTGACCTTCTTTCGCACCGTACGCACCCCCCCACCCCCACCCTCCCATTAGCACCATGCGATTAGAATCGCCCCCAGGGCCCAACCGCTTTACAAACCCGCACTGACCTGCATGGTGAAGTATGGCGAATCGTCGATATATGCCGGGCGGTGTCGGCGATGCACGTGGTGGATCACCGCACAGATGTTGCCAAACTCCCTTCCCGTGGGTAGTCGAGGGGGGATGAGCCGTACCCCCGGCTCGCCAGGAGAAGGCGGCACAGAAAAGTAGCGATCTCCATCTGTCCACGTGTACGGGATAGAGCGTTGCCCCCTCGCTCGCTCGCTCGCACGCTCGTGTTTGGATTATTTGGCGAATATAAAAATGTCCTGCATGTGATGGGCCACTTGGGTGAGCTATCATCGCGTTATGTGGCCTCTGAAAAAATACTTAATGGCTCAGTGGGCTTTAGCTGATGAATACAATACCTAAGGTTAGTTTCTCGGGGTACGCCAGTTTCCTCCCACATATAAACACTCATTATTGGATGGAAAACCCTTTACACGAATATATAGAACAGCAGAACTTGGGCAATGGTTGGTAGCGCCGGCACATCACCGCCGCGTGGTTCCTCCTCTGAGCCTATCTCTCTCTCTCTGAGTCATCTCCTCTCTCTGAGTCGTCCTCTCTCTCTCTTTGAGTCGTCCTCTCTCTCTGAGCCTCTCTCTCTCTCTCTGAGTCATCTACTCTCTCTCTCTGTGAGTCATCCCCTCTCTGTCTCTGATTCGTCTTCCCTCTCTCTCTGAGTCGTCCTCTCTCCCTCTGAGTCGTCCTCTCTCTCTCTCGTCCTCTCTCTGTGAGTCATCCCCTCTTTGTCTCTGAGTCGTCCTCTCTCACCGTCTCTTCAAGAGCGTGCGGATACTGTGCGACCGCTGCACGGCGTTACAAGTCGAAGTGATGATGATGATGCTGATTATTACATCGCAATCACTATGCGACCTGTAGAGATGTCCCAGTACGATGCTGGGTAAGACCAGGACACCGCAGGTAGTAGCCACAACCCAAGCAGCAGCAGCAGCAGTGAGTGAGTGAGTGCGCGCGCACGTGTCCTCCTCGTGCTGCCCCCAGATGACTCCTCTCCCGCCTCCTCCTCCTCCAACCTTCTGGGGTTGCTGGCGCTGGGAGGAGGCATCGCCCTGGTGCTGTGCGCCGCGGGCGCCTTCCTCGTCACGGCGTGGCGCGCGCGGGCACGCGGGCGCGAGCGCGATCTCCAGTGGCGGCAGCTGGGGCGGCGTGGGGTGGGAGGAGGAGATGGAGATGGAGGAGGGTGGGGGAGCGGAGGGTTCTACCCCGGGCGCGACAACCCCGTGTTCGCCGCGGGGACTTGGCGCATTCCTCGCCCGCAGATCGTGACGGAGTGAGCGGCGCGTGGGGGTGGTGGTGGCGGTGGCGGTGGTGGACGCGTGGTACACACTAATATTGATCAGTTAGACACATACACTGATCATAGACACACACACATTGATCATATAGACACACACATTGATCATATAGACACACACGTTGATCATATAGACACACACATTGATCAAATAGACACACACATTGATCATATAGACACAACACGCACACTTATCGTAGAAATATATACAGACACACACACACCATACACACTACACACACCATACACACTACACACACACACCATACACACTACACACACACCATACACACACCATACACACTACACACACCATACACTCTACACACACACCACACACACCATACACACCACACACACGCTACACACACTCATCTCACACACACACAGACTACACAAACCCACACACATCACAAACACCCACACGCACGTGGCACAGAGGCCAAACAAGTGATGCCAATAAATCAAATCACACACCGTTCATTCATTCAACCTCTGGAACTCGGATTTTCCGGCTTTTTTTCCCACCACACGCGTTGACCACCGTGGTGAAGTATGGTCAAACAACCCCTACGGACAACATCAGTCTTCATACAGCAGGGGATTGCCAAAGGAGCTGTGCATTATCACTTTTTATTCCTGCTGTATTGTCTTCATATCATTGCAATAATATCACTCCAATGCTATGAACTACAGTATATATTAACTCATCTTCTTGGTTCTTTCAGTAAAGTCACGTAGAAGGGAAATAATAAAAAAATAAAATTATCACGACGTTTCGGCCACAACGCAAGCAGCCGTCCTCAGGTGAAGAACAGGGCTGTCGGAAAGACAGCGTCCGAATGAACACCACCAAGCTTGGCAGCGTATATTTAAGCACGGGTTAGAGGAGAGCGCCTTGACAAAGGAATTTACATATCAACAGAGGAATTTAGCATATTTGTGGAAATGCAGATATGGGATTAGTCACTACTTGTGGAATGTGTAGGTGGTGGGGAGGTCTCAAATTCATATATAATATGACGTTGATATGTAAATTCCTTTGTCAAGGCGCTCTCCTCCTCTAACCCAGCTTAAATCCACGCGACCACCACGGAGAGAGAGAGAGACACCGCAAATTCGAAATACACAGCGGGCGTCAGGGTCGGGATCGAACCAACGACCTCCTGCATACTAGGCGAGGTAGTTAACATCTCTTGTCACGACTTGAAATATGTCTCTAGAGTTACAATTGCACCAGTGGGAAGCATCAACGTTCCGTATCGTTATACATTCATGATTTTGTTTCCACCCTCGTATAACAACTGTGTGATGGACGTCGAGAATTGCCGATTACTATTCAAACAGGTGGCGTGTTGTTGTTGAGATCCAGGGCTTAAATCCTCGCTGAATTCTCTGTTTTTGTGTGTTCGTGTCGCTGGCACACCTGGCTTAGCATAGGTAGCCATAGCGGTAGAGGTATCATGGATGTTGTTAGCCGGGTGTGAACAATGTGAATATGCCTGGAGTGTGCATTTCTTCTCGATGTGCGTTTGCTAATCAAATATATGCCGCGTGTCTTGTTGTGTGCTTACTTGTAGCCGGTGTACGGATGAAACGCTAAATGAAAGTGTCTCGATACACACCAATCTTGTCGACTGTTAATCATTATTTGTCCGGTGTGCGTTTGTTGCCAAGTCCACGTTCCTATGACGGGGTCCGGATGGCAGATACTGTTTATGAATGTTTAGTCAGCGATGAGATGGTGAGAGTTCAAACCAGTTGGTTTTGTGGGTGTGGGGGGAAGGGTAACAATGCCATTTCCACGTTCTAGGCCGGCCTCCGGATGACAGATACTATTTTCGAATTTGTACTTAGATGAGATGGAGGTATTTCAAATTAAAAGCAACTGTTACTAGGAGGAGCAATTTAACGTGGCCAGGAAACATTGTGGCTCTCAGGACTGATGATCATGATGACGATGGCGATGATAAGGATGACGACGATGATGATGACGACGATGACGATGATGACGACCATGATGATGGCGATGATGACGATGATGATGACGACGACGATGACGATCATGATGATGACGATGATGATGACGATGATTATGAGGCTAATGATGGCCATCACTATCAAATAGAATAGTTGTAATTATGCTTTGCATTACGATATATTGTTCATGATGGTGATTGATGATGGTGATGCTGATGATGACGCTTGATATCTGTTGATAAGAACCACCACTTTCGATGATGATGATGATGACGGTTTTGCGAATTTTACGACATTTTGCATTATTTATTGATGCTGTCCGTGTCTTACATAGATGTATAAATCGCTTCATGTCAAGGCGATTTACAATTAATTATCGCTGCTGATACCGATCATCGTTATAGTCATCACCATCATATAAATCACATCCCCACTCATCCTTCGACCACAGTCACAGTACTCTGCTGAGTGAAAGTTGTGTTCCGTCTCAGCTCTTCGCTGAATATGGCCACTCGTTTATACATATTGGACTGACTGACTGATGTACTTAATTTTGATCGATTTAATTTCCCACTCGTGACGCAATCACCACTCATTTCTTTCGAACTGCTTCTTGTTGTTGCTGTTTGTTGCGTTTAGTTTGTTGTCCTTACCCCGCACCTCCGATTAGCGCGGTCGGCTACGTACGGTGCGAAGGAAGTTCAACGTAGATACAACCCGGCTCAACCACCCCGATGTAAAACCACAGCTGTTGCGCTACGCTAACATCAGCCGTACGAAGTAGTGCAACTGTAATAGGCGCACCTTGGTACTCTAGTGGTAGTGCCTTACGCCGCAGCCAGCTCATCGCGAGCCGTTGGCCTCTTGCCGCGACTGCCACAACCAACCTGCAGCAGAGGTGAGCCCAAAACAACAAAAGACAAAGATCCCCCGTACAGCCTTCACAGACTGTTGGGGCAAGTCAAGGCCGTAGCCATGGAGACAACATTGGGGGGGAGCAAATTTTCCAGGGGGTCTGGGGGTCCCCCCCCCCCCCAGAAAAAAATCTAAGTTTGGAAACTAATTTCCTGCCTAAAATATAAAAAAAAATTTCACTAACACATGGGATTGACTTTTATTTCTTTTTTACAATAATGTCTAATAGTGTATTGTATTACATTGCGCTGTTTTATTTAACCTTTTCTTGTTTCATTGTATGTAATGGCAGAGATTAGGGATTAATAAAGTACAACCATAACCACAATCAAATAAACAGAAATCTATTTTATAGCAATATATTGGGGAGGGGGACATTTTGAGCATATTTGAATATGTCCCCCCCCCTCCCCAATATGTATTATAATTACAGCCTTGGGGCAAATTCTGTTAACGAGTCGCACCGATGAAAGCCGGAACGGCGCACGAGGGTGGCAGCCTTTGTCTCCCCAGTAGCGATGTTTGCACATCGCACCAGCCACTCACTTGCAAGGCATCAGCCGTCGACACAAACCCCAACACGCCACGGGTTCAGACCATCGTCATCATCAATGTTGGCCGATAACGGGAATCGAACTTGGATGGCCTGGTTCGTGGCGCAGCGCGCTAAGATCCTCCGTGTAGCCTTAACAGACTGCTGGGCCAAGTGCTGTTAGCGAGCACCTATGAAGGCTGGAACGGTACACGAGGGGGTGGGTGGACAGCAGAGGTGGGACAAAGTCATTGTTATGCAAGTCCAAGTCGAGTCTGAAGTCATCAAATTCATGACTCGAGTCTGACTCGAGTCCAAGTCACATGACTCGAGTCCACACCTCTGGTGGACAGCACCACGCCCGACCGCCTTTGTCTCCCCAGTGGCGATGTTTTACACACCGCACTAGGTACTCATTTGAGGCTGAGTCGACCTGGGGGAGGCCCAGGACCGGTTCGGATAATTCTCACTGATGTTGGCCGTGAGCGGGAATCGAACTCGGGTCGCCGGGTTCGTAGCGCGGCGCGCGAACTGCTACGCTACCGTTCCCCATACATACAGACATACACACACACATGCATAGACACGCAGACATACAGACATACACACACACATGCATACACACGCAGACATACACACATAGACACACACAGAGACATACACACACAGACACACACATACACACATAAACACATACACACACATACACACACACAGACAACAACAACAACCGCCATTCGCTACTAAGTGGATGTGACGTCACCACGACGCCTGTGCCAGGCCATGTGCACCTTGAGGCCACACACACAGACAACAACAACCGCCATTCGCCACTAAGTGGCGGTGACGTCACCACGATGCTTGTGCCAGGCCAAGTGCACCTTGAGGCCACGTGAAGTGTCGAACGCCCGCTGGCAGGAGGTCACGGGGCAGACCCAGGTGCCACGGGTCGACTGACCGAAATGACCGAGATGACTGGCTGATGCACCACCTGTGCCCCCTACTGTACCAACTTGCTGTGCTTTAGCCACCCGGCGCTCCGCTCGTTGTTGTGAGCGTCGCTCCTCCGCCCTCCGTTGTTGTTGGAGGGCGACTGCCTCCAACTGCCCAGTAGCGTCCTTCACGAGCCTCCTCCACTGAGGCCGATCTTGACACCGCTGGTACCAGTCATCGGCAAGTCCACTCAGCTCCACGTCCTCCTGTACCACATCACTCCATCTCTTCTCCAGCCCGTGCCGCGCCCGTCTAGCCCCCTCGATCCGGCCGAACAAAAGCTGTTAAGGCATGCGGTGGCTGGGCATGCGAGCTACATGACCCAAGCCAACGCACATACACACACAGACACACACATACACTCACATACACACACAGACACACACAGACAAACATACAGACATACACACACAGACACACATACAGACAAACATACACACATAAACACACATACATACACAGACACGCACACACACACATATACACATACACACAGACACACACACAGACACACACAGCAGTCGTAAAACGGTAGGCGAGCAGGTGGCTGGATTTGTGAACTCAAATCAAAACGCTTAGCGCCACTTATCTACATGTACACGTTCTCTCGTTTTATCTTAGCACGGGGAAGACTAAGGTGGTGGTGGTGGAGAGGGGCGATTATGTTGGAGAGGAGGCGGGGGGGGTGAGTGGTAGGTGCAATGATTCGAGGTCTGGGGTAGCGATGCTGATGTAAAAGCCCCCAGTGTATATAAACGCGTCTCGTTCATGCCTGCTTATGATGTTACGATTTGATGGTATATACACACACACTACATACATGCATAATTGTTGTCTCTTATACCCCCCCCCCCCACTAACGTTATCTCGGCCCATAAACAACGCAGCTTGTTTGTATCCATTAGGGTCTTCGGGTAATCGCTGTTGTAATAGTCCGACTGTGCGAAGTCGGCTCAACACCAGCCATCAGCTCTCCCGGAATATCACGGTTTTTTTTTATTTCGTGTGCGTGTGTTTCATTATTTTTATGTTTTAATGTTCATCTCATTGCCTTGGCTCGGCCCGTCGATGAGTGGTCGGGCAGTCCCGGCGCGTATGTCACGAGAAACGTGCCCAGCGATTTTGGGGGAGATGAGTGAGTGTGTGTGTTGGGTGTGTGTGTGTTGGTGTGTGTGTGTGTGTGTGTGTGTGTTGGGTGTGTGTGTTGGGTGTGTGTGAGCATTGGGTGTGTGTGTTGGGTGTGTGTGTGTTGGGAGTGTATGTGTGTGTTGGTTGAGTGTGTTTTGTGTTTGGTGTGTAAGTTGGGTGTGTGTGTGTGTTGGGTGTGTGTATGTGTTGGGTGTGTGTTGGGTATTGGGTGTTGGGTGTGTGTGTTTGTTGGGTGTGTGTGTATTGTGAGCGTTGGGTGTGTGTGTTGGGTGTGTGTGTGTTGAGAGTGTATATTGTGTGTGTGTTGTTTGTGTGTGATGGGTGTGTGTGTTGTGAGTGTGTGGGGAGCGGTAACGTAGCAATGATAATTATCTGAACCGGTCCTGTGCCTCCGCTAGGCCGACTCAGCTTTACAAATGAGTACCTGGTGCGATGTACAAACATCGCAAGCGGGGAGACAAAGGCGGACGGGCGTGGCGCTGACCACCCACCCCCTCGTGCAGCGTATCGGCCCTTCATAGGTTTTCGTTAACAGCACTTAGCCCCACCAAAACCAAGCACCTGCCTGGGTATTTTTTTTATTGGCATCAAACTCTCCACCACTCCCCACACACCGACCCCCTCAACTGCCCCGTGAGCGATGGGGCAGTTGTGGAGCGAGAGCAGGAGAAGCTCCTCGTGCCTGGCCATCGTGCTCAAGGGCAGCTCCAGTCTGGCAGCAGCGGCAAAAGCAGCAGGAGGAGTTGTCACTGCGAACGGTCGAAGCCGCTTCGCCCTTTTCGGCAACGCCGTGCGGAAGCTCCCCCCCCCCTCCCCCCACGTCTGTCGCTCCACACGAACCTCCCGAACTTTCATCGGGCGCGGTTGCGGGCTGGATGGATGAGGAGGTGGGCCCCGTGGGGTGGGAGAGGGAGGAGATTGCCCCGTCGGCTCTGCCCGCCGACGACCGATAGTCCAATGGGAAACTCGTCCGTAACCTCCTCGTCCGTTCGTCCTCGTTCGTAACCTCCATCGTCAGACGTTCCCTGCTCGTGATTGCCACGTGGTGGTTCTAAACGACAAACCGCAGGCCACGCATTCAGTTCTTTTGAACTGGTGGTCTGGCTAAGGCTGGGCGAGCTCTATTGTATTTTCAGCCCGCATTATTTCGCCGTGTTCATGTCGTGACGGGAAGTGTCTTGCCAATAAGAGATTTTCATTCAATCACCAGCAGTGTTTGAACAAACGAGAAATAATCGTACCTTTAGTCGAAGCACACAAAGTCGTCACGTTTCACGCCTGTTCCTTCCGTGTGGGATAGAGTGTTTCTCCCTCGCATCTGTGGGGTTTCTCCGGGCGCTCCCGCATATGAACACTCATTCATTGGCCGACAACAACTTGATGCAGAGATGGCCGCTGAGCGTGTGTAACTGTTGGCTGTGATGTTGACTCTCTCGCCTGGTACGCAGGAGGTCGTGGCCTTCGATCCCCATCCTGACGTCTGCTGCTGTATATGTGGAGTTTGCGTGTCTATCTCTCTCTCTCTCCCCGTGGTCGCGTGGATTTTTCTCCGGGGTCCTCTGGTTCTTCCCTCCACACTTAGAAACGTGCGTTTAGAGTATTTCGGCTGCTATCAATGCCCACGTGATGATAAGCCACTTCGTTGAGCTGTCGTTTGTGATAGCCAGGTCGCTTCTCAAAAATAAAACTATATAGCTCAGTGAGCCTTGCCTGGTAAAATACAAGAAATATCTTCTTGGTTCTTTCGGTAAAGTCACGTAGAAGGGAAATAATAAAATAATAAAAATAAAGCATAATAAAATACAATTCTCACGACGTTTCGGACACAACGCAAGCAGCCGTCCTCAGATGAAGAACAGGGCTGTCGGAAAGACAGCGTCCGAATGAGCACCACCAAGCTTGGCAGCGTATATTTAAGCTGGGTTAGAGGGGGAGAGCGCCTTGACAAAGGAATTTACATATACACCGAGGAATTTACATATTTATGGAAAATGCAGATATGGGATTAGTCACTACTTGTGGAATGTGTATGTGGTGGGGGGGGGGGGCTCAAAGTCATATTATGCTTGTGTATTATGTAGGATTAGCAGTAATAAAGGGAGGAAGTAGGATTAGCAGTAATAATAGGAGGGAAATTTTAATAGTAAGGAGCTGCAGTACCGAAAGAACCAACAAGATGAATCCCTGCAGTCACGAAAGCTTTAAATCGCAATACAAGAAATAGTTTATAGTTTTGTTTAGACTGCTACTGCCTTCTTTATTTATACTGGGAGGAATCCCATGAGCTATTAAGCTCTTTTTTTCCACAGACGTCCAGTAGTCCTCCATCCACGAGAGTGAGCGAACACCGCCTGGCTGCTGGCTGGGCTCCTCTCCACACCCAACGATGATAACTCGACGGTGAGTGGCTGCTGTTGCTGTCACCGAAGCTAGCTGGGTAACTGGCTACACGGGGGATTTTTTGTATCTCGATTTAAAGCTTTCGAAACTGCAGGGATTCATCTTCTTGGTTCTTTCGGTAAAGTCACGTAGAAGGGAAGTAATAAAACAATAAAAATAAAACATAATAAAATAATTCTCACGACGTTTCGTTGTGGCCGAAACGTCGTGAGAATTATAATAAAACATAATAAAATAATTCTCACGACGTTTCGTTGTGGCCGAAACGTTGTGAGAATTATTTTATTATGTTTTATTTTTATTGTTTTATTACTTCCCTTCTACGTGACTTTACCGAAAGAACCAATAAGAATTTTTTTTCTCGTTTTTTTTCCGTGTAACAAATAGACGTTGAGTTGAACTGAAACGGCGGAAGCACAAAGTTCGGAGGACGTTAAATAATAAAATAATACCTATAAAATATAGTGGCACCGAGGAGGTGGGAGTAATTTACACAAGATGAACACGATTTAAAATTGCTCTGACTTTTCAATTCGTGTTCATTCCTGCAATTCTTTCGTCAGAATAGTATCCTTTAAATCTTCGAAAATTTTTCTTTTTTAAACCTAACAATACACATTGTTTTGGCAGGCTATTATTAGTACTACAATACTTAACAAAGCACAGTACTTGTAGTGCTCTGAGCACAGGAGGGGTGTGATAAGAGCATAGCAATATGAGCCGTTTCCTTATTTTTCTTTGCATATCGTACGTGTTCCTAATCGTGTTGAGAAAGTGCATTAACCTTCGTACGTGTGGGTGATGTGTGCACACACACACGCAAGGCACGGCAGTGCATTGACAATGATCTAAACCGGTCCTGGGCCTCACGCTAGGTCGACTCAGCCTCAAATTAGTGCCTGGTGCAATGTGGTTAAACATCGCCACTCGGGAGACAAAGGCGGTCGGGCGTGGGGTGCTGGGCCCACCCAGGCATTTCATAGGTGCGACTCGCTCACAGCACTTACCCCCCTAACAACAACAACAATCAGTTGAGGCTGTACGGGTGATCTTTGTCTTTGTGTGTACAGCACCCATCCGTCCCACTGCGCCAGCCTCACATCTGGGCTTGCCGAAATCACAGCGCTGGGAGGCTGATGAGAGTATCGCGGGGTGAGTGTGGAGTGGGGGGGGGGGGATTGGGTGGGGGGTGAGTGTGTGGTGGGGGGGGGAGAGATTGGGTGGGGGGTGGGTGTGTGGTGGGGGGGGGAGATTGGGTGGGGGGTGGGTGTGTGGTGGGGGGGGAGAGATTGGGTGGGGGGTGGGTGTGTGGTGGGGGGGGGGGAGATTGGGTGGGGGGGTGGGTGTGTGGTGGGGGGGGGAGATTGGGTGGGGGGTGGGTGTGTGGAGTGGGGGGGAGATTGGGGGGTGGGTGTGTGGTGGGGGGGGAGATTGGGTGGGGGGTGGGTGTGTGGAGTGGGGGGGAGATTGGGGGGTGGGTGTGTGGTGGGGGGGGGAGATTGGGTGGGGGGTGGGTGTGTGGAGTGGGGGGGAGATTGGGTGGGGGGTGGGTGTGTGGAGTGGGGGGGAGATTGGGGGGTGGGTGTGTGGTGGGGGGGGAGAAATTGGGTGGGGGGTGGGTGTGTGGTGGGGGGGGGAGAGATTGAGTGGGGGGTGTGTGGTGGGGGGGAGAGATTGGGTTGGTGTGTGGGGGGGAGAGAGAGGGTGCTGTGTGGGGGGAACTGTGGGGGGGGGGGCTGTGGGGGGATTGTGGGGGGGGGGGGCGGTGTTCCTCGCCAGCTGGCAAGGGGAGGGTTGTGGTAATAACAGCAGCAGCAGCAGCCGCGCGCGTTCTGATATTGACGCCTTCCGAGAGCCAAGAACAGCGAGAAGAGCAAACAGCAGCAACAACAACAACAATGACGCGCCATGTCAAGTGCGTGGGGAGTGTGTGGGGAGTGTGTGGTGAGTGTGCGGTGAGCGTGCGGTGAGTGTGTGGTTAGCGTGCGGTGAGTGTGTGGTGAGTGTGTGGTGAGCGTGCGGTGAGTGTGTGGTTAGCGTGCGGTGAGTGTGTGGTGAGTGTGTGGTGAGCGTGCGGTGAGTGTGTGGTTAGCGTGCGGTGAGTGTGTGGGGAGTGTGTGGTGAGCGTGCGGTGAGTGTGTGGTGAGTGTGCGGTGAGCGTGCGGTGAGTGTGTGGTTAGCGTGCGGTGAGTGTGTGGTGAGTGTGTGGTGAGCGTGCGGTGAGTGTGTGGTTAGCGTGCGGTGAGTGTGTGGGGAGTGTGTGGTGAGCGTGCGGTGAGTGTGCGGTGAGTGTGTGGTGAGTGTGCGGCGAGTGTTTTTGGCGAGATGTTAACTCCCTCGCCTGGTATGCAGGAGGTCGTGGGTTCGATCCCGACCCTGACGCCTGCTCTATAATTGGAGTTTGCGTGTCTCTCTCTCCGCGTGGTCCTGCGGTTTTCCCCTCCGCATTTAGAATCAACACGCGTGTCGAGTGTTTGGCCGCTTTACATGAATCCACATGATGACAAATAAGCCACTTCGTTGGGCTATCATTTGTAGTCGCAAGGTCGCTTCTGAAAAAGAAGCAAAATATCTCTGTGGGCCTTGCCTGGTAAGATAACAAACAAAAAATGTTTTAAGAGTTTTTGGGGGGAGAACGGGAAGGGTGATGGAGAAGCAGCCCCCTTAAACTCAAACGACAAGCGAGTTGGCAAGGAGGCGAGCGGACCCCGTGGGGTTGTGGCTGCCACAACGTTCGGAGGAAGTAGTTGTCAACTCTTGCGAGCGGCTGCCTAATGCCGCTGTGTGCCTGGTAGCGGTTGGCTGCGTACTGTGCGAAAGAAGTTCAAGGTACAGCCTGTCCTCCTGTAACGCGACGGTAGTTTGCTTTTCCCGAAATGGAAAAATCGCGTTCTAATAAATGATATATAATCTCGGGGTAAAGGCACAGTCCGCCATAACACGTGAGATGCGTGTGACGCATGGGTAGCATCTAGAAGCATCCAGCAGTATTCCGATGCCGTGTGCAATGCTACGCCGAGGCAGCCGTGCAACCCGCTTGTTCCTAACCCGCGCGACGCAGTTCCGTTCACTCGATCGCGTTGCATCCAATCCGCATTCGCGTTAAATATATACTTTTTTTTAATGTGTTCCCCTAACACAGTCATCGCGCTGTATCCAATTCGCGTGATGAAAACTTCTCGCGTTAGAGGAGAACAAGGTGTTTTTCTGGCACCAAATCTGACACCTTTATACAAGGGATCATGTTTGCAATAACGACAACACAAGCAGTCAAAATGCAAACAAAAAGTCCAACACCAGTGGAGATTAGGCTCTAAGAAAAAGCCCTCTCGGCTGTGGATCAATTTCAAGGACAGTGCATATCATTATCAGAGTTGTCTCTTTTTGTTTGCATTTTGACTGCTTGTGTTGTGGTTATTGCAAACATGATCGCTTGTATAAAGGTGTCAGTTTTGGTGCCAGATAAAAGGGTAAAAAACCTATTACTATACCTTGCTACTGGCCAAGGAGGTCTCATATTGTAAGGTGTACATACAGATGTAGTGTAATAGCGCCGGCTGGTGGCCATCAGCGGCCACTGCGGTGGACAGACGGCGGCACGCGCCGGCTGAGCGCGGGTCGTGTGGGCAGGGCGGAGGAACTGGGGCGAGGGTCACGGAGGAACCCGTCCGGAGGAGGCCCCTGGAACCTGCTGGCGGGTTCGAGAAGGGACGTGGCGGAGCCAGGGCCGCGCTGGGAGGATAAAAGGGAGGCGGGGGGGGGGGGTTCGAGGCTGCCGGTTTCTGGGAGTGGACTCGTCTCGTTGTCGCTCGACACTGCGCTGCAGGATTGTTGGTGGCTGTCTCAGTCAGCGTCGTCAGTGTTGGACGGCTCGTGTCGTGTACAGGCCAGGCTAGGCCACTGTGGACAGAGTGCGGACGAGACCGTGAATCTTCTTGGTTCTTTCGGTAAAGTCACGTAGAATGGAAATAATAAAATAATAAAAATAAAACAAAATAAAATAATTCTCACGAGGTTTCGGCCACAACGCAAGCAGCCGTCATCAGGTGGAGAACAGGTCTGTCTAGAAGACAGAGTCTGAACGAGACCTTGAATGTTCTAAATAAAAGGTGCCCTCCTGCAATCCTCGTCTCCGAATCACTGACATCTGCACATACATACAGGCGCGAAGGGCAATCTCAGGCGCTGAGCAATGCCATCCCAGGTCACGCACGTGGGAACGCGTCAAGCAATCACCGCTCCCTACCGCAGGCAGACGTGCGTCCTATTGCAGACTCATTCAGAACGGGTCATGACCATTGAAGAGACTACGCGTATGGGTTGCATGTGAGTGAGTCTGTGTGTGTGTGTCTTTGTGGTGGGTCGACTCAGCCTTGAATGCGTACTTGGCGCGGTGTGTAAACAGCAGCAGCGGAGAGACAACGGTGGGCGGGCAGTGGTGCCATGCCGGCCTTGACGGGTGCTCGCTCACAGCACTTGCCCCTGCAGTCTGTCCTCGGCAGAGAGTCGTGAGGCTCCACGGAAGGGGTATTTGAGTACCCTACAGAGTCTATAAGGCGAGACTGGGTTCAGTGTACGTGTGTGTTTGATATCAGGGCAGCCGTGGCGCAGCGGTTAAAGCTCTGCGCTACCGACCCGGCGACCCGGGTTCGATTCCCGCTCACCGCCACCAACAACCAGTGACGATTATCCGAACGGGTCCTGGTGCTCCCCATAGGTCGACTCAGCCTCAAGTGAATAGCTGTCGCGATGTGCAGAACATCGCCAACGAGGGAGACAAAGGCGGCCGGGCGTGGTGTCGGCCACCCACCTCTTTTGTGTGCCTCGTCGGGCACCTTCATAGGTGCTGCTCGCTAACCGCACTTGCCCCAACAGTCTGTTGGAGCTATACCGAGAGGGGGCGGGGGATCTTTGTCTTCATGATATAAAAAACAAAACTTGGCATCTCATACCCCCCCCCCCCCCTGCATGCACTCGACACGGCGCGCTAATTGACTTGGCGTGCTGATGGGCGCCCGGGAATAAGTCAATCGGCGGAGGCTGGAGAAGGAGGAGAAGGAGGAGAAGGAGGAGGAGGAGAAAGAAAAAAACAACGACGACGACTCCGGGGCGAGACGTCGCATCCAGCAAACTCGAGCGGAGCGATGGGGGGAAGTCACGGAGGCGGCGGCCTCCTCCTCATCTCCTCCTAATCTCCCTCCCCTCCCTCCTGCTCATCTCCTCCTCATCTCCCTCCCTTCCTCTCCCTCCTCCTCCTTATCTCCCTCCTCCCTCTCCTCCTCCTACTCATCTTCCTCCCTTCCCCTACCTCCTCCTCCTCATCTCCCTCCCCGCCCTCCTCGCCCTGTTCCAAAGTCGCTCCACTGACTTAAAGCTTTCGTGACTGCACGAAATCAAATCCTTTGGGTCTTTCGGTAAAGTCGCGTAGATAGTAGGTTCAAAGAAAATAACTATACACTACACTAATCTACACTATACACTATACTATACACTACACTATACACTACACTACTCTACACTATACACTACACACTAGTGCTGTATGAGTGACGAATTGACCACGTTCTGTTGACGTGACAACCCTTACTAGTGGGCTGTGTCGGGTGGTGGCGGGTTTTAACGACACATTTATATATTTACGCGATCTACCCCAAATAACCTCTATTATACATTGAGATCCATATAAAAGAAAAAGCAAAGACAAAGATCCCCTGTATAGCTTGGACAGACTGTTGGGACAAGTGCTTCTAGCGAGCACCTATGAAGACCGGGAGAGTACACGAGGGGGGTGGATGGCCAGTATTTGTCTCCGCGGGAGCGATAGATTGCCCATTCCCGTTGAGTTATTGACGTTCTCCACAACGCCCCTTCGTTCGTGGAGTCAGAATTCCGAAACGCCACCCCCCCCCCCCAATCACTCGAAGCCGCAGCTAGGTGCAATCCTACCGCCACCTACTGACAGACCTCGCAAATATTACGGCGATGAATCTTCCACTCGACGATTCCCTCCCCTCTACGAATCATCCCCCCATCGCCTGGCAAATCTCCCCTCGGGTCACGAGAGTGGCAAACCAACACCAACAACAAAAGGACAGAATTGGCAGGAGGAGCGACGCCCGTCGTGGGAGATGGAGCGGTGAAATCACCCTTCCGCTCACGTTTTCACATTCCGCTGGGGGGAAAAAAACGTAGATCCGCTCGTTCTGCCGTTCACGAGATGTGCTGCTGCTGCTGCTGATCTACTCAATTTAAAGCTTTCGTGACTGCAGGGATTCATCTTCTTGGTTCTTTCGGTAAAGTCACGTAGAAGGGAAATAATAAAATAATAAAAATTAACATAATAAATAATGAGAATTATTTAAAAATAAAACATAATAAAATAATGATAATTATTTTATTATGTTTTATTATTATTTTATTATTTCCCTTCTACGTGACTTTACCGAAAGAACCAAGAAGATGATCTACTCATTGTGAAGATTACAAAGACCGGTGACTCTGTGTTCGATGGGAGACACGAGAGAGTTTTTTTTTTACTCCGCGATTGTGGAATGCCCTTCACTCGGTACATTCGGGAATCTCAGTCGGTTACACTTTTTAGTCTTTTTAAATCGCGTCTTAATGTGTGGCTGATGTTAACGTCGTAGAGCAACAGCTGTGATTTTACATTTAGGTGGTTGAGCCACGTGTATGTTGGAACTTCCTTTGCACCGTACGTAGCCAACCGCGCTCATCGGAGGTGCGGGCGGGAGGGGAGGCACAAGAGACTAAACACACACAAAATAAGTTCTAAATAAAATGAGTTTTAAATCTGGATGTAAACGTCTTAAAACCCACCTGGTGTTACAGCAGGCTTCCTCCCTAACTTCAGCAGCTTCTTGCTGACCTTTAACACGTAGGTGTTCAAGCCCGATGTTCACGTAATGACGATGACGACGACGATGATGATGCAAATATAGTCGATTCGGGGAAAACAAGTTATGCTGGCTGGCTGGCTGAACATCACGTCGCGAGAGACGGAGGCACGGTCACATCCGATGGTTAAACAACAATGAACATAATTCAGTCGAGACTTCTGCTCTTGGAAGGCTGTGGATTTATTTGCCACTAAGAAATACAGCCAGGCCCACCCATATACGACATATATCTTTTTCTCTGCCCGTTATACGTTTTGAATATATTGTAATGTCACTCTTTTAGCAGCCTACGGCGTTAAAACTGTCACCTCTCGGTAGACTGTGGGTCGCGCGTCACCCCACCGCACCGATAAATAAAGCCGCGTGCAGCGTCGATGGGCTCCGAGCTCGCTCGAGCTTTAGCGTCGTCCGCACGGACGACTTACACGACGGGCCCGATCGAGGTTGAGCCGAATGACCACGACGACGACGACGATCATCATGATGATGATAACGAGGTTCGCGACACTGGCAGTTGGCAGTGGGCGCACACGCAACGAAATCTCGTTCGTCGATAACCACTTGCACCGGGCCGGTCGTTCATTGCAGGGATAATTATTTATTTTAGATGTGAATTTCATCTCTCTGGCCCTCTCCTCTCTCTCTCTCTGCTAGGACGAAGGGCAATTGCCCGAGACGTGCCCTCCTAGAGCGCGGTGAGCTAAGAGGAGCAGAACCCATCGCGCGAACTCCGCTCATCCTCGCAGCGGCGGCTTCTGTCTGGGCAGTCGAACACAGACGCGCTTCTGCGGCCGTCTGGAACGCTCTTCCTTCCGACATTAGGGAGCCGCTGGAGCAATGCACTTTTAAATCATCTCGATTGAAAACGAATTTCTTTAGAACTGCTTTTTTGTGTTTAGCACGGTTGGCTACGCACGGTGCTAAACAAGTTCAACACGTGGGGTAAAAGGCCTTCATTATCCTCGAGCTCACACCGTGGCTTGTCTGCTGAGCAGTCTACAGCTCAAGCTGATCATGGTGGCTGATGGGCATCACTTCTGCTAGCACCAGGACAACAGGGCCTTTTAACTCGCATCGTAGGCCTCCTCATACCACACCCTACGCCATATCCATTTCCGTCTTTAGGGCGCAGTGTTATCGCGAACGCCTAGGGTCAAGGTTAACCCGCGGTTTTAGTTTTTTTGTTAGTTAATTAAACTTCGCGAAGCCAGGCTAAGTTAACGGTAACTTTACACTCGTTACTACCCGTCACGGTCAGACGGAAGGCTGCTTTCACACCCTCGCCACTTATAGTTATATATATATATATTTGTTTTGTGTGAACACGACTCCCACTGCCAAACGCTTCGCGATCGGACCCCGAGCGCGAATTCTGGCGACCGCACGCGTGCCCACGTGACCAACGAACCTGCACAGCTGGAACCTGCCGGCAAGGTCGCTAGGCGAGATGTTGACAACCTCGCCTGGTGTACGGGACGCCGTGGGTTCGATCACGACCCTGACGCCTGCTGCTGCTGTATATTTGGAGTTGGTGGTGCCTCTCTCTCTCCCCGTGGCCGCGTAGGATTTTTCTCCGGGCCTCTCTGGCTTTTTCCCTCCACATTTAGAATCAACGTCACGCGTTTAGAGCATTTGTCTGCTTTAAATGTCCACTTGGTGATAAGCCGCTTCGTTCGTTGAGCTCTCATTTGTGATGGCCAGGTCGCTTCTGAAAAAGAGCTACGATAAGATAAAAGATTTTTTTAAAGTGTTTAGTTTTTTTTTAATCTCGAGCCGCGGCAACGGCAAAACGATCGCCGCCGCTGTCCCACGCCACCGCGGTTTTCCGCCACCGCCGAAATAAACGCGGAATTATCTGCGCAAGATATATCAACTATAGTCGTAATTACAAATCATCATTGTTGTTATGTATGTGGTTTTTAATCCAGGAAAGCCACGCCGAGCAAACAAGGATTCTCTTTTTCAGGAGCATCCTGTCATCATTATTATTCTTTTTAACATGTGCTCGGCCATATTGACGATGAGTGTTTGTAAAAGTGGGAAGAAACCGGAGTCGCCGGGAGAAAATCCACGCGTGCGGAGGAGGTAACACTTTCTCCCGCACACAGATTGAAACAGATGGCGATTGGTCCACTTGCCGTACCGCCTTTCCCCCTCCTCGTTGCCCTACGGAACGGAGTTTCGCGGCATCTGTGCTATCCATCAACCCTCTCTTAGAGGCGAACGTGAGCCACCCCCAGGAGATGCGTGAAGCTGCTCCGACCGCTTCACAAAACGTTCAGCGATCGATCGTCATTCCCTTGACGATGAACGGGAACTACAATGGCAAGTTGTGACCGTGCGCGACCCTTTGTGACGCTTGCGAGCGTTGCGTAATCATCATCGGGGGGGGAGGGTGCGTTTAAATGTGCGGAGCGCTCCAGACTGCTCCAGAGCGCTTTTCTATTGAACGACTTGTGAGCAGCCCAGGGGCGCATGGTCGGAACAGAAGCTGACGGTCCCAAGAGGAGCAGATTAGGCTGAGTCGTTATTGTGTGGGTGGGCGTGTCAAAATCAAGCCAATCGGAGGCGCCGTACCTTCCCGGGACATCTTGACTATTTTTAAGTTTCCTTCACGGAAACTTGTTGAAGTATCCGTGAAGTTTCTAATTTGTGGGACTGGCCGACCCAGCTTTTTTCTGCGAGATGCGACCCGAAATTAGTGGGGGGGGGGCGTGGTGGGGGCGGTGGGAACTCTGGCAGCTAGCAGTGCACGAACTTGCGTGTCCGAGAATGGCGCTGGAAGGCGACTCTACAGAACTACTTACAAAATCTCTTCGCTAGCTTTCTTCAACCACGCCCATAGGCGGCGCACTCAAGCATCTGCCCAATGCGAAGCGATGTTAAAAAAAGATAAATCTCTCGAGCCGATCGATGAGAGCTGCTCGATTCTCCCAACCCGGAACACGTTTGAGATCGATAACCCACATCTAGCACAACCCAAATCTAACGCGAAAGGCTTTGCTCTGCCATCGCCGGCCTGGCTGAGGAGCGTGGACGAGGGCGGTTTAACTTGCGGGTGGCCGGAAAAAAAACCAGACTCGGAAACCGGAATCTCACCGGCTCCGTCTGACACAGCTGGTACGAAGCGCGCTGATCCGGCTCACCCCAACTAGCCCCGATGCACACACGTGTAACGCCTCCGCGGCCTCGAGAGTCACAATTCACATCCGGGCTCTCATCCACCGTCGAATCCCCTTCCCCCCCCAATTTTAAGCGACTACGTGAACTGCGACCCGAGCCGCGACTCCCTCTTAACGTGCCAAGCGGGCGCCGGCTCTATCTGCGCCCGCTCGCCACCGGCTGCGACGAGCGACTGAATGACTGAAAGGAAGAGGAGGAGGAGGTGACGGCGCTCCGCACAGTGACGCCACCGGTCACCAGGCCGGCCCTGGCTCCCTGCCCGGCCGCCTCCAGCAAGTGCAGGCCGGTGGTCGGGTCGCGCACGGCCCGCGCCAGCGCCTCCGCATAGGTGACGCGCGCCCGCGTCTTGGGGCAGAGGAGCACGCGCGCGTGGGCGCCGGCGTCGCGCAGCCTCCGCGCCGCCGCGTCGTCCAGCTCGCCACTCGCCAGCGCCTCCGTCACGCTCGCCCGCCCGCCGGCTCCGGGCCGCACCAGCCCGCCCGTCAGGTACTGCGCCTCGAGCAGTCGCTGCGCCACCTCGGGGAAGAGCCAGCCGCGGCGCATGGCGAGTGCCGTCGAGACGAGCCGCCCCGTGCCGGGCTCCTCGAAGCCGGCGAACGCCTTCTCGGCCAGCGACAGCTTCTCCGCCGTGAACTTCTCGACGAGGCCGAGCGCCGCGGCCCGCGCGACCGAGTGCCGCTCCCCCGTGGCCGGGTCCAGGACGCCGCCCGTGCAGGCCTGCGCCTCGAGCAGCGCGAGCGCCGTGGCGCCGTCGAGTAACCGGCGCCGTGCGGCCTCGCCGACGGAGATCACCTCGCCGGTGTTCCCGTCGAGGACGCCGGCGATCGGCGCCGTCTCCTCCGTGGGGTCGCTCCACGCCGGGTCGGCGCCGGCGGCGTCGTTGTTGTCGAGGGCCGGCGACAGTGGCTGGTTGGGCGACGCGGCGCCTTCGCCAGCGGCGAGCCCGCTGGTGCTGAGCCGGTCCCCCAGCTCGAAGATGGACATTTCGCCCGAGCGATAGCGCCGGAGGACGGCGTCGTCGATGACGCCGGCGGCCAGGGCGTCGTCCAGGCAGAAGCGCCGGCCCTGAGCGCTTGTCCACCAGCGTGGAGGAGGTGGCGCCCCCGTCGTCGTCCGCCGTCACGTTGATCTCCTCCCACTCGCACTCCTGCTTGGAGAACTTGAGGTACATGGCCCGGTCGATGACTCCGCGCGAGAACGCCTCGTACACCGTCACGCGCTTGCCCGTGTCCGGGTCGACGACCAGCACGCGGCGCTGGCGCACGCTCGATGTCGACGACATCTTGCGCTGGTGAGGCGCCCTTCTCTCGCGCAACGCGAGCAGCGCGAGGCCCGTGCGCGCGTCCGGTGAGCAGCGCGCCAGCAGCGCGGCGTAGGTCAGGTTCTCCTCCGTGTTGGGGTCGAAGAAGCCCTTGGTGACCTGCAGCGGGTCGAGCAGCACGGCGTTGGTCTTCTCGTCGATGAGGCCTCGCTCGTAGGCCGCCTCCAGGGGCAGCCGGTGGCTCGCCTGTGGGTCGATGACGCCGCCGGTGGCGATCTGCGCCTCCAGGAGTCGCACGCCATGGTCGCGCACCACCAGGTTCCTCTTCATCGCCTGGAAGAGCGAGATGTGCTGGTCGGTGTACGGGTCCAGGTAGCCGGTGACGGCCCGCTCGGCCGATAGCAGTTTGTCGTGGAACTCGTCGCCGACGAGGCCGGCGGCGACCGCCTCATCCACGGTGAGCTTGGCGTTGAGCACAGGGTCCACGACGAAGCCCGTGGCCGCCTGCGCCTCCAGCAGCTCGAGGGCCGTGCCGGGCCGGACCAGGCCGCGGCGCATCGCCGCGTACACCGAGAGCGTCTCGCCCGTCGACTCCAAGAAGATGCCGGCCACGCAGCCCTGTGCCCGTCAGGTATGAGCTGATGGAGTTGCTCACCTGGTGGAGGGGAGGAGGGGGGAGAGGGGGGGGGGGGAAGAGGGTGGTTGTGAACCTGCATTGAAGGAGTTTGTGCCGGGTGATCGAGGTTTACGACGGCGGGGCGCGGTGCCAGCGGGCCGAAGGGGAGTTAGGTGGGGGACGGGGACGTGCAACGTCCAGCCAATGAGATTGTGTGCAAGAGTCAGATGGATTGTTACGTCACGTGACTAAAGCCACCCCCACCACGTCCCCCCCCACCCCAAACACACGCTCGCAAGCATCACGTGCTCTGCTCGGATTCATCCCGAGCCCAACGTCCTGCTATAGGTGTCCTGCCATTCCTTCCCCTTGGATGTCATAGTGACCATGTCATAGCACGTTTGCCAGCTTTGCCTTGTAGCCCGACACTTCGACTATCGTTCACGAGCTCTCACTCTCTCTCTCTCACCTCTCTCTCCCTCACTCTTTCTCTCTCTCGCTCTCTCTCTCTCTCTCGCCATCTCTCTCTCGCCGGCTCCAGGTAAAGATTCGCAGGTGCCATCACTGCGCCATACCTCCTCGACGCTGCGTGACCCATCCAGCAGCTGGCTGGCCGTCTTGCCGTCGATGATGCCGCTCTTGGCGAGCTCGTCAAGCGACAGCTCCCGTCGCAGGCCGCTGAACTTGAGCTCCCTCCCTGCGTCGCCATGTCGCCCGCGCCCCTCTGCCGCCTCCGCCATCAACGCCGCCAGCTCCTCCTAGGGTGATCCTGCCGGCCTTGAACTCCTCCATGAGCCGCCGCTTGGTCTCCTCGTCCACTGCTTCGCTCTCGAAGACCTCCTTGAGCGACATCGCCCTGCCGCCCACCGACAGCGGCGTGGCCTTGAGCAGGTCGGACAGCTCCTGTCTCGACCTTGACGTAGCGAGTCTCGCTGGTCGTGAGCGTCGACTCGGAGATGAGAGGCGCCGCCGCGTTGCACAGCGCCTGCTCCGCGCTCATTCCTCTCCACCTCCTCGATCTTGCTGATGACCATGTCCTGCGCAATCTTGCCGCCCCTCTTGCGCAATGGCAGCACGCGCAGGCCCGTGTCCGGGTCGGCGACGCAGCGCTCCACGAGCCGCCGGTACGGCAGCCGCTCCTCCGTGCCGGGGTCCGAGAAGCCGCCCGAACCGGCATCGCCGCTTGCATCCGACAGCAGCCCGACCGTCTCCTCGTCGACGAGGCCTCGCTCAGTAGGCCGCCTCCACGGGCAGCCGGTGGCCCGCCCACGGGTCGACGATGCCGCCCGTGGCCAGCTGGGCCTCGAGCAGACGCAGGGCCTGCTCGCGCGGGATCAGCCCCCGCTGCATCACCAGGAAGAGCGACGCCTTGGCCTCGGTGGCCGGGTCCACGTATCCCGTGACGGCCCGTTCGGCCTCAAGCAGCTGCTGCTCGAACTCCCGGCCGACCAGGCCGTGGCTCACGGCCTCCTCCACGGTGAAGCTGCCTGCCGTCGGCCGGGTCGACGAGGAGACCCGTCGCGGCCTGGGCCTCGAGCAGCTCCAGGGCGGCGGCAGGCTTGAGCAGGCCGCGGTGGAAGGCCTCGTACGGGGACACCTTCTGGCCCGTGGCCTCCACGAGCAGTCCGACGACGCTGCGGCGCCCGTCCAGGTAGCAGTTCGAAGGCGCCAGAGACGTCCTCGACGGAGAGGGAGCCACGGACGAGCTGCAGCGATGTGTCGGGGTCCACGGCGCCGGCGCGTTCTAGCTGCCACAGCGTCACGGCGCCGCCGCGCAGGCCCTGGAATGAGATCTCCTCCTTGCGGCGGCGGTCGGGGTCGTCCGCGTCGCCGTTGGCCAGCGAGACGCTCGCAGAGTCCTGCGCAGAAACAATGCGCGGCCGTGTGGGGACGGTGGCGGTGGTGACAACGTTGATGGTTGTGGTGGCGGTGGTGGTTGACGGTGGTGGTTATGATGGTTGGCATCAGTGGTGACGGTGGCGATGATGATGATGGTGGTGACGATGGTTTTTATGATGGTGGCGATGACAACAATTATGAGGATGAAGATAATTTGATTACAACACTATGATTGTGAGAATTTTGATGGTGCTTACAATGATGGTGGTGATGGTGGTGACGATGATGATGTTGGTGGTGTTGAGGATGGTGATGGTGGTGGTGGCGATGATGGCAGTGACAATCGTGGTAAAGGTGTTGGTGACAATAGTGGCGATGGTGCTGATGGCGGTGGTGATGGCGGTGATGATGTCGGTGGAGATGGCGGTGGTGATGGTGGTGATGATGGCGGTGGTAATGGCGGTGATGATGGCGGTGGTGATGGTGGTGATGATGGCAGTGGTGATGGCGGTGATGATGGCAGTGGTGATTGCGGTGGTGATGGTGGTGATAATGGCGGTGGTGGTGATGCTTCACACCTTCTCGCAGGTCTCCAGGTGAAGCAGGTGGCTCTCCAGGGCCTCCAGGTTGGAACGAGCTCGGCCCATCAGCTCGGCGTAGCCCGAGTTCAACTCCTGCACCTGTTGATGGCAACATGACGAGTCGGTGTGATGCTGGTCGGTTCGTCTCGAGTTTTTTTCTCTCTGCGCAGGGCCCAGAGGCCCCCAACTTCAAGCGGCCAGCAACAAACAGCACCAGTTTCAAAGTTGTAATAAATATAGAGTGGAATACGTTTATCGAATCGCACGTTATTGTTATTTTTATGATTATAAAGGCTCGGGGAAAAGAGACGACGATGATGATGATGATGGAATGATGGAATTCCCAAGTGGAGCAGTGCGAGGGAAGAAGCAGAAAGAGGAGTGAGGTGACCTGCAGTGTGGTGAGTGGGTGGGTGAGTGGATGGTGATTCAGTGGGTGAGTGAGTGGATGTGAGTGAGTGGGCGTGTGTGTGGGTACGTGGGTGTGTGAGCGAGTGTGAGTGTGTATGTTGTGGGGAGCAGTTCACGCGCTGCACAACGAACCCGGTGCTTCCCGCTTGCAGCCAACACCAGTGACGATTATCTGAACCGGTCCAGGGCCTCCTCCCCTAGGTCAATGTGTAACTAGTGGCGGTGTGTAAACATCGCCTCTCGAGGGACAAAGCCGGCCGGGCGTGGTGTTGGCCACCCACTCCCTCGTGTTTGCCGTGGCTACCTTCAGAGTTGCTTGCTAATAGGACTTGCCCCAACAGTCTGTTATGGCTATACGAGGGATCTTTGTCTTTGTATTTTGTTGTTGTGACCTGCAGTGTGGTGGTGGTATTGGTGGTGGTTGAACACCGTGTGGTGGATGAGATATTACGATGGTGAGGGTGGTGATAATGATAGTGATGATGATGACGGTGTTGGCGGGAGGAGTACTTCATCCAGCAGCGGATAGGGAAAGGACCCCACGTCTATTGAGGTATTCCCCACTGATGCACCATGACGGCACGTGTTCAACTGGGCGCCACGGTGGCGAGATGTCGACTACCTCGCCCGGTATACAGGAGGTCGCGGGATCGATCCCGAGCCTGGCGACTATATATCTGGAGTTGGCGTGTCTCTCTCTCCCCGTGGTCACATAGATTTTTCTCTAGGTCTTCCGGTTTTCCCCTCCACATTTAGAATCAACATCACTCGTTTGGAGTATTTGGTTGCTATCAATTCCCGCGTGATGATAAGCCCCTTGGTTGAGTCTATCATCTGCGGCCGGGTCTCTTCCGACAAATGAGCTATGTAGCTCGGTGGGCCTCACCTCTCTCAAATAACAACCAAAATGTTCAGCGCTTGTAGTTTAACTGCGTCACCTCTGCCGTGAGGACGTCGCCCGACGAAGCCATGTCCTGCCCCTTGGCTGGAGCACCAACGCGGACCTCGACCGCAGTCCGGTAGCTCTTCACCGCGATGTCGTAGGCCTGCCAGCATGGCCACACGCACACACGCACACGCACGCAAGCACACACACACGCACACACACACGCACACACACGCACGCAAGCACACACACACGCACGCAAACACACACACGCACACGCAAACACACGCACACACACAAGCACACACGCACGCGCACACACACACGCACACACACACACGCACGCAAGCACACACACGCACACACACACGCCCGATATTGTGCAACGTCATGCGCGTGCCCACCAGACAAGGCAGTCGCCGCGTCTCGAGGGCCCGTTTTCCCGGACGGTGCCGCTGCACCGAGACGTTTCGCCAAATGCCTAGTCTCCGCTCTCCCATCATCACACTGCTACTCCCTGCCCCCGCCACTCAGCTATGATCAGGCCTACCACTACCCCAACCCCTGTCACTACCCCAACCCCTGTCACTACCCCAACCCCTACCACTACCCCAACCCCTGTCACTACCCCAACCCCTACCACTACCCCAGCCCCTACCACTACCCCAGCCCCTGTCACTACCCCAACCCCTGTCACTACCCCAACCCCTGTCACTGCCCCAACCCCTGTCACTGCCCCAGCCCCTGTCACTGCCCCAACCCCTGTCACTGCCCCAACCCCTGTCACTGCCCCAACCCCTGTCACTACCCCAACCCCTGTCACTACCCCAACCCCTGTCACTACCCCAACCCCTGTCACTACCCCAACCCCTGTCACTACCCCAACCCCTACCACTACCCCAACCCCTACCACTACCCTAACCCCTACCACTACCCCTATTACTACCACTACCCCAACCCCTATCACTACCCCAACCCCTATCACTACCCCTATTACTACCACTACCACAACCCCTATCACTACCACTACCCCCAACCCCTGTCACTACCCCAACCCCTACCACTACCCCAACCCCTATCACTACCCCTATTACTACAACTACCCCTATTACTACTACTACCCCAACCCCTATCACTACACCAATACCTATCACTACCCCAACCCATATTACTATCAATACCCCTATCGCTATTTTATCACTACCCCTATCACGACCGCAACCCTTATAACTACCCCTTTAACGACCCCTACCACTGCACCTATCACTACCCTACCCCCCTCAATACCCCTATCACTACGGGCAACCTGAGTTCTGTGCCCTTCCATGGCGAACATCAGTGGCGAGCAATCTCTGAAGCGACCACGCACCCCTCTGCCCCCACCGGTACCCCCACCCTCCATACCGACCAACTTATCGGCCAGACATTGCCTGCCTACCTTCATGTGAGCGGCGCACTGCTTGGCCCGCTCCCCGCATTCGCTCAGCTTGTGCTCGTTCTCCTCCAGCTCCACCAGCAGCGTCTGTGACGACAGCACCACGTGACGACAGCCCCACGTGACGTCAACAACGACGACGACAAACAAAACAAAAACATTCGTTAGTGTGCGCCCCCCCCCCCCCCCCGCGTGCGGCACAGAGGCGACTCGGCACACGGCCGGCACGGCTGCTCTGCCAAGGATGTCGAATGCCCCCGGCGATCGTGCCGACGTTGGCGTGGGGTTCGGAGCCATCGGCCCGGAACTCTGACGTCGCGGGTTATTCTCGAGTTTGCCAAAAAATTTGGAAGTGCGACGCCGGCATGCTCTTGCGGCCCGCGAAAGCTGCCCGAGAGTCGGCGAACCGGGGGCCATCGGCTCGCTCACAGCGAAGACTGTCCCCTCCTTCCGTCCCGCGTGCCCAAAACCAAGCGGAGCGGGCGCCTCACCTTCTGCACGTGCAGCGTGCTCACCGCCCCCTCCCGCGTTGCGTCGCGATCCTCGCCACGGAGATCCAGCGCGTCCTGCCGGGCGCCGGCGTCGGCCAGGAATGCACGGAGCCAGTCGCGGCCGTCCCAGTAGGCGCGCAGGCCGCCCTCGAGCGCCAACGCGTCGCCCAGCCTGCTCGCGGAGCCAACCGAGGCGCAACGGTGGCGAGATGTTAACTACCTCGCCTGGTATACAGGAGGTCGTGGGTTCCATCACAACCCTGTCGCCTGCTGTATATTTGCGTGTCTTTCTCCCCCTCCCCGTTGTCGCGTGGAATTTTTATCCTCTCTACATTCTTAGAATCGACGTTCGCGCGTTCCTGTGGCCGACATAAAACGTCCACGTGATGAGCCACTTAGTCGAGCTGTCACTTCGCCGAGAGTGACGCGCAAACTCCAAACGCGCAGCAGGCGCCAGGGTTCGGGATCGAACCCGCGCACCTCCCGCGTGCAACAAAAACCGGCGTGACCTTTCCGCTATGAGCGGGCGAGCCCAGCGGACGGCGGTGCAGCGCGACGCTCACCGTGCCGCCAGCCGCTGCGTGGCGTCGGCCCAGCGCCCCAGCAGTCCGTCCACGGCGTCGCGGCAAGCCCGCGCCGCCGGCTCCCCGGCGCCGGTCCCCGCCAGCGTCCCCAGCAGCCGCTCGCTCGCCGCCTCCGACTCGGACAGCGAGGAGCGGAGCGACTGAAACGCCGCGCCGCCACGCGCGGCGTCGCGCTGCAGGTCCTGGAAGGGGGAGGCCCGCGGAGGGCGGTGGGGGCGAGATGGGGAGGGGGGCACGCGGCCGTAGGAGGCCACGGAGAGAGGTGGCCACGTTCAACAAAGCGGCCAGTGCCCGTCAACTCCGTGCGAGCCGAAGTGACCTGCAGCTCGAATGAGCGCGGAATCGATGCTCGTCTCACATTTGCAGTCCTGCAGCGCCTGTGGTGGGAATTCAGCATCGCTATGGCAGGCGAGGTTGGGGGGGGGGGGGAAGGGGAGTTTGGGGGGGGTGCTGTTGACTTCCCCCACAAAGTGGAAGTTGTTTTATCGCCCCCCCCCCCCCCATGATAGGCTGAATGATAGGCTGAATCACTGAATTAACCGATTGTGGGCAGTTTCGGCAAAACGGCCAAGCCGCCCGGCCGCATCACAGCGATTAGGTCTTGGCATTCACCTCGCTGGCAGTAATCTCCACCAACGATGATGCCGCAGTAATATCTTTCGCGTTGGAAGCGGTGGGAAAGTCTCCTCGATGTCACCGTGTAGACAGACCGGGCCACCTAAAGTCATCCGAAATGTCCCTTTTTTTGCCAGTACCAAGACGATTTAAAAAATTACAATAGGCTTTACCCCCTTTTCTGGCGATGAAACAGGTGTGTCGAGATGTGCACAACACCAAATACATACCTGTTGCAAAGCAGCAAGTCCGCATATTGTTACTACACTTCGTAAGCCCGAAGCAGGGTGCTTACTGCGAACACTCAGCTGGAACCGCTCCGACATCCACCGCCGCAAATTTTGCCTGCGGTCAAATTCGCGACGTTCGAAGCGCCGCGCTGATGGACCGATGCGATTGGCCGGCGAGCAGGCCATAAAAGGAGGCCGAGGCTCGGGAGGGAAGGCCTTCACCGATCAGCAGATTGACCCCACGGTGCCCGCAGTGGGTCTGGCCGCGCGTTTTTTTCCGCTCACCGCGAGACGCGACCGCAGCTCCTCCAGGGCCACGGCCTCGCACGGCGCGAAGCCTCCCTCGCCCTAGCCTGCCCTCGAGGCTCGAGGTGGCCTCCTCGGCGTTCTCAAGGTTCTTCAGCAACACCTCCAGGGACCGCAGCCTGCGTGACAGCGCCATTGTTGTTAAGCGCGCGCGGCGGGCGGCGGCAAGGGGGCGGGTCGCAGAAAATGTGGAGAACTTTGTGCGCTGGGACAGCCGTTGGCGTGCGGATGCCGTCCGTTCTACTGTGGAGCAAAGCCGGGGAGATTTCTCAGTCGGCAAGAATAGGTCTATTATCAATACCGTGCAGTGGGCAGCAGTAAAGTTCAACACAGCAACAATACCGGTACCACATCTCGATGCAATTAATTCCTGCTGCCACCCAAGCAGAGGTCACGCCAAGAATAGGGCTGCCACCTGTCCAGGTTGGACCCAGTACAGTCCAGGTGGAAGGCATTGATCTGTATAGTGGTCCGGCACCAGGTATTGTTGCTGTGTTGGACTTTGCCGCAGTTTACTGGCATAGTTTTGTGCCAGACCTGGTTGCTGAGGACTCTGTCCGGGTCTGGCGGTCAATTGTTTGGTGGGGCGGTATTGACGACGCGTCGTCACAAGAGGGGGCACCAGGATGGCACCTTCCCCCATGGCAAGATTCCGTATGGTGGTGGTGGCGGTCCGTGTGGTTTGGGGAGCGGAGGAGCAGTGGTTAGCGCATTGCGGTACTACGAACCCTGCGACCCGAGTTCGATTCCCCGCTCACGGCCCAACACCACTGACAATTATCTGAACTGTTCCTGGGCAGACTCAGCCTCAAATGAGTACCTGGTGCGGTGTGTAAACGTCGCCACTGGGGAGACAAATGCTGCCGGGCATGGTGCTGGCCACCCACCCTCTCGTGTACCGTGCCGGCCTTCGTAGGTGCTCTCTAACAGCACTTGCCCCAGCAGTCTGTTAAATGCTATACGGAGAATCTTTGTCTCTGTTAGGTTACATGCGATTATGAAATTCGAAAAAAATGCCTCTGCTTGTCATTTTGGGCTGCCAACTTCCTGATCGAGGGGGCCCAGTTTACCATGGGCAGGGGTCAGTAACCCACGGCTCAGATCCACATGCAGCTCTTTAAGGACCGCTTCGTGACATTGTTTACTAAGTACTACCGTCTCGTATCCACGTGCATTGCAGGTCTTTAAATATTTATGGATTTATTTTTTCTTAATTACCAAATTAGAAAGAAGAAAAACGGCTCTTCTCGTTAGTTTGGGCTGCCGACCCCCTGGGTTTCCACGGCGGTTCAGGAGGCACTCCGGGTAATGACCGCGAACGCGAACCCGGGGGTTTCCGGTGCCGGTGGTGCAGCGGCGTGTAGGCACCTGCTGCCGTAGAGCGACGAGGCGTGCAGCAGCAGCTGGTGCTCCCGCTGCACGCGGCCGAGCTCCGTGCCGAGCGCGGCGTCCGCGCGGCGCCCCGGCGACTGCGGCAGGAGAAGCTGCCGCCGCCGTCGCCGCCGCCTCGATGGCCACGGCCACGCCAGGCAGCTCCTCCCCGACTGCTCGCCAGCTCCTCCTCTGTCACCTAGGCCCACGAGTACAGCATGGCGGAGGTGCCGGTTGTTTGCACGCGTGTGTGTGTGTGTGTGGGGAGCGGTCCTGAGACCTCGCCTAGGTTGACTCACGTCCATGTGTCTGCGTTTGTTGTGTGTCCATGCGTCCCCGTGTCTGTGTGCCCACGTGTTCACGTGTTTCCGCTGTATCCACGTGTCTCCATGTGTTCACGTGTCCACGCGTCTGCGTTTGTATGTGTCCATCTGTCCGTGTGTCCGTATGTACCCGTGTCCAGTGTGTCGTGTCCACGCGTCTGGATTTGTGTGTGTCCATGTGTCCTATCTGTCCGTGTGTCCGCATGTCCCCGTGTCCGTGTGTCGTGTCCGTGTGTCATGTCCTATGCGTCTCTGTGTCCATGCGTCCGCGTGTCCTGCGGGAGCGGCACCTTGTGCTCCGCGAGTCGCGCTCGGAGGTGGTCGGGGAGTCGGGGCGGCCCGTCGACCGCCGCCTCCACCCCTCGCTCCATCGTCTCGCGGCATCGCTCCAGCCGCGCCGAGATCTCGCGCAGCAACGAGGCGGCCCGCTCGCTCTCCCGGGCCGCTGCGGCCGCGGCGGCGGCTGCGGCGGCGGCCGCAGAAGCGGCTGCGGGTGCAGGCGAACACCGTGCGCGTGAGAGTGTGCACGAGCGGAGCGCGAGCAAACTAAAACTAAACCAAGGTGTTTTTATTTTTGTTTTAACGGGTCTGGTCCACTGAGCTGTATCGCTCTTTTTTCCCGAAGCGACCTGACCACGAATGATAGAGCAACCAAGTGGCTTATCATGTGGAATTTTACAGCAGCCAAATACTCTTGAACGCACGTTGATTCTAAAAGTGGGGAAAAAGTGGAGGACCTGGAGAAAAATCCACTGTATACCAGGTGAGGGAGTAAATATCTCGCCATCGTGGTGATGGGGAGCGGTGGCGCAGCAGTTAGCGCTCTTTGCTATGAACACGGCGGTTCACGTGCGATTCCCTCTCACAGTGCACCGGTGCTGGGCCTCCCATAGGTCGATTCAAACGAGTACCCTGGTGTGGTGTGCAAACATTGGCACTGGGGAGACAAAAACGGTCGGGTGTGGTGCTGGCTGGCCACCCACGCTCTCATGTGCTGTGCCGGCCTTCATAGGTGCTTGCTAACAGCACTTGCCCCAACAGCCTGTTAAGGCTATACAGGAGATCTTTGTCTTTTATACGCATACATGTACACGTGTGTGTGTGCCTGCGTGTGCGTGCACATGTTCATGCGCGTTGACGTGTACACGTGTGTGAATGTGTTCCAGTGTGTCCGTGTACACGGGGAGCGGTAGTGGAGCGGGTTACCGCTACGCTGCGATAGGAACACAGCGACCCGGGTTCGATTCCCGCTCACGGCCAACACCAGCGACGAATAATCTGAACCGGTCCTGGGTCTCCCCTAGGTCAACTCAGCCTCAAATGAGTACCTGCTGGCGGTGTGTAAAACATCGCCACTGGGGAGACAAAGGCGGCCGGTCGTGGTTGCTGGCCACCCACCCCCTCGTGTGCCGTTGCGGCCTTCATAGGTGCTGCTCGCGAACAGCGCTTGCCCCTACAGTCTGTTCAAGGCTACACGGGGGATCTTTGTCTTGTGTACTTGTGGTTGTTGATTATGGTTCATTGTTGACTTTGTCTCGCGCGCTCGTGCCTCACCGGCTCGCCGCCGCTCCTGTATAGCTGCACGGTACCGCGCCGCTGCCGCCTCGGCCTCGCCGGCGGCGGAATCGCGCCAGCCCAGGGCGCTGCCGTGGCTCTGCGCGGCGTCGAAGCTCGCCAGCAGCTGCCCCAGCGTCTCCACCGCCGAGCTCAGCTCCTCCTCCTGCAGCGCCAGCAGCTGCACGGGCCGGGGGAGACGGACAACGGTCGTCCACCGACAGCCAGACACTGCTCGTCGTCGCCGTCTCACCCGCCACGCCGTGTCCAATCACCACCACCACCACGCCGTGTTTAACCATCACCACCACACCATGTCCAACCAACATCACAACTACCACCACCACACCCTGTCCAACCACCACCACCACCACACCGTGTCCAACCACCACCACAACCACCACCACACCATGTCCAACCACCACCACCACACCCTGTCCAACCACCACCACCACCACACCGTGTCCAACCACCACCACAACCACCACCACACCATGTCCAACCACCACCACCACACCTGTGTCCAACCACCACCACCACAACGTGTCCAACTACCACCACAACCACCACACCGTGTCCAATCACGACCACCACCACACCGTGTCCAACCACCACCACACTGTGTCCAACCACCACCACCACACCATTGATTCGTCCACGCATGTTGAGGACCCTGCCTACCAAACTGACCATCACTACCATGTATGGCCACTGCACTTGGTAGAATCCAACGTAGAGCAGTCCGGTTTATTGATGATCCAGCACTAACCGATGGTCCGTCGCCTCCTAATCACTCTTCTATCACTACTAGCGTTGCTCCTCGGTGAACGTCGCCCATCTATTCCTCCGCCCATGTTGAGCACTCGGTCTACCAGACCGGAATGTTTCGTCCCGTCCCATTCTGCTTTTGTCCGTCGCACAGCTCTGCTTTGGAATTCCCTCCCATCGTCTCATTCCCAAAGCTCTTACGATGCATAAAATAATAACACCGCTCGATTCAAGCAGCGCGTCCACTCGAATCCCTCAACCAAACAATTTCCGGTTTTGCCGCGAGACTGGGCCAAATCGGTGTTGAACGACTCTTCCCAAGGTTGGAGCGCTGGTGGCGTAGGATCGTGGATCTCGCGGCCATGCCCTCGACAACAAAACCAGCGATGGTCAACCCAGACGAGTCGGTGGGCCACGTGAGTGGCCCTCCTTCAACCCGGTGGGCCCGCAAGCTCGACATTGTGCTTGTGCACTCATCATGGTCCCACGCGTCATCCTAGATGCACTTGGACCAAGCTACCACGAGGGCCTGCATGGGATGCAGGTTTGCCCACCAGTGTTGTAAGCAAACATGTGAACGTGCGGACCGGGGGTAGGTGGCACGTGACTAGCGGCCACGACCGTGGTGTGAGAGCTATACTGGGTGTGGTGGGCTGGAGCAGGGAAATGTTTTTTGGGATTAAATTATACCACCTCCACCGCCCCCCCCCCCCCCCCCGTGAGATTAATGATCCTCAAGAAGTAGAAAACTTGAAAAAAGTGAAAAACCTCTTCGTCCGTGACGCCCCGGGTCTCCTCCACCACCTCCAGCAGGCTCCGCCAGGTGAGTAGGCTCTGCACGGTGGATCCGCGCTCGATCGACACGGCATTGAGCAGCTCCAGAAGCCTAAGGGCACCACACAGATGCACAGGAGAAGCCTGTCCCGTTAGGCCGTTTCAAATCTACCAGGCCAAGCGCAGTTAGCAAGAGGATTTGGTGGTGGTGATGGTTGTAGTGGTGGTAGTGGTAGTTGTAGTGGTAGTAGTGGTAGTGGTTGTATTAATAATGGTGGTAGTAGTGGTGATTGTAGTGGTAGTGGTGGTAGTGGTAGTGGTTGTAGTGATTGTGGTGGTAGTGGTAGTGGTTGTAGTGATTGTGGTGGTAGTGGTAGTAGTGGTGGTAGTAGTGGTTGGAGGGTTGCTACCTGTCCTGCTTTTTTTCCAGGATCGTCCTCTTATTGAGGATGTTGCCACTGTACTGGGAATTCCGGACTTCTTCCCAGGACGTAAAAGTTACCAATAACAACATACACATAGTTCTACCCTCTTCCATTCTTGCTCCCGAGATTTTTGCCGGCGGTTTGTGCCTCGGAGGTGGCGACCCGAGGTGGTGGCAGTGGAGGTGGTGGGGCCAGTGACGATTATCTGAACCGGATCCTGGGCAATCCCCTAGGTAGACTCGGCCTCAAACGAGTACCAGGTGGAATGTGCAAGCATCGCCACTCAGGAGGCAAAAGCAGTCGGCCTTGGTGTTGGCCACTGGCCCCCATCGTATGCCGTGCCGGCCTTCATAGGTGCTCGCTCACAGCACTTGCTCCTATAGTCTGTTAAGGCTATACGGGGGATCCTTTATCTTTGAGGCCTACACTCCCCACGTCCAGCACTCGGTGAGTGAGTAAAGGATCTGGGCTGGGCCGCGTGCTGAACCTTCCCTCTGTAAGGCTCCCGCCAAGCATCGGACACTTATACGTAGATTACAAGCGGCTGCGAAACACTCGCGTGCTAAACTTGAGTCGATGAATGAGTGAACATGTGAGCTAACTACTCAATCGGCCGGTGGGAGCGAGCTCGTGTACCACCTTCATGCGTACCATGTGGAATGAGCGAGTGGATGATTCGAATGTTGAGCAATCAAGCAATTGTGGCACCTGAAGGCCGCCTGAACGAATTAATTAATGAGTGGCGTAGAAGCTGGATGAATGAGGGAATGAATTAATTGATTGACTGGTGAGTGAGCGAGCATAGCACCTGGAAGCGGCATGAATTAATTAATGAGTGGAGGGATTATTTGACTGGTGAGTGAGCAGTGAGCATGGCACCTGCAGGGGGCCTGCATGAATGAATGAGTGGAGGAATGAATCGACTGGTGAGCAATTGAGCGAGCGCGGCACCTGGAGGCGGCCTCGAGGGCATCGTTGTTGGGCGGCTCGGCGAGGAGGCACACGGCGGGGGCCTCCGTGGGGGCCGCCGCTGTGCTCACGCGGCACCACCCGGGGCGCGGTGCAGGGCCCAGCAGCGAGCAGCGTGTGCCTTGTGCCAGCAACGGCTGTAGATGGGGCGGGACAACAGAACGAGACAAGGGTCGCCCGGGTAGCCTGGAACAGACCGTCGTGGGGCGAGCGGCACTCGCGAGCAGCGCCGATGATGGCCGGCACTGCGGCACGCGGGGAGGATGGGTGCCCGGCACCGCGCGCCGGCCACCTTTGTCTCCCCCAGCGGCGATGTTTACACACCGCACCGGGTACTCATTTGAGGCTGAGTCGAGCCAGGGGAGACCCAGGTTCAGATAATCGTCACTGGCTGTTGGCCGTGAGCGGGAATCGAACCCGGGTCGCCGGATTCGTAGCGCAGCGTGCTAACCACTGCGCCGCCGCTCCCCGCTGGACGGGAGCACACGGGGTCACACGGGGTCACGCGGGGTCACACGGGGACATGGGGTCACACGGGGACATTTACCAGAGATCAAGTCTACAAACTCCTTAGTTCAAATCTTCATTCATTTCCTGCAGATTTTTTTCCCGTTTTAGTTACAGTAATTGTGTTGGCACAGGGACACACGCCGGGAACAGCTGGCATGGCAAGAGAGAGGCACGGGGACACGGGGTCACACGGGGTCACTAATTACAATTGTGGGCATCACACGGAACCAGTGCACATCAGCGGAGAGGCCTTCCTCATCCAGCAGCAGACAGACCGTGGCCTGCGATTGATAACAACGGCGACAACGGAGATCGCGCCCCCGTCCGTACCTCTCCGCCCGCGGGGTAGTCGCACAGAACCCGGAGCGGTACCGCCTGCACGCCCGGCACTGCCCCGACGTTCGCCACGCCAGCAGCTGCGGCAGCCAGAGCCTGGGCCCGCGACTGCAGATCAGCCAGCACCGTGTCCTCCTCCTCCTGTGACGGTAACGACAATGATGATGACATGACGGTGGTGGAGGGGGAGAAGGGGATAGAGGTGACGGTCAGGGATTGCATTCTCACTCGATCGTTTATTTTTGGTTGATCGCAGGATGGAGAACTATTTTATCAACTTTTTTTTTATTTGACCAGGTAAAACCCACTGAGCTATGTAGCTCTTTTTCAGAAGTGACCTGGCCACAAATAATAGCTCAAGGTAGTGGCTTATTACGTGTAAATGTATAGCAGCCATATACTCTAAACGCATGTTGATTCTAAATGTGGAGGACAAAAACAGAGCATCCCCAATAAAATTGCACACGATCACAGAGAGAGAGACGCAAACTCCAAATACACAACAGGCGTCAGAGTCAGGAACGTAACCCACGACCGCCTGTATACCAGGCGAGGTAGTTAACATCTCCTAGCCACCGTAGCGCACCTGACCCGTGGCCACAACCGTAGCGAGGGGGGGGGGTATACTGGACGTGGTATGCCGGGCACAATCAGCGAGCCCTCGCCTGGATCTCTTCGAAGATCGTCTCGAGCTGCCGGCGATCCGCCGCGCGGCCCCAGGAGCAGCGCGTCGCCAGGCCTCGGCGCACCTCCCCGATCGCCGCCTCCGCGTCGCGCACCCCCTCGAAGAACTGCGAGGGCGGAGATGAGCGACGTCAACCCCGGGGCAACGCCACCGCGTGACGCACGGCGCACGGGGCGGTCACTCTCGCAAGTTCGAGAGGGAGAGGAGAGAGAGAGAACAGATGCGCGCGAAAGGCAGCAGCAGCAGCTGCAGCCACGCGGTGGCGAGGAGCCGGCGCGACCAACAATTGCCCAAGCTCTGCGATCCTCTATGGGGGAAAAAAAAACACTGCCCGTTGTTTATGCACGAGGGAGTAAACCGGAGCACCCGGAGAGTTAACCCGCACGTGCAAGGGGGTCAAGGGGGTCAAGGCTCTTATCAAGTCGCAGCGATTGCCGAAGCTCTGGGCGACTCGGAGGCGAGCAGAGGAGGAACCGCAGACGACCGGGAAGGCAGCAGCCACACAGTGAGCCGGCACCACAATCCAACCACAGCCCCCACCCCCCACCTCCAAGCTCTGAGGACCTTTATATATATTGCGGTGTTATTGGCCAATTGATGAATGTTTACATGTGGGAGGAAACTGGAGCACCTGGAGAAAATCCACTCGTGCGAGGGAACAACACTCTATCCCATACAGATGGAGTCTATATCTTTGCTTTACCACCTTCTCCTGGCGAGCCAAGGTACACAGTGCTAATTTACAGACTGGCTGATCAGTCTCTGAAGGGGTCTCTAGACAATAGACTGGCTGCTCTCTGAAGCGGTCTTTAGACAATAGACTGGCTGGTCTCTGATGGTGTCTCTAGACAATAGACTGACTGATCAGTCTCAGAAGGGGTCTCTAGACAATAGACTGACTGATCAGTCTCTGAAGGGGTTTCTAGACAATAGACTGGCTGGTCTCTGAAGCGGTCTTTAGACAATAGACTGGCTGGTCTCTGATGGTGTCTCTAGACAATAGACTGACTGATCAGTCTCTGAAGGGGTCTCTAGACTGGCTGGTCTCTGAAGGGGTCTCTCGACAATAGACTGGCTGGTCTCTGAAAGGGTCTCTAGACAATAGACTGACTTGTCTCTGAAGGGCTCTCTAGACAATAGACTGACTTGTCTCTGTTGGAGTCTCTAGACAATAGACTGGCTGGTCTCTGAAGGGCTCTCTAGACAATAGACTGGCTGGTCTCTGAAGGGCTCTCTAGACAATAGACTGGCTGGTCTCTGAAGGGGTCTTTAGACAATAGACTGATCGGTCTCTGAAGGGGTCTCTAGACAATAGACTGACTTGTCTAGACAAAGTATATGGCTGGACTCGCCTGCAAGTGCGCCGTGTTTTCGTGAAGGTGCATCTCTGCACACCCGGCCAGCGTGAGGATCCAGAGCAGACGTCCCTCCAGCTCCCCCGTTATAGCCTGGACGTCCACCGCAACCACCACCACCACAACCGTCATCATTGTAGTCATCACTATCATCATCATCGTAAGTCATCGTTGTGATCATGATAGGCGTCATCATCATCATCGTTGTATTTATAGTCATCGGCATCATCATCTTTGTCACCGTCGTAATCACCGTCGTCGTTATCAGCATTTATGTATCGTCATCACAATCATAACCACCATTTAATTATCACCATTGTATAATCATTATCGTCAAACATCATCATCACCGTCATTCTCGTTGTAATCACAATCGTTATCAGCATTTATGTAAGCATTATTATCGTCATCACAATCATAACCACCATTTAATTATCACCATTGTATAATCATTATCATCATCATCATCATCATCACCGTCATTCTCGTTGTAATCGCAATCGTCGTCATTCTCACCAGCACCACCATCGTCATCATCACTACAACTATTCTAATAATCATCAACAACGCATTTGTCATCATCATCACCGCGCCTATCATCATCGGCAGCAGCATCCGTAAAATAACCATCATCGCCACCATCACCGAGTGCGGATCGAGTGTGGCGGTGGAGGTGGCGGTGGTAGTGTCTGTATGTCTGTCTGTCTGTGTCTGTCTGTGTGTCTGTCTGTGTGTCTGTCTGTGTGTCTGTCTGTGTGTCTGTCTGTGTGTCTGTCTATTTTGGTGATGAGTCTTGCTGTCAGAGACGACAACGTGAAGGGAGGGCGAGGGGAGGGAGGGAGGGGGGGAGGAGAGGAGAGAGGAGGGGATGAAGGGAGGGAGGGGAGTGAGGGGAGGGAGAGGAGGGAGAGGGAGGGAGGGAGGGAGGGGAGGGAGGGAGGGAGGGGAGGGAAGGGAGAGGGGGAGGGAGGGGAGGCAGGGAGGGGAGGGAGGGGAGGGGGTACCGTGATGGAATCCTGCGCTGGGTGACCCGACTCGATGAGACTTTGCCCAGACTCACAGATCCCTGCCACCTCCTCCTCCACACGCGACAGCTCCGCACGCAGAGCCTGCACACACACGCAGACACACACACACACAGGTGCACACACACAGGTGCACACAGGTGCACACACACAGGTGCACACACACAGGTGCACAGACGCACACACACACATACGTGGTCCGATTAATAATCGATTTAAGGGGGCAGGCCGCTTCATGATCTGGACAATTTTTTCTTTTTTTTGTCGTGTTACCCTCCACCACCAGATGCAGGCAAACAAATCAAATTGCCCGTGGGCGCGCCCCTTCAACGCGGCGATTATAATCGTCTCGACTCGTCGGTGAGTTGAGAAGTTCTCAGAACGAAAATGCAACGCTTGGTTAGAAGAAGAAACATCGGCCAGATCACTGACGTGGGGTGAGCGGGCGGATGAGGCCAGCGGGTGAATGAGCGAGTTGAAGGGAGCTTCAGCGAGCGGGTGAGTAAGCAGGTGAGCGAGCGGGTAAGTGGGTGGATGAGTAAGTGGGTGAGCGAGCGAGGGGGCGAACGGGTAAACTGGTGGGTGATTGAGCAGGTGAGTGGGCAAGTGAGCGGGTGGGTGAGTGAGTGAGCGAGCAAGTGAGCTGGCACGTGGGCGAGCTGGTAAGCGAACGGACATTCAGCTGATTGAGCTGGGGAATGAGCGGGTGAGTAACCAAGTCAGCGGGTGCATGAGTGAGTGAGCGAATGAGTGAGCAAGCGAGTGAGTGAGCGAGTCAGTGAGCGTGTGTGTGAGCCAGTGAGCGAGCGAGCGGGTGAGCGAGCGAGCGAGTGAGCGGGTGAGCGAGCGGGTGAGCGAGTAAGTGAGTGGGTGAGCGAGCGAGCGGGTGAGCGGGCGAGTGGGTGAGCGGGTGAGCGAGCAGGCGAGCGGGTGAGCGGGTGAGTGAGCAAGTGAGCGGGTGAGCGAGTGAGTGAGCGGGTGAGCGGGTGAGCGAGCGAGCGAGTGAGCAGGTGAGCGAGCGAGCGCTCCGGCGCGCGCGGTGTGAGAGAGCGAGAGAGACGCACTCTCAGCGAGTCGCCCTTGGCGGACAACCCATCCGTGCGGCTCCAGTCGTGGGAGAGCTCTGTGGCCTCGGCTCGCGCCATCCACTCGAGAGGCCCGCGGGCGCTCGCGGCCAGGACGAGCAGCGCACGCAGGTGCAGCGCACGCGCCTCCCACGAGTGCTGGCGCACATACACACACACAGCACGTGTCCCACACAGAGCCAAAGGTCACCCGTATAGCCTCGAGCAGAGAGGTCGGCAAGAGCTGCGGCTCGGGTGCCCTTTGGCTTCCCCCTTGCAGCTCTTTGGCTGCCGTTTTTAAGAAGAAGAAAAAATTATTATCCTAAAACGTCGAGATCATTGATTAAAAATGGCAGGGAATGGGTCTCGATGACAACAAAATGTACAACAGTCAAAACTGTTTTGTTACAGAATAACTAAAGGGGGGTGTGGGGGGGGTGTAAAAATACGAAATAGACGCACATTTATTCCATAGCCTATTTCGTTGATTTAAGTCAGCATTAGTTCGTCACATGCCGCTGTGTCTGTGTACAAGTCACTCGCTCTCTCTCTCTGCGTGTGATGCGGCTCTAAAACAATTTTTGTCACAGACAAAAAAAACATCTAAAAAGATGTCTCTTCTTTGTCTTCTTCGAAAGGTTACCGACTCCCCCAGGTCCAACAGGACTGTTGGGGCAAGCGCTGTGTGGTGAGCACCTGCGGAGGCCGGCACGGCACACCGGGGGGTGGTGGTGGATGTGGTTAGCAACCCTCGCCCGGCCACCTTTGTCTCCCCACAGCAGGCGCTCGTTTTTAAGGCTGAGCCGACCTTGAGGTGCCAGGAACCGGTCTATTGTAGATAGGAATATATTGGCTGTTAAATTTCGATTTAAAGCTTTCGCGACTGCAGGGATTCATCTTCTTGGTTCTTTCGGTAAAGTCACGTAGAAGGGAAATAATAAAATAATAAAAATAAAACATAATAAAATACAATTCGCACGACGTTTCGGCCACAACGCAAGCAGCCGTCCTCAGGTGAAGAACAGGTCTGTCGGGAAGACAGCGTCTGACGCTGTCTTCCCGACATTATTTCCCTTCTACGTGACTTTACCGAAAGAACCAAGAAGATATTGGCTGTTGTTACTGTTGCCACTGAGCGGAAACAGAACTCGGGTTTTTTCACCGGGTCCAAAGCGCACCGTCGCTCCGCACGTACGGCACACGCGCGGAAACCGGTGGCCGTCTTCGTCCGACGGCGAGCCAAAAGCCGCCGCTACGAGGATGACCGGACTTGTCGCGATGATCGTTTACGCTCCTTGACGAGCTCGGCGAGGTGCCGTGGTTCATCTGTGGCGAGCTCTGTGGTGTGTAACGAGCGCGGCCTCATCGTGTGCTGCCCCACCTTGAGGTTCGCGTAGGCCACGTTAACTCGCTGCAGCTGTCTGTCGTATTCCGCTTGATGTTCCACAAGCAGGGCATCCTGCAGGAGAGGAGGATCATCATCATCAGCAGCAGCAGCAGCAGCAAGAGCATCAGCAGCAGGAACAACAGCTAAAATAACACGAGCAGCAGCAGCAATAGCATTTTTTCAACGGTAAAAGTAGCTGCATTATCATCATAATCATCAGCAGCATGACGATCGTGAGCATCGGCACCATTATCAGCAGCAATACTATTGTCATCAAGAGCAGCATCATCAGCAGCATCATAAGCAGCATCATCATAATCAGCAGCAACATCATAATCATCAGCAGCATCATGATAATCAACGTCAGCGACATCATAATCATAAGCAACAGCAACATCATATCCACATCATAATCTTCAGCAGCAGCATCATAATCATCAGCAGCAGCATCATGATCATGACGATGATCAGCCTCATAATCATGACGATGATCATGCTCGTGATCATGACGATGACCACCAACATGACGACGATCATCACGATCACGACCACGACCACGGTGATGACGAGTGGCGATCGCCGTACCCGTGCCCGCGAGGCGTCGTCGACGGCGGTGCCCAGCTGCAGCACGCGGCGCTCCAGCGCCTGGACGCCGGCCAAGGCCATCGTCACGCCCGGCTCGTCCCTGCCCCACTCGGCCCCGTCCACCTCCGCCTGCCGGGCACGGAGAACGCACGGGGGGCGGGGGATGTCAAGGGGGGATGTCAAGGGCCGACGTTGGGCCAACGTCGGGGTAACGTTGGTCGGACGGTTCCAAATCACGTGTCGACGTGAGGCCAAGGTTGGTCCGACGGTTCCAACCACGTGTCAACGTCAGGTCAACGTTGGTCCGACGGTTCCAACCACGTGTCAACGTCAGGTCAACGTTGGTCCGACGGTTCCAACCACGTGTCAACGTCGGGTGAACGTTGGTCCGACGGTTCCAACCACGTGTCAACGTCATGTCAAATTTGGTCCGACGGTTCCAACCACGTGTCAACGTCGGGTGAACGTTGGTCCGACGGTTCCAACCACGTGTCAACGTCGGGTGAACGTTGGTCCGACGGTTCCAACCACGTGTCAACGTCGGGTGAACGTTGGTCCGACGGTTCCAACCACGTGTCAACGTCAGGTCAACGTTGGTCCGACGGTTCCAACCACGTGTCAACGTCAGGTCAACGTTGGTCCGACGGTTCCAACCACGTGTCAACGTCAGGTCAACGTTGGTCCGACGGTTTCAACCACGTGTCAACGTCGGGTCAACGTTGGTCCGACGGTTCCAACCACGTGTCAACGTCAGGTCAACGTTGGTCCGACGGTTCCAACCACGTGTCAACGTTGGGAAATGTCCAACCTGTGGCAACCTTGCCCTCTCTCGTGCAAGAATATTCATTTCCTAAAATGAACAATAAACATTACTTCGCAGATTCGCTGCATATATATTCTGAAGAAGGGCCATGATACGAAATGACGCCTGTTGGTACCGATTATATATTTGTATCTGTGACGGCCACACACACACGCACGGACACTAATATATGTTGTGTTTAGTTTGTTGTCCTTCCCCCGCACCTCAATTAGCACAGTTGGCAACGTACGGTGCAAAAGAAGTTCAACACAGACACACTCTCAGGCTGCGGTTGTTGTTGACAATCACGCCGAGGTCGCCTGGTCTACCTGCGTCTGTGCCACTTTGGCGAGCAGCTCCTCCAGTGACTTGAGTCGCTGCTCGCTCTCCGCCCTGGCCTCCTGCTCACTCCTGCACACACGCGCACGCACACACACGCACACACGCACACGCACGCACACACACACGCACACACGCACGTACACACACGCACACACGCACACACACGCACACGCACGCACACACACACGCACACACACACACATGCACGCACACACACGCACACACACGCACACACGCACACACACACGCACACACACATGCACACACGCACACACGCACACACACGCACACACACACGCACACACACACACGCACGCACACACGCACACACGCACACACACACGCACACACGCACACACACGCGCACAGGCACGCACACACACACACATATACGCACACACACGCATAGCACGTTAACCGCCACGCTCCCGCTCCCCACACACACACAGAGACACACACACAGATACAAAGAAAAATATCCCCCGTATGGCCTTAACAGACTCTTGGGGGCAAGTGCTGTTAGCGAGCACCTATTAAGGCCAACACGGCACACGTGGGGGTGACTGGCCAGCACCACGCCCGGCCGCCTTTATCTCCCTGGTGGCGACGGTTTACACACCACACCAGGTACTAATTTGAGGCTAAGTCGACTTAGGGGAGGCCCAGGACCGGTTCAGATAATCGTCATTGGTTTTGGGCCGTGAGCGGGAATCGAACTTGGGTCTCCAAGAAAGGGGAGCAACAGCCATCGCGGTCAGCGCTATCAAGCCACAGAGAAGAGATTCCTCACGCACGGTTGCTCCGGTTACCGAGACGGTTGCTGTGGCCAACCGAGACGGTTGCTACGGTAACAGAGAGGGGGAGGCAGTGTTCGTTTGTCGCTCGTGAAAGTTGCTCGAGGGGCATTGGAGGTCTTCAGTGGGTTTGATAACGGGGGGGGGAGGAGGTTGGGGGGGGCGTGGGGTGCTTTACCCCCCCCCCCCCCCCCACCTGTACCTCTGGTTCCCGGACGCGATGCTCCGCTCGTGATCGTCGAGCAGCAGCACGAGCCTGGACCACTCCTCCTCCACGTGCTCTGGGGTCAGGTCGGGCGGCACGCGGATGCGCCCGAAGCTGATCCACACCTGCCGCACAGCGGTCGAAGGAGGAGCTTGGAAGAAGTCCGGCGAACGTGCGGGCGGAGAACGCCGCGGTCGACGATCGATTGAGTCACACCACCGTCGTCGTCGTCATCGTAGAAGTTGTTAAGTTAGTCGTTACCACCATCATCGTCATCGTAGAAGTTGTGAAGTTAGTCATTACCACTGTCATCATAGAAGTTGTTAAGTTAGTCATTACCACCATCGTCGTCATCGTAGAAGTTGTTAAGTTAGTCATTACCACCGTCGTCGTCATCGTAGAAGTTGTTCAGTTAGTCATTACCACCATCGTCGTCATCGTAGAAGTTGTTAAGTTAGTCATTACCACCATCGTCGTCATCGTAGAAGTTGTTCAGTTAGTCATTACCACCGTCGTCGTCATCGTAGAAGTTGTTCAGTTAGTCATTACCACCATCGTCGTCATCGTAGAAGTTGTTAAGTTAGTCATTACCACCATCGTCGTCATCGTAGAAGTTGTTAAGTTAGTCATTACCACCGTCGTCGTCATCGTAGAAGTTGTTCAGTTAGTCATTACCACCATCGTCGTCATCGTAGAAGTTGTTAAGTTAGTCATTACCACCGTCGTCGTCATCGTAGAAGTTGTTCAGTTAGTCATTACCACCATCGTCGTCATCGTAGAAGTTGTTAAGTTAGTCATTACCACCATCGTCGTCATCGTAGAAGTTGTTCAGTTAGTCATTACCACCATCGTCGTCATCGTAGAAGTTGTTAAGTTAGTCATTACCACCGTCGTCGTCATCGTAGAAGTTGTTCAGTTAGTCATTACCACCATCGTCGTCATCGTAGAAGTTGTTCAGTTAGTCATTACCACCGTCGTCGTCATCGTAGAAGTTGTTAAGTTAGTCATTACCACCGTCGTCGTCATCGTAGAAGTTGTTCAGTTAGTCATTACCACCATCGTCGTCATCGTAGAAGTTGTTAAGTTAGTCATTACCACCATCGTCGTCATCGTAGAAGTTGTTCAGTTAGTCATTACCACCGTCGTCGTCATCGTAGAAGTTGTTCAGTTAGTCATTACCACCATCGTCGTCATCGTAGAAGTTGTTAAGTTAGTCATTACCACCGTCGTCGTCATCGTAGAAGTTGTTCAGTTAGTCATTACCACCATCGTCGTCATCGTAGAAGTTGTTAAGTTAGTCATTACCACCATCGTCGTCATCGTAGAAGTTGTTCAGTTAGTCATTACCACCGTCGTCGTCATCGTAGAAGTTGTTCAGTTAGTCATTACCACCGTCGTCGTCATCGTAGAAGTTGTTCAGTTAGTCATTACCACCATCGTCGTTATCGTAGAAGTTGTTAAGTTAGTCATTACCACCGTCGTCGTCATCGTAGAAGTTGTTAAGTTAGTCATTACCACCATCGTCGTCATCGTAGAAGTTGTTCAGTTAGTCATTACCACCATCGTCGTCATCGTAGAAGTTGTTAAGTTAGTCATTACCACCATCGTCGTCATCGTAGAAGTTGTTAAGTTAGTCATTACCACCATCGTCGTCATTGTAGAAGTTGTTAAGTTAGTCATTACCACCATCGTCGTCATCGTAGAAGTTGTTAAGTTAGTCATTACCACTGTTGTCGTCATCGTAGAAGTTGTTCAGTTAGTCATTACCACCAGTCGTCGTCATCTTAGAAGTTGTTAAGTTAGTCATTACCACTGTTGTCGTCATCGTAGAAGTTGTTCAGTTAGTCATTACCACCGTCGTCATCGTAGAAGTTGTTCAGTTAGTCATTACCACCGTCGTCGTCATCGCAGAAGTTGTTAAGTTAGTCATTACCACTAGTTGTCGTCATCGTAGAAGTTGTTAAGTTAGTCATTACCACTGTCGTCATCGTAGAAGTTGTTCAGTTAGTCATTACCACTGTTGTCGTCATCGTAGAAGTTGTTCAGTTAGTCATTACCACCGTCGTCAGTCATCGCAGAAGTTGTTAAGTTAGTCATTACCACTGTCATCGTAGAAGTTGTTCAGTTAGTCATTACCACCATCGTCGTCATCGTAGAAGTTGTTAAGTTAGTCATTACCACTGTCATCGTAGAAGTTGTTCAGTTAGTCATTACCACCATCGTCGTCATCGTAGAAGTTGTTAAGTTAGTTGTTACCACCGTCGTGGTCATCGTAGAAGTTGTTAAGTTAGTCATTACCACCGTCATCGTCATCGTAGAAGTTGTTAAGTTAGTCATTACCACCGTCATCATCATCATCATCGTAGAAGTTGTTAAGTTAGTCATTACCACCATCATCGTCATCATAGAAGTTGTTAAGTTAGTCATTACCACCGTCGTCGTCATCATAGAAGTTGTTAAGTTAGTCATTACCACCGTCATCATCATCATCGTAGAAGTTGTTAAGTTAGTCATTACCACCATCATCGTCATCATAGAAGTTGTTAAGTTAGTCATTACCACCGTCGTCGTTATCATAGAAGTTGTTAAGTTAGTTGTTACCACCGTCATCATCATCATCATCGTAGAAGTTGTTAAGTTAGTCATTACCACCATCATCGTCATCATAGAAGTTGTTAAGTTAGTCATTACCACCGTCGTCATCATCATAGAAGTTGTTAAGTTAGTCATTACCACCGTCATCATCATCATCATCGTAGAAGTTGTTAAGTTAGTCATTACCACCATCATCGTCATCATAGAAGTTGTTAAGTTAGTCATTACCACCGTCGTCGTTATCATAGAAGTTGTTAAGTTAGTTGTTACCACCGTCATCATCATCGTAGAAGTTGTTAAGTTAGTCATTACCATCGTCGTCATCGTAGAAGTTGTTAAGTTAGTCATTACCACCGTCGTCGTTATCGTAGAAGTTGTTAAGTTAGTCATTACCACCATCATCGTCATCGTAGAAGTTGTTAAGTTAGTCATTACCACCGTCGTCGTCATCGTCGTGATCATCGTTGTTATCATCAACATCGCTGTGATCGTCGTTGCATCAGCGTAGTCGTTGTGATCGTTAATATCGTCGTCATCGCTGCCATCATCATCATCGGCATTGTGATCGCCATTTTCGTCGTCGTCATCAGTGTCGTCATCATCACGTGCCAATGATGTAGCCAGTCATGATTATCCCAAAATCCATTTCATCACCATCATCATATAACACACGTGTGTGTACATGCACATGTGTGTATGTACACACACGTGCGTGTGTGTGGACATGCACATGTACACACTTGTGCGTGTGTGTGCGGTGTGTAAACATCGCCTGGTGCCGGCCACCCACTCCCTGTGTGTGTGCGCACACCTCGAGAGCCTTGTACAGTGCGTAGATCTGGCTCTTCTCCTCGGCTTTAGCCACCATCTCCGTGTCCCGCAGCTCTGCAAACCAGGCGAGCACGGCCTGCAAGCCCCGAGGCAAAAAACACCGCGCCGGCGCTTCCTTCCTTCTGCCCACAAAACCCCACGGCCGCGCTCGTTGCCCACAAAGTCCTTGCCACAGGCGAACCTCGCTGATCCCGTCGAGGGTCAGACTCGACCTTCACGTGAACTCCGATCGTCCTCGCAGCGGCGGCCTTTTGGCGAACCGTCGTGCAAAGACGGTGGTCACCACGTCGTGCGCTTTCAGATGCCCTTCTGCGGCCGTCTGGAACGCTCTTCCTTCCGAAATTAGGAAGCCATTGGAGCTATGCACTTTTACATCAAGATTGAAAACATAGCCCGCATGCCCAGCCACCGAATGCCCAAGAACGGTTCTGTTTGGTCAGATAGAGGGGGCTAAATGGGCATGGCATGGGCTCGAGAAGAGATGGGCTGATGTGATTTAGAAGGATTTAGAGCTGAGTGGACTTGCCAATGGCTGGTACCAGCGGTATCAAGATCATTCTCTGTGGAGGAGGAGGTTTGCGAAGGAAGCTGCTGGACGCTGTACCTTCTATTAGCAGGGTTGGCTACGTACCGTGTGAAAGAAGTTGAACATACACACATGGCCAGTTGGAGGCAGTCGCCCTCCAGCAAAAGCGGAAGGCAGAGGAGCGATGCTCACAACAACGAGCGGAGCGCTGGGCAGCTAAAACACCGTCAACCCACTACACCTGGTTCTCTCCCGTGACCTCCCAGCAAGACTTCGAAACATCACATGGCTTCTAAGTGAAGTTAGCCTGGCACAAGAGCCATGGTGATGTCACCGCTACTTATTGGCGAATGGCGGCTGTTGTCGTCCCACGTGAATCAGTGACCTCTCTGTCACGTGGTTCAACAAAGTAAAGGGAGGGAGGGAGGGAGGCAGGCAGGCAGGCAGGGAGGCAGGTAGGGAGGGAGGGGCACCTTGGCCTCCGTCTCGTCTGCGGGCCGGGACGACTGTCGGATGCGAGCACCCTGCTGCTCGATCCAGGCGAGGAGATCTCGCACCAAGCGCTGGTACTCGTCCCAGTGCGCGTCCACCTCCTACACGGGGGAAGGGACACGGGGACATGGGGATGAGAGATGAGACACGGAGACAAGGAAACACAGGGACACGGGGGTGAGACACGGAGACAAGGAGACACGGACATTGGGGTGAGACAGAGACACCAAAACACTGAAACACACGGGGGCAGATAAACACCAGAACACAAGGACAAGGGGATATGGGGACACAGAAACACGGGAGTTAGACATGGATACATGAGGACATGAGAATATGTGGATACGGGGACACTAGGATACGGAGACATGGAGAAACAGGGACATGGAGACCCAAAGACATGGGGACATGGAGACACGGGACCCGGATACACAGGGACACGGAGACACGGGCACACAGAGACACACCTGCAGGCTGATGCCGCCAGCGGGGATTCGAGGGAAGGCGTCGTAGAGCGAGGAGACGTACGTGACGATGGACTTCTCGTCGGGGTTGGGCACATCCACATCTAGCATCATCATCATCATTGCCATCAGTAGCAGCAATTGTATCGCCGTGATCATCATCAGCAGTTACAACAGCAACATCACCAGCAAAAGCATCATCAGCAACAGAACTATCAGCAGCAGCATCATCAGCAGCGATACCAGCAGCAGGGAATCATAAATCATCAGCACCACCGTCAAAAGCAAATACAGCTGCAGCAGTAGCCACATCATCAGCAACAGCAGCAGTGTCATCAGTAACAGCATCAGATGCATGATCTCTATCATCAAACAGCCGCAGAGACACGGTCACAGATTTTTTTTTTTACTTTTTTTATTTGACTAGGTAAGGCCCACTGAGCTACGTAGCTCTTTTTCAAAAGTAACTCGGCCACAAATGAAAGCTCAACAAAGTGGCTTATCACCCGGAATGTATAGCAGCAGCCAAAGGCTCTGAACGCCCGATGATTCGAAAATGTGGAGAAAAAACCCGGAGGACGCGGACAAAATCCACGCGACCACGGAGAGAGAAACATGCAAAATCCAAATCTACAGGCATCAGGGTCGAGATCGAGCCCAGGACCTCCTGTATACCAGGCGAGGTAGCTGACATCTCGGCACCGTGGCGCCCTGACGATGAGCCACCTCCCACCTTTGACCGAGATGAAACCACGGAAAACCATGACTGAAATCCCGTGCGCGCGTGCGCATGATTTTTCTTCCTTGCCTCTGCCTTTGATGTCTCACCTTCGGGGTCCAGGAGGCGAATGACCTCGAAGTTCTCCTCGGCTGTAATGAAGGCCCGCTCGAGGTTCTCCACGTTGCTGCTCACGTAGACCTTCTCAATGTTGATGAGGTCCGGCCTGCGTGACCGGACACGGAAGGGTTAGGGGCTGGAATGAGGTGTGAAAAGTGAGGTGTGTGTGAGCACGCGGGGTGAAACCGCGGTACAAATGCCCGGTGTGCTGTAGTATTTTTTAAAATATATAAAGGGAAGAACCCCGCTGTTCGCGAGCCAGGATGGACTAAACTCTCTCTTTGTCCCTCTCTCTCCGTGCCGTTCAGTGGCCGATCCAGCTCCCCCACTCACCACCACCCCCACTCACCCCCACTACCTCCCTCCCGCCCTCCAATCCTCTCCATTGGCCGCGCGCACGCGGCAGTACAGCAGCCGTCAGTCCCCCGGCCCCGGCACCTCTCGACTCCCTTGCTCGCGATTCACACGCAGCGGTCGGGCAAGCTCGAGGGCGCGTGACGTGGAATGAGAGAGGTGGAGAAGTACCACACCGACGAATTCACAAAGACAAAGATCCCCCGTATAGCCTTGAACAGACTGTTGGTACAAGTGCTGTTAGGGGGCATCTATGTAAGCCGTCACCAAACATGGGGGGAGGGGGGGTCAGCATCATGCCCTTTGTCTTCCCAGTGCTGATGTTTATTACACACCACACCAGGAGGACCAGGAATCGTTTTAGATATTTGTCACTGGTGTTGGCCGTGAGTGGTAATTGCAGTGCGCTAACTACTGTGCCACCGCTCCCCACAATATGATGAGGGTCAATGCCACCATGACCCTCATCATCATCAAGTGACCCCCATCATCATCCCATTCACCACCATGACCCTCACTATCAACACCATGACTTCCATCATCATCAACGTGACCGCCATCATCATCAACATGACCCCCATCATAATCCCATTCACCACCATGACCCTCACCATCACCACCATGACCCCCATCATAACCACCACCATCACCGCCCTACCTGTGCTTGTGGATGATGGCGTTGAACACCTTGCCATCTCGCCACGACGTGGAGAAGTTGTCACACTTGAGGCTCGGGTAGCCGTCGATGGTGTTCCTCACCCACACCATGAGCCGGCTCTGAGCTGTCAGGTCACGGTGCTGGTCCCCCACCTCGATCTCCGACACCTGGGTAACCCCACCCCCGCCCCACCAAAACAGTGGCCCCCACAGCCCCCCACATACCCCAAGCCCGTTAGCAATTTAATGCAAATCGCAAGCTTGCAACTCCCCGGCATGCGCTGATCGACATTGGCTCACGATGGCTCGCTCCCACAATGCACTGCGTGTAGTGGTGTAACTCCCACAATGCACTCTGTGTAGTGTTGTAACTCTATTGTAGTGGTGTAACTCCCATAATGCACTGTGTGTAGTAGTGTAAATCCCACAATGCACTGCGTGTACTGGTGTAACTCCCACAATGCACTGCGTGTACTTGTGTAACTCCCACAATGCACTGCGTGTACTGGTGTAACTCCCACAATGCACTGCGTGTACTTGTGTAACTCCCACAATGCACTGCGTGTACTGGTGTAACTGCCACAATGCACTGCGTGTACTTGTGTAACTCCCACAAAGCACTGCGTGTAGTGATATAGCTGTCGTGCCGGCTACCACAATATCATGTCTTTTAATACGTAATGAACAGTTTTATTCAAACATACGAGATGCTTACTCCAGTGACAAAAGGTAATCGTGAGCGTCATTGTGGAGAATATAAATAATAAAATATGTAAGCAGACACTCCACTGTCTCCCTCACGTATCCGTCCCTCAACATTAAAAACAAATACAAGCATTTCTGCGACAACCCAACAGCCACCACAGCCTTCTGAGAGTGAATAATGTCAGCAGCATTGATCAGTACGAGCAACACTCTGGACTGGGTTCGACACCCAGTGTCTGGTCACTATAGGTCGGTCTATATTGCCGCTCCTTAAACCGTCACCAAACCGTGAACATTAAATGCGCCGCACGTGAACATAATTGGTGAGTGAGTGAGTTGGTTGGTGAATTAGTCAGTGAGTTGGTGAATTGGTGAGTCGGTGTGTAAGGGAATATGCAGATAAATTAGCAAGTGAGTGAGTTAGTAGAATAGTGAGTGAGCGAGTAAGAATCAGAATCTGTATTTGCACCGGAGGAATCCGATGAGCTATGAAGCTCTTTTTCACAGATGTCCAGGGCGTTTCACAGAGAAAGTTGGTGGATTAGTGAGTGAGTTAATGCAGATGCAAGTGGAGCTACAAGGTAAGAGACGCTCGTTCCGCGTGTCCGCAACTGTGGTGAGCGGGCGAGTGGTTGCACCTGGAAATGCAGGATCAGCGTCCATATGAGGCCCAGTGTGAGCTTGGGGCTCCCCTGGGTGATTTCCTCACTGCGGATGTTCACCAACTTGACCTGCCGCCAGGGACCGGGACAGTGGATAGAGGTGGAGAGGGGCGAGGGGGTGAAGAGGGGTGGAGAGGGGCGAGGAGGTGGAGAGCGGTGAGGGGTCCTCTCAATAAAGGGTCTTGAGGCTCAGTGAGGCGTTCTCCCGCTGCTGCTGCTGCTTCTGCTGCTCATACCTGTTTCTTGCGCAGGAACTCGAGGGCGATGTTCACGTTCTGCAGCATGTGCACCAGCATCTTGCCCTTCTCACGGGGCTGCTCGCACACACGCACACGACCACACTTGTTATGGACAAAGATCCCCCGTATAGCCTTCTATGGGCCGTTGGGCCAAGTGCTGTTGGCGAGTAGCAGCACCTGTGATGGCTATGAAGGCCGGAATGGTGCGCAAGGGGGTGGGTGGCCAGCACCATGCACGACTGGGTGAGTGTGAGCGAGTCATTGAGTGAGTGTGAGTCATTGACTGAGTGAGTGTGACTGAGTGAGTGTGTCAGTGAGTCATTGAATGAGTGAGTGTGTGAGTGAGTGAGTGAGTGTGTGAGTGAGTCATTGAGTGAGTCAGTGTGTGAGTCATTGAATGAGTGAGTGTGTGAGTGAGTGTGACTGAGCGAGTGTGTGAGTGAGTCATTGAATGAGCGAGTGTGAGTGAGTCATTGAGTGAGTGAGTGTGAGTGGGTGAGTGTATGAGCGTGTGTGCGTACGGGTATTCTTCACGAACCAGTTTTTCCCCGGACAGCACTTCCAGGAGACACAAGAGGTTGTGTCCATCCCGGAGATCGACGTACAGATCATCGACACGCCTCTTGGCCTACCCGAAAGGCACACGGGACACGCGGGAGAACACAGCCAATGAATCAGAATCAGAATATTGATTTACTCCTGGAGGAATCCCATTAATCATAAAGCTCACCTGCAGTGTGGCGAGTGAGTTAAAGGATGAGTGAGTGGGTGAGTGGTGTATTGTTGTGACCTGCAGTGTGGTGGTTGAGCGAAGAGGTGAGTAGGTAAGGGAGTGGGTGAGTAGGTGAGGGAGTGGGTGAGTAGGTGAGTGAGTGGGTACATTGTTGTGACCTGCAGTGTGGTGGTTGAGCGAAGAGGTGAGTAGGTGAGGGAGTGGGTGAGTAGGTGAGTAGGTGAGCTGTTGTGACCTGCAGTGTGGTGGTTGAGTGAGTGAATCAGAAACAGAATATTTATTGACACTGGAGGAATCAGATGAGCTATAAAGCTCTTTTACACAGATGTCCAGTCGGGGCGGGTCAGAACGTTACAACAACCAACAGTACAAAAACACGATGGGAGTGCAAAGTACACGAAAGGTAAACATATCACTTAAAATATATATCCAAATAAACACTCAACTATTTTTTCATCTTACCAGGCAAAGCCCATTGAGCTACGAGTGAGCCACAAAGCATTTCGAAACATCGTCGTCGTCGTCATCATCATCAGCCGTGGTCTATCCACTGTTGGTCTCCCCGACCCGCCACCGTCATCTGCCACGATCTGGCGATGCGATGACCCACCAAAGGTCCCCCGTGTAGCCTTAACAGACTGTTGGGGCAAGTGCTGTTAGCGAGCAGCACCTATGAAGGCCGGAACGGTACACCAGGGGGTGAGTGGCCAGCACCACGCCCGACCGCTTTTGTCTCCCCAGTGGCAATGTTTACACACCAGGTACTCATTTGAGGCTGAGTCTATCTAGGGGAGACCCAGGAGCGGTTCAGATAATCGTCGCTGGTGTTGTCCGTGAGCGGGGAATCGAACTCGGGCACTGGGTTCGTAGCACAGAGACACACAACACAGAGACACACACAGAGCGACACACACACAGAGACACACACACAGAGACACACACATAGACACACAGAGCGACACACACACAGCGACACACACACAGAGACACACACACACTGAGACACACACACACAGATACACACACAGAGACACACACAGAGCGACACACACACAGCGACACACACAAAAACACACACAGAGACACACACACAGAAACACACAGACACACACACAGAGACACACACACAGACACACACACACAGAGCGACACACACACACAGAGACACACACCGACACACACACACAAAGACACACACACAGAGACACACACACACAGAGACACACATACAGACACACAGCAGACACACACACAGACACACACACAGACACACACACACAGCGACACACACACAGACACACACACACGATACCTCACCTTCTGCAGGTGCTTGTTCACCCACTTGGTGAAGGTTTTCTTTTGAACTCTCTCCCTCTCATCTGCGAGTGGGGGAGGAGGGGGGGGGGGTCATCAACGGCGGTGGGGGGTGGAGAGGGGAGAGAATTGTAAAGGTGGATTAATTTTCATCGTCATTAGCGGCACCTTCCCTAATGAGCAACACTAACGAGATGCGCCGTTCTCCCTTGACGTACGCGTGCGTGTTGAACTTCTTTCGCATCCGTACGTAGCCAACCGTGCGGGGGAAAGACAATAAACTGAACAACAAAAAGCACTTTGAATAAATTCGTTTTAAAAGTGCACAGATCCAGTAGCTTCCTAATACAGGAAGGAAGAGCGTTCCAGACGGCCGCAGAAGCGCATCCGAAAAACGCGCGATGCGGTGAACGCCGTCTTTTGTTCGATGGCCCAGCCCCAAAGTCGCTGCGAGTGTGACCGGAGTTTGCGTGATGGTTTATCATCCTTGACGAGATCGGCACGGTATCGTGTTTCATTTGTGGCGAATGTAATTGACTCTCCTCGAAGACGCCCGTGGAACCGTCAACCGCATCATCGGAACATCGACAACAGGCCACGAAGCATCGCATCTCCATCACACGTGGAGCATTGAAGACGCGGTTGTGCCGAATTATGGACCTTTTATTAAACCCACAGAGACACATAGAGACTCACGGAGACCCAGAGACCCAAAGAGATACACAGAGACGCATAGATACGCATGTAGACCCATAGAGACCCATAGAGATACACCGAGACCCATAGATACGCATGTAAACCCATAGAGACCCATAGAGATACACAGATACCCATAGACACGCATGTAGACCCATAGGGATACATTAAAGACAAGCCACGTGAGTGTGATTGTGGCCACAGAACCCAAATAATGGACCTTTTAGTAAACCCACATAGACACATAGAGACTCATGGAGACCCATAGAGACCCACAGAGACCCATAGAGATACACAAAAGACAATGGACATCAGTGTGATTGTGTCAACGTTAGTCCAACGGTTCAAAACCCCCAAGCTAGCAACGTCGTTGGCATTGTTGTAACTGGGCTGTTGACATGTCCCCTAACCAGCACTGCCGGGGGTGATGGGAGATTCCCCGCCTCCGGTTAAAAGCCGGGTCAGACCCGGGACAGGTGGCAACCGGGGTCGCTGGCACGAGGGTGGGGTGGTGGTGGTGGAGATCTTCCGGAGCTGAGGATGCAAGAGATGACGACTCTCCCCGCGTCAATAATGGATGAGCTGCGAGCGCACAATGCACGCGGCACGCCATCAATAATGTAGCGCGGAGCGCTCATCGCGACGGCGGCGGCGAGCGTGTCGAGAGCGTGGAGAGACAAACACGCACATCGTCACCCCGCAGTGGCGTGGGGGGCGGGCGGGCGGGTGAAAGGGGGGGGGTGGCTGGTGGGGGGGAGGGGGGAACGGGGAAGTGTGGGCGAGAGGAGGGAGGGGGGGAACGGGGGGGGGGTGGGCGAGAGGGGGGAGGAGGGGAACGGAGGGGTGAGCGAGAGGGGGGGAACGGGGGGTGGGCGAGAGGGGGGAGGGGGGGAACGGAGGGGTGAGCGAGAGGGGGGGAACGGGGGGTGGGCGAGAGGGGGGAGGGGGGGAACGGAGGGGTGAGCGAGAGGGGGGGAACGGAAGGGCGTGGGGGGAGGGGGGGAACAGAAGGGCGTGGGCGAGAGGGGGGGAACGGGGGGGGGGGGGTGGGCGAGAGAGGAGAGGGGGGGGAACGGGGGGAGTGGGCGGGGGGGGGGGGCGGGGGGGCGGGGAGAACAGGGGGGGTGGGCAAGAGGGGGGAACGGAAGGGCGTGGGCGAGAGGGGGGAGGGGGGAACGGGGGGGTGGGCGAGAGGGGGGAACGGAAGAGGGTGGGCGAGAGGGGGGTGGGGGGAAACGGGGGGGGGGGGTGGCCGGGGGGGGGAGAACGGGGGGAGTGGGCGAGAGGGGGGAACGGGTGGGGTGGGCGAGAGGGGGTGGGGGGAAACGGAGGTGGGGGTGGGCGAGAGGGGGGGTCATAGAGACAGTGGGGGGGGAACCTTGACAACTTCCTTGTCACCTCGCAGCAGCCCCCAGCCGGCTTTGAGGAGTTTCACAAACCTCTCTGTACGTGACCCACCAACTCCCTGTGTCTCCAAACTTCTTTCGCACCGTACACAGCCAGCCGTGCTAAGCGGAGGTGTGTGCGTGTGTGTCTTTTGTACGCAGGGTATTTCGTGTGCGAGTATTGTGTGTGAGAGAGAGAGAGTATTTTACGCGTGTGTGTGTGAATATTTTAGCGCGATATTACTTGCATGCTGCTACTACAGTCAAGTCTCAAATTAAATTTCAGAAGAGTTCTTTAAGGGATATTTTGATAAAATGTTTAATGTTCAATCTAGATTTGAGCGCAAGCGCACAATGCAGAGGTTTTTTTTTGTATACGCACGGTTGGCTACGTACGGTACGAAAGAAGTCCACCATACACATTCAAACTAACCTTTGTTTTATTTAACCAAATAACGCCCACTGAGCTCTGTATCACTTTGTCACAAGCGGCCCGGCGACAAATGACAGCGCAATGAAGTGGCGTGTTGAGTGGACATTTCAAGCAGTCAAACACTCTACACGCGCGACGTTGATAACACTGGTCAACACACTTTTTTTGGCATAAGGTATTCCAACGGATTTAAGGTAATTTTGGGGTGCTGATTCCAAATCTGGCATCAGTTTTTGTCTATCACATCAGGTTTTTGAGATATCAAATATTGCCTTTTCAATTAAAACTGCAAAAGAAAAATATTAAATATATGTGGATATCTACATAAAATTATATTATAAACACACTATCCTAAAAATACAGCACCATATTTTAACACTAAAGCAGTCACTGACTCGCAACAACTTGCAATCATAAGTGACAGAGTTAATTTCGGGCAAAATCTATTAAAATGGGGTATGCCGATAGCATAAAAATGAGATGTGATAGAGCAAATCTGAGATCAGATTTGGAATCAGCACCCTGAAATTAGTCTAAAACAGCTGCAAAAGTCCAGACCAGAAAACAATGTTTTTTTTGTTGACCAGTGTTATACACGTGGAGGACAACCCCGCAGAAACCTGAGAAAACCCCACGCGGCCACAGAAGAGAGAGAGAGACCGCAGACTCCAGCAGGCGTCAGGGTCGGGATCGCACCCACGACCTCCTGTACACCAGGCGAGGTAGTCAACATCTCTAGAGAGACAGAGAGAGACGCAGACTCCAAATATACAGCAGCAGCAGGCATCGTCAGGGTCGGGATCGCACCCACGACCTCCTGTACACCAGGCGAGGGAGTTAACATCTCGCCACCGTGGCGGTCCACGACTGCTGTGCCCGGCGAAAACCCCAGAGAATAGAGAGGAGGAACAGCCCGAACTGAGACTCTGCGTCAATCTACTTGCTGTACTCCCCCCAGCCGCGCAAGGCTGTGTTGATACCATCGCAAAGATACATCAAGGTCGTGATCACGAATTCCTACGCGAGTTTGCGGCGATCTCAAAGTCCACGCGTCCGTGACGGCGACATGCCTGTCAGCCCCTTATCAGCGCCCCTACCTTATTTCAGACCAATTCCGACCTTAGTGGTCGCCTCGTGCCGTTATAAATCCCAATGTTTATCCTACAAAGTCCCATCACAAGGGAAAACGCAAACAAATAAGACGCTTTTTTGCACGCATCGAAACGGCTGTACGCCCGTATGGACCTGAAAACTCAATTTCCCTGTACAAGAATACGGGGTTCTAGATTTGAAGCTTTCGTGGCTGCAAGGATTCATACTCTTAGGTTTTTCGGTAAAGTCACGTAGGTAAAAAAAAACAAATAATAAAAACATTATGGAAATAATAATAGAAATAAAATAATAAATCACAATAATAAATCATCATTTTATTTCTATTACTATTTCAATTATTTTATTATTATTTACTTTTTACCTACGTGACTTTACCGAAAAACCTAAGAGTAATAATACGGGGTTTTAAACCGTATGGGCTGACAGGCGTGGTGGCTATGCCACAGAGAGCCTTGAGTGACGGCGCTCCACGAACGTGAAACGTGGCTCCAGTGAATGAGTTTCGCTTCGTGTCTGTTGCACGTGAATGGGGGAGGACTCAACAGCGCGGCCGTCATAAGCACCGTGTGCGTGTCCTTAATAGGAAAAATGTGTATGTAAGAGGCGACGTTTCGAGCGATGGCCCTTCTTCGAAGCACATAGAGAGGGCCAAAGAGGTCGTAGAGTGACCTATATAAAGGGATATTTGCTCGAAACGTCGCCTACTATATTTATTAATGTGTAAGGCCAACACTGTTATTGATGCATGTGTTGAGTGGTACAAGAGCCGGAATATTGTAACAAAAAATCGAATGACCTGACGTCTTTGAGACCACTTCAGTTCAAAACCACGCACATTTTATAATACAACTCGACACGCACAATAATCGCATTCAACTTCTCTAAATCCTCACATCCCCCCGTCTCTCTCCTCTCTCCCTTCCATCTTTCTCTCTCCCTCCCTCCCATCTCTCTCCAATTTCTCTTTCTCCTCTCTCTCCTCTCTCTCGCCCATCTCTCTCTCCATCTCTCTCCCATCTCATCTCTTCCATCTATCTCTCTCCTCTCTCTCGCCCACCTCTCTTCCTCTCTCTCCTGACTCTCATACCGAGCGGCACCTGTTGCGGAAAATTCAAAAACCCAGACCGGAGCACATTCGCGGTGGCACCTGGAGTGCCTCCTGACCTTCATGTAACCTGACAAAGACAAAGGCCCCCCTACACGAAGCGAGTGCCTCCTGACCTTCATGTAACCTGACAAAGACAAAGACAAAGGCCCCCCTATAGCCTTTAACAGACTTTTGGGGCAAGTGCTAATCGCGAGCACCTATGAAGGTCGGCACGACACACAAGGGAGTGGGTGCCCAGCACCACGCCCGACCGCCTTTATCTCCCCAGTGGCGATGTTTATGCTCCACACCAGGTACTCATTGGAGGCTGAGTCGACCTCGGGGAGGCCCACAACCGGTTCAGATAATCGTCACTGGTGTTGGCCGTGAGCTGGAATCGAACTCGGGTGGCCGGGTTCATAGTGCAGCGCGCTAACCGCTACACTACCGCTCCCCCACCGCTCCCAACAAGACAAATATCCCTCGTGTTACCGCTCTCAACACACACGCACGCCCTATATAAATGTAAGCATAGCGTATCACCCACGTGCAATAATGGTTAGTGTTTTACGCCTTTGTATACACATCTCGTTTACGTACATTACGGAGCATGGCTCTTAGCTCAGGAATGTGCTATAAATCCTCTTCCTCCACCCTGGACCCACCTTGGCAAGGCGCGTTACTGTTCGATGACGCAACGATTGCGACACTGACGCGTTGACAACACAACGGTGACATATCGTAATTGTCGTGTCCAGCACTTGGCCAATCCACTGCTCGCCTGGTATACAGGATGCCGTGGCTTCAATCCCCACCCTGCCGCCTGCTGTATAGAGTTTGCGTGCCTCTTCTCCCCGTGATCGCATGGGATTTTTCTCCGTGTTCCTCTGGCCGGTTTTTCCCCACCACATTCAAAAACATTCGTTCAGAGTAATTGGCTGCTCTAGATTTCCACGCGAAAAGCCACCCACCTTTTTAGCGATCACTTGTGATGGCTAGGTCGCTTCTGAAAAATAGCTCTTTAGCTCAATGGGCCTTACCTGGTAAGATAATAAAAACACAATCTAGATTTAAAGCTTTCGTGACTACATAGGTGGCTTTTCCGAAAGAATCAAAGAGTATTTAACAAAAACAGTTTAGTTCGTAAAATAAATGTCTACATTTTTGTTTCACAAATGGTAATAGATGGCGATTAGCCCACTCTGCTGAACTACCTTCACCCGACGAGCCAGAGGAGGTTATGGCAGAACACCTTCACCCGACGCCCACGGCAAGAAGGGAGCTTCACGACGTTTGTGCGTGCGGTGATCCACCAACCATGGCTGCTGCCTTCCCAGCGAATCTCTCTCTGTGTCTGTACCTGCGAGTGCTGTTGGCCGCAGCGGACCGGGCCCTGCCCTGCCCGCGTGAGATCACGGCCCCTCTAATTCGGTATCAACGATGCCGTAGGGAGGGGATGGGGGAGTTAGTGGGGGCGCGTGTGAGTCACTCGGATACATTAAAATGCTGCAACCTGTTCACTTATCCGCGTGTACAAACAGTGCCACGCTCGCGGTGACGTTTAATCCCGTTCATTTTTATCCCTCGCAGCCACTGCGCGTTGTGAAATCGAGTGGCTCGATGAAGATAGGAATGTGCGGTGGTGTTTTTAGGGCGGGTTACGAGGTTTTATTTAGATGTTATATATCGAGAGAGCGAGCGAGCGCAGGAAATACGACGTCGGTAATCGTCAACGTCACTGCGCCCATCGCATTCGGTTACCCAGAAAGGTCCTTAGCGAAGCGCCGTGGCTCATTGTGAAGAGGGCCCTGTCCCTTGAGATGCTTGAGCCAGTTGTTGTTGTCGAGAGAAGCGACGCTACGGTCAGCAGCCCACACTCGACACTTGCAATCCAGACGTCGGCCGGTTAGATTCCATCTACCGGCGCGGCGTTTGTAACAATGTGGCCAAGTTTCTTAAATTCCTTCATCGCCCCCCCCCCCTCCCCGCCACCGCCTCCTCTCTCCCCAGCAGCATCCCTGCGTGCACTCTGATTAGTCCATCGGCAGACCGCGAGTGGTGGAATAAAGTGTGGGTACGCACACCACTTTCCACAAACGTCTGGATCAGCCGTAGAAAGCGGGGCCCCAAACAACAACGACAACAACAACAAAAACCTACAGCTCCATCCGTCGGAGGGGCCCTTCCGCCGAGCAGTGCGCAATTGCAGGGCCTGCGCCTTTGCCTTTTTTGTACTGAGAACCGAGGCGCAAACCGTGACGGCACGGGTCGCTTGGGTCGCTGTGCCGTCTTGGTCTTTACGTCGCCGATTGCCCTTGTCGGCGCATCCCGTTCCCCGAATAATATGCCGCGTTCCCCACTTTGAGAACCGTTGATCGGTTCTCAAAACAGGTTACCGGTTTACTTGGTTTATCGTTCAGCAAACCGGAACTCTTCAGCCGATGAAAAGCGTTGCCTAGTCTCGAAACTCCCCCCCCACCACTCTGCAGTTTTGCTTCGTAATGTTTGGCCGCTTCTTTGAAAAACGACATCACAGGAAGAACAAAAAAAACAACCTGAAAGCGTCGTCAAGAGCAAAAGCCATTGATAGCGATATCATAATTAGTTATTGATCCAGGACACGCTGAGGGGTCTTTTTTCAGGAGGGTCCTGCTTCTGCTGCTGCTGCTGCTACGTTGAGGTATGTTGTGTTTGTGTGTGTGTGTAACGTGTCTTTCGTCAGATGTTTTCAGCCAGTGAGTGACGACGAGTCAGGCTCGTTATAGAAAGTGGGGAGTGACACCTGGAGCGACAAATTTGCACGTGGCGTTCGAGAGAGCGAGAGATAGAGAAGCCGCCCGGGTCAACACGATTCCACACCCCACGCTCTCGAGCAGTGATTATTCTTGACCCATGAGTTGCACGCACCCCCTGGGCGTGCCAGATGCCCTTTCTGTGGGTGCGAGACGTGGCTAGATTTTCTTTTTAGAAGCTAAATCATCGAAAAGACCAATTAAATGAAAAACCAAACAAATGTCTGACCCTCTCCACCTCTAGGTGCGTGGCGTCATTTATGGACGACCCCAAAGGGGGGTGCAAGGCTGCAGCAAAAGATCTAGAAACAATGCAGTCTAAAGCCATTGATGGACACTACCTGGGGAGTCGGCCCGCTCCACCGGTGGTGCTACACGACCCACGGTTTTGCCCCCCCCCCCAACCCCCCACCAACGCACTGGCAGATTCGCGGTGGTGGTGATGGTTGTGCTGGTTGTTGTTGGTGGTGGCGGAGGAGGCTTCTCTCCCTGAACGTTCAACTTGCGGAGGAAAATATCCACAACCCCCCACCGTCATCGCTAACACCGCAGCCGCACGCACGCGGTGTCCTCGAAGGCCCAAGACTGACTCCCCGTACAAAGCTCGTGCCAAACTTTCTCCAATCCCCGCCACCGCCACCGCCACCACCACCACCCACCCCTCCCCAGCATTTCCTTCCCAACACCTTGCTCATAGCCCGCTGTGTTGTCAATCATTTGCAGACGTTGAGGTCTAAAATGGGTGGGATGGCGGGGGGGAGGTCAAGAAGGCGGAGGGCATTGCCTTAACGACGCAACACACTCAGAGGCGTCGCCGTTTGCCCGCCGCTCGGGGCGAGCGAGTGCTCTGTGCGTCACTGATGTTGGCCGTGAAGAGCGGGAAGTCCAAATTCGGGCCGCCGAGTTCGTGGCTCGATGTGCTCGCCGCTGCGCTACCTCTGCCCCACGCCAAGAGAACATTAAAATAAGTAATGTTTTTAAAAACACTTTTTTTTAAACACGCTTTTATGAAATCTACTAGTAATGGCAGAACTCCACGTCTCCAATAAGTGGCCCCGAAGCTTGCCACAACGTAAGGGGATCGTGGGCAATTACAGCCAACGTCAGTTGAGCGTGGACAATTAGATTGAAGCCGAAACATAACGTATAAAAAATCATGTTTAAAAATATTTTTCTTATTTTTTATGACAGAATATACTATTGTCATCAGTATGACATAAGTATAACATGTTTGCAGTCGATACCACATTGGGAAGTGGGTTAAAATTGAGCTACAAGATTTGAGGATACAACAACGACAACAACAACGACAACAACAACAACGGCAACAGACAGAGTGAGTTAAAAGAAAGCGTGTAAACACACAAAGACCCCCCGGGGTAGATGTTTACGAGCACCTGTGAATCCCCGGAACGGCGCACGACGAAATGGGTGGCCAACACCAATCGCGCCCGGCCGCCTTTGTCTCCCCTTTGTCCGATGTTTACACACCGCCTCCAGGTACTCATTTAAGGCTGAACCAACCTAGGGGAGGCCCGTGACCGGCTCAAATATTCGCCACTGTTCTATTGGTCGAGAGCGGGAGTTGAATTCGTGTCGCCGGCTGCGCGTTCACCACGATACAAAGACAAAGGTCACCCGTGTAGCCTTTAACAGACTGCTGGGGCGAGTGATGTTAGCGAGCACCTATTAAGACCGGGGTAGACGCAAACAAACACACACACGAGGCGATGGCGTGTCCATCACACACCTTCCCACTCTGCACCATCTACATCATTCGGTCAGCCGCGGCCGAGACTAAGCGAGTTCTGAATCACCCCGCATTGGTTCCCTCCAGGTTCGATCTTAATTTGGAGCTTTCGTTCGGTCTGCGCCGGATCGCAGTCGTCTCGCTCAGGTGCCCTCAAGCTGCCCTCACCTGCACGCGGCAGGGGCTCAGCGCACAGCGGTCGAGGCCGATTGATGACTCAGCACTCCGTCACTCACTCGGGGTCACTCGCTCACTCGCCGGCGGCCAATCGCCTCCTTATCGCTCTTCTACCGCTACTATGACTACTGCTGCCATGGTTACCGTGTCCGTGAACTCCGCTCATTGGTCCACTCGGTCACTCGCTCACTCACCGGCAGTCAATCGCCTCCCTATCACTCTTCTACCGCTACTATGACTACTGCTGCCATGGTTACCGTGTCCGTGAACTCCGCTCATTGGTCCACTCGGTCATTCGCTCGCTCACCGGCAGTCAGTGGTCCTGTAAGGACGTCAACTTTGCAACGAGCTCCCGTGATGATTATGGACTCAATGTGAGCAACGCGTGGATCGAGTATTCGCCCGTGTCTGTACGAGTGGACGCTCGGATGTAGACACATACACAGAGACGCGCATAGACACAAGCAAAAACCAAGACCCCCCCCCCCCCCCCCGTATAGCCTTAGCAGACTGTTGGGGCAAGTGCTGTTGGTGAACGGCACACGAGGGGATGGGTGTCCAGCACCACGCCCGCCGCTGTTGTTTGTCTAATAGTGATGATTACACACCGCACCAGGTACTCATTTGAGGTTGAGTCGACCTACAAATAGACATAGACACACACCGACAGCGTCAGACATGGGCACAGACGTTCGCTTCACCAGCTGATGCGCAGAGGCGCATATAGATTACGGTCGCTGCATGTACCTCATCATTACGGAGTCTCAACGCATCCGTGATCAATGAAGGGTACGAACCACGTGGTTTTCCTTTCCACAAAACAACAACCTGGTAGCAGGTTTTTGTTGTGTGTGCTTGTGTGTATAATTATAATTGTGGGTAGCAAGTGAGTTGCGCGGTCAGCGCGTTACACTACGAACCCGGCGACACGAGTTCGATCCCCGCTCACGGCCAAAGCAGTGACGATTATCTGAACCGGTCATGGGCCTCCGCTAGGTCGACTCAGCCTCAAATGAGTACCTTGTGCAATGTGTAAACATCAGCACTTGGAGAGACAAAAGCGGCCGGGAGCGGTGCTGGCCACCCGCCCCCTTCATGTGCCGTGCCGGCCTTCATAAGTCCTCGCTAACAGCACTTGCCCCAAAAAGTATGCTAAGTCTATCCGGGGGATCTTTATATTTGTCAACAGGTGCTCGCTAACTGAACATAACTTGCCAAAGAGTAGAGCATGTTATAGATATCCGGAGGATCTTTATCTTTGTCAACAGGTGCTCGCTAACTGAACAGAACTTGCCAAAGAGTAGAGCATGTTATGGCTATTCGGGGGATCTTTGTCAACAGGTGCTCGCTAACTGAACAGAACTTGCCCCATGAGGTTTCGTGGAGCAAGTCGTGCAGCTATCTGTCTCTGTGATGCCTGCGTGCCCCATTGTGCGAGGCCGTGCGGTTTCACCAAGCTTTGACCCGGCCCCATCCAGCCGTGACCTTAGCTGGCCCGGTTTCAACCTGAAACTCAAACAAATCGCTCGAACGCTAACCTCGCCCTGCTGGGCGGAGCGCCGGCGCGTTGGTTCGCACAGCGAGTTCTCCCTCGAATTCGATTCCCGGCCACGGGCAAGGTTTCGTGGAAAAGTGCAATTTGAATTAATCGACCCATGTGTTCTCCCCTCGGTCGACTCTTCACTTGCCCTCCAGACGGTCGGTTCGGGGGTGATCTCTGCGTCTGTGTGTGAGCGTGACCACGGCAGTGAGCCCGCACGGCGGCGCTTTGAAGTCGTCGCCGCCTTCGTCTGTTGTGGGTCGTCTGTGCGGGTGTGTGTGTGCCTGTTGCCCCGAAAGTCTGCAAACGGCGATATGGGGTGGGTCTTTGTCTTTGTTGACCGAGTGGATAGCGAAGTCACGCAAGCCACGTGTTTGTCACAGAGCAAAGATCCCCCTGCGTAGCCTCGAAGACTGTGGGAGCCGAGTGGAACGGTGGCCGGCTCCACACCCGGCCGCCTTTGTCTCCCCCACTGTTGATGTTTACCCGACCGTTCACCACGCCGTACACATTTAAGGCTGAGTCGACTCGTGGGAGACCCAGGACCGGTGCGTTTCGGCTAGCGCTTGCCTCCGAGATCGTCATCCTTGGCCGGGTGGCCGGTTTCGTCGCTCGGCGCGCTAACCACCTCGCCCACCGCTCCTCGCCCCGCCGGACGAGAGCGCACGCGAACAAACCGAGCCACGGCCACCTCGTGTGTGTGCTCATGGGCTTAACTCGCCACGCTGCATCGCGTCACGTCCCACGTGTGAACGTCCCGAGCGGCTGATGCGCGCGCCACGCGTAGTCCGTGCTGCTGGGGGGAAGGGAGCGGTGGCGCTGCGGTTAGCGCACACGGCGCGGCGAATCCGGCAGGCGACCTTGCGACCTGCTGAGCACGATTCAGGTCCTGGGTCATCCCCCCCTACCCCACTATTCCCACTATTCCCACCCCCGGTCCTCTTCTGGATCGACTCAGCCGTAAATGAGTAACCTGATGTGACGTGTACAAGAGAAATTAGTACTGGGGAGACAAATGCGGCCGGGCGTGGTTCTGGTGACATCGAACGCGCCACCACCTCCTACACCACCCAACCTGACACCTTCCCCCACCCCCCACCTCGTGCGCGCTTGCCCCAACAGTCTGGAACGTGACACGGGGGATTCTTTTCCTTGTGTACAGACTGACACACGGACCCCTATCTGGTTCAAGGCTCTCTCACCTGCACAGCGACTGAGCGTGCGTGTGTGTGCGCGTGTGTGTGTGCGTGTGTACGTGTGCTACCGGGCTGTCGTCCGTCGTGACAAGAGGGTGCGGTTATGATACACATCGTGAGATGTAGATGTCGAGTTTTTCACGATGATGGTGATGATGGTGTTGAAGCTGGAGATGTTTGTGATGATGGTGGTGGTGGTGATGATGTCGTCATTGTAATTGTGACAGCGGTGATAGCAATTATGATTGTGTCTGTTGGTGGTAGTGGTGATGGTGATGATGATGTAGTGGTGTTTACGATTGTGGAGTGGTAATGATGATGCTGTATTATTGGTGATGGTGGTGATGATGGTGCAGTGGTGATATTGGTGGTGAAATGACTCGATAGATTTGTATTTGTGGCGATTATGATCATGACGTTTGTTATTACGACGCATTTTCCCGATCATGCGTGATTGACAATGATGCCAGTGTTGTGGTGGTGGTGATGATGGCGACAGTGGTGTAATGATGATGATGACAGAGTGATGCTGGTGACGGTGTTTGCTAATCGTGTGATGATGAGAATGGAGCGATGGTGGTTATGGTGACAGTGATGATGATGATGACCGAGTGATGGTGATAATTCCAGTGATGAGTTGGTCGTGGTGGTTGTAGTAGTGTCACAATGATGCTGATAACAATGATACAATGATGCTGATAACAATAATAAAATAGCCTCAGCTGATGATGATGCAGCAACTGATGAAGATGATGATGGTGTCACGATACCTTGCTTATTGTGTATTTTCCCATCAATCGCTTCCTTCTTCACTTCATCGAGTGCACTCATAGCGTCTTCAGCAGCAGCAGCAGCAGGAACAACACAGGTCCAAACTCAACCCCGCGTGTCAACTAACCTCATAGGGTACAGCGCGCGTGGACTAACACACAACGCGGGCTAACACCTGGGCTAACACACCGCGTAAACACAGGTGTACTAACACGTGGACTAACACACCGCGTAAACGCAGGTGTACTAACACGTGGACTAACACAGAGCACGGGCTAACACGTGGACTAACACACCGCGTAAACACAGCGTGGACTAACAGGTGGACTAACCCGCAGCTAATCAGAATTCACAGCAGCCCAAACGATTCTACTGAATGCCACAGCAAGCACCTAGGGCTGGCATTCGTCACCAATAACGCTGCGCTCACGCCAACGAGTTGAAAAACTAACAAATGGATTGCTGGAGGTGCCAGTTTGGTCCGCTACACTGCACTGAACGCGTAGCAGCTGAAGTCGTGTATGAAGGGTGTGTGTGTGTGCGCGTGTGTGTTGGGTGGGGACCCTGTGGGTGGGTGTGGAGTTGTGTATTTCGTGTGTGTGTGTTTTGGTGGGGACGCTGTATATGTGTGTGTGTGTGAATATGTGTTACAGGCTATACGGGGGATCTTTGTCTTTGTAAATATGTGGGGAGCGGTAGTGTAGCGGTTAGCACGTTGTGCTCCGAACCCGGCGAGAAAAGGTTCGATTCCCGCTCACTGCCAACACCGGGGCGATTTTATGAACCGGTCCTGGGCCTCCCCCTAGGTGGACTCAACCTCAAATGAGTAACTGGTGTGGTGTGTATTCATAGCCACTGGTGGAGACAAAGGCGGTCGGGCGTGGTGTTGGCCACCCACACCCTCGTGTGCCGTGCGGGCCTTCATAGGTGCTACTCGCTAACAGCACTTGGAGAGAGAATCGGTTTTCCCATTTTTTCTGGCAACAAAACAGCTGTGTTAAGATGTTAAAACACCAAACTGAAACCTTTTACAAGGAATCATGTCTGCGTTAACCACAATGTTTGTGGTCAGAATGCAAACAAAAAACATACTCTGATAATATTTGCCTTGTCTTTGAAACTGTTTGGTCCACACCAGAGACATCTTTCTTTTGAACCTCGTCTCAAAACGGTGTTAGACCTCTGGTCTAACACCGTTTCAAAGACAATGCATATATTATCAGAGTATGTTTTTTATTTGCATTCTGACCACAAGTATTGTGGTTAGTGCAGACATGATTCCTTGTAAAAGGTTTAATTTTGGTGTTTTAACAAATTAACACCTGTTTAGTTTCCAGAAAAAAAGGGGGAAAAACCTATTCTCATATTTTGGTACTGGTAAAGGAGGTCCCATGATGTATCACTTGGAGACTCAAACCGAGTGCGTACGGTCCAGTGTGTAAAACACCAGCAGTGGGAAAGACAAACGCGACCGGGCGTGGTGCCGGTCACACTCAGGTACTGGCTAAAGAGCACTTGCCCCAGCAGCCTGTGCAGGCTATACGGGGGGGGGTAATCTTTGTCTGTGCATGGTGCGTGGGTTTGTTTTTGAGTGGGAGTGGTCCTCTATGCCTCCTTATCGCGTCAGGTTCACGAGGCTATTGGCTGTGGGTGCGGCCAGGGTTCGCGTTGTGGCAGCGACGATACACAAAATACAAAGGTCCCCACCCCCCGTATAGCCTTCGGCATACCGTTGGGGCAAGTGCTGTTAGCGAGCAGCACCGCAGCGATGATGTCTACCCACCATCGCACGAGCTTCTCATTATAAGGCTGAGTCGACCTAGGGGACGCCCGTGACCGGTCGAGACATTCGCCACGAAACATTGGCCGTGAGCCGGAATCGAACTCGGGTTGGCGGGTTCTTAGCGCACAAACGCACAGACACGCACGCACGCACGCGCAGCTAAACGCGGATAACAACGCACAGGCACGCACGCGCCCACCTTCATGACGACGCAGCGGTCACACCGAAACAACACACGCGCACAAAGGTGCCCCGTGTAGCCCTAACAGACTGTCGGGGCAAGTGCTGTTAGCGAGCAGCCCCGATGAAGACCCCCATGTGACACCGACACGCACACACAACAAAGACAAAGATCCCCCGTGTAGCCTTAACAGACTGTCGGGGCAAGGGCTGTTACCTATAAAGGTCGCAACGGCACACGAGGGGGTGGGTGGCCAACACCACACCCGACCGCCTTTGTCTCCCCAGTGGCGATGTTTACACACCGCCACCAGGTACTCATTTGAGGCTGAGTCGACCTAGGGGAGGCCCAGGACCGGTTCAGACAATTGTCACCGTGGTGTTGGCCGTGAGCTGGAATCGAACTCGCGAAGCGGGGATCATAGCGCAGCGTAGCGCTAACCGCTACATGAATAAAATCAACCCCACACACACACACACGTGCGGGATGACTAATCATCCTCTACACCTCCTACCTACCAACCCTCGACCGCTACCGCCGGTACCCTTGCGCCAACGCCCGGGGTATCCCCCGCGACGATCGTCCCTTGCGGGAGGTCACCTTGGCGAGTCGCCCCATCCCCCCCCACCCAGTTTCAGTTTCATTTATTAGGATTTACCCTGTGAGTCATTCGGCTCTTGATTTGGGTTCAACCGCAACAAACAATAAAATTACAAGATACACCTAAAATTAATTGTACGCAAATCTAAACATCGCATACGTAAACAATAAAATAATTACAGAAAAAGCACAACCCGTCCATGCTGCGTACAAAAAGTGCCAAAAATTCCCCGTCTCCCCCTCACCCCACCACCCCCCCCCCCACGCGTCCCCTTCACCTGCAGTGGCGCCGCTACCGAGTGTGGTGCAGGCGGTGCAACTGCCACCCGGGTGGACCCCCCCCTTCCCTCGCCACCTCCCTCCACGGGCTTGCTTGGCGGTGATCCAGCAACCCTCGCGGCTGGATCGACAACGTTGAGTGACAGGCGGCCACGTTCAAAGTTCAAAGTTCATGTATTAGGTATAGCCCTGTGAGCCATTCGGCTCTTGAATCGGGTGCAACCGCAACAAACAAAAAAACATGAACAAGAAAACATCTTAAAGTGAATATGTGACTATGTGCAAACAGAAAATCCAAGAAAAGACAGCAAAATATTGCAAAAAAATCACCGTACACCAACGCTGTGTGCAAAGATCCCAGTGGGATGCAAGTTAAACAACAACAACAACCACAAGATAACTTAGATTAAGACCATCAGTCTAACTCTGTACTACAACAAACAAACATGGCCAAACATGGCAGCAGCGCAGCCACCACCGCCCGTCCCGGTGCAGTTGCACCGCCTGCACACCCCATAGCGACCCCACTGGCTCATGCCAACGTTAGAGTTAGAGGTAGCCAGGGCTGGACGAGGCTTGACGAATGATTGTGAGGATGAACCCTGAATGGGTCTGCACTGCGCTATGAACATTGGCAGACCCGTGGAGTTGTTTTTTTGCCGCTCACGGCTAACATCAGTGGCGAGCGACAGAGGAGAGGGCCCTCGATTCTGCCCACTGACCAGCGTGGTGAAGTATGGTCAAACAAACCCGCATGAGCGGCGCGGGTAAGGCCTTTGTCCGGCGTGCAGAGGGGGCTGTGAACGAGCGTTTAGTTGTGTCGGAGCGAGATGTTAGGTACCTCCGCACAGGAGATGGAGCGTTCAATCGCTGGATCGCGAGAGATCGCAACGGCTTGCGGATGCTTTCACCTAGGGCTGAACGGTTCATCGATTTCAAATCGCAATTTGAAACAATGCGATTAGCAAATCGCAAAGGCTGCGATTTTTTGCGATTTGAAAAGTCCTATTACTTTCTGATTGGAATTATTTTATTTTGTATTATTATAACTTTATTTATTTAACTTAACAATTGTTATATGTTAGAGTATTCTATTTCCATTAAAACTTTTTTTTATAAATACGTGTTGGAAGCAATTAATATCTTTTAAGTTCTCATCCTTGCATTAGAATATATCGAGCAGTTCATATTTTGATGGTATCATGTGGTAATGCTCCATCACGTGTTTTAAATCTATTACACAGTGAATATTGACCTGAAGCTTGACTTTAAAAAAATGTAATCGCAAATCAAATCGCAATATCTGTCACAAGAATCACAATGAGATATTTTCCCCAAATCGTTCAGCCCTACTTTCACCCAGCAGTCGATTCACGTTGGCACCTCCAATTAGCGCGGTTGGCTACGTACGGTGCGAAAGAAGTCCAACATACCGTGCATACATTAATGGCTTGCTGTCGACCAGGGGTGGGGAGCGTCCGACCCGCGGGCCGTATCAGACCCGCGAAATCATTTGTGTCTGGCCCTGCCAAGGCAACCGCGGGCGGGACTCGAAAATCAATAAATCTCGGAGCAAACCTGGAAAAGCAGTTGCGAGTAGCAACATCGTCAACACCAGCTAACATCACACGCCTCGCCAAAGAGAAGCAGTTCCAGCCATCACATTAGGGGTGAGTTAATTAAATGTTTGAGCAAATATAACAGGCTAATTTTTAAGTTGATAAATGTGTACGGCCCGCTGAATGATGTTGTAAATATCCAAACGGCCCTTGGCAGAAAAAATGTTCCCCACCCCTGCAAGTGTAGACGATGGTGGTTAGTCGTGTGCCCTCTGGTGGCAAGAGCCGGGATGATGAATCCTCAATGAGTGTGATTCAAGTTTTGTTGTCGATAATATTGCGCGGCTCTCACCTAGGTCAACTCAGCCTCAAGGTACGATGTATGACATTTAGCACTGGTGATACAAACGTCGGGCGTGGTGCTGGCCACCCACCCCATCGTGTCCCCGTCCACACCTGGATAGGTGCTCGCTAACAGCACTAGCCACGATAGCCTGTGAGGTTCAACGAGGGGATATTGTTATTATGTACGTATGCGTCTGTGGATAAACATCGGCAGTAGAGAGACAAAGGCGGTCGGGCGTGGTGTTGGCCACCCACCCCCTCGTGTGCCGTGCCGCCCTTCATAGGTGCTCGCTAACAGCACTTGCCCCAACAGTCTGTTAAGGCTACACGGGGGATCTTTGGAAGGTGGGTTAGTAGGTTGGTGAGTGAATTGGTAGGTGAGTGGTTGAGGGTGTTGTTGTCACTAGCAGTGTGGTGGTTGAATGGGCGGGTGAGGGAGTGGGTGAATGAGTTCGTGTGTGTGCCGTCACTGTGTGATGTCAAATGAGTTCACGGGATTCCCTCTTCAAACGACTTCATACTCAGAGCACGAACTTCACGCGTCTGCGCCAGAGTGATGAGCGATTCCATATATTCGTGATACCCCCTCCCCTCCGCCACGGCATTCGTAGCCAGCATCCCACGGGACTAGGGTTTGATACCAGTTTCCAGGGACAATCTCCCATTACATTTCTAGAGGGACTATCCCACTATTATTATTATCAGGATCACCATCATCATCATCATCAACTACACATCTGGTCATGGTGGCGAGATGTTAACTACCTCGCCTGGGTTCAATCGGGACCCTGACGCCTGCTGTAGAGTTGGAATCTGTGTGTCTCTCTCTCCACGTGGTCGCGTGGACTTTCTCCGGGTCCTCCGGTTTTTCCCCCCACGTTAAGAATCAACATCGTGCGTTCGGAGTATTTGGCTGCGAAACATTTCCACGCGATGATCCCACTTCGTTGAACTATCATTTACGATGGTGAGGTCACTTCTGCAAAAAAATGTCTACATAGCTCAGTGGGCCTTACCTGGTCAAATTGGTCAATAAAACATTTAGTAGTTCAATAGTTTACACCAACACCACTTCGTTGAGCTATCATTTGTGATGAATATGGCACTTGTGAAAAAGAGCTATAAAGCTCAGTGTGCCTTACCTGGTCAAATAAATTTTAAACAAATAGTTTAGAAGTTCAATAGTTGACACCATCATCACTTCGTTGGTCGATTATTTTCGGTGGCCAGTTCGCTTCTGAAAAAGAGCTATACAGCTCAAAGCGGTGCCTTACATGGTAAACCAAAACTAAACGTAGTTTAATCATTAACACCACCATCACCACCACCACCATCATCAGCCAATATCAATTATCTCCCGCGCACGAGCAGAATCTCATCCTGGTGCCCCTTCCCCACCCTTCAGGCTGCCGCCGTTGCCGTCGCCAGGTTTATCGTGCGTCTCTCGTCCGTGCTGCGGAGGTCGCAAACGGGTTTTGATTCCTTACCCGTACCCGGCCGCACCAGGGTCGAAAACGGGTACCCGTACCCGGCCGTACACAATTATCTCCTGCGTACCCTGGTATCGGGTACCCGATTGCGACCTCTGGGATAAAGCCATGTTGCAGGTGCGGGTGGGTTGATTCTAGGAACTTGAATTGTGAGAAGAGACAAGACGTTGGGAAATGAGTGACAAACGGTTACTCGCCAGTGACTCACGGTCTACCCGTACCCGTACCCGGCCGCACCAGGGTCGCAAACGGGTACCCGTACCCGGCCGGGTACGGGTAGCCGGGTATCGGGTGGGGTACGGGTATCGGGTACCCGGTTGCGACCTCTGCCTGTGCTGCGGATGGAGCCCCCCCCCCACCCCCCCCCCCCCACCACGGTTTGGTGCCCTTTGACGTTTGGTCCAACCACCGCGCGCTCTGTCCGCCAGGCGGCGGCCACGTTTCGTTGCGAGTCAAATTTAAGTGGGGGGGGGAGGGAGGAGGGGGCGGGAGGGGGAATATTGTTCGGTAAATATTTGCAAGCGACAACAACAAGCCACCGCTTATTCTATGGGTCTTTCGGTAAAGCCACAAAAATAAAATTAAAAAAATATCACGACGTTTCGTCTTCAGGTGAGAGAGCAACCGCTTGTTCAACACAAAGTGGCGGTGACGTCACCGCGGCGCTTGTGCCAGGCTAGGTGCACCTTGAGGCCACGTAAAGTGTCGGGGGGGGGGGGGGTTCGCTGCTAGTGGGAGGTCACGGGACAGACCCAGGTGTCATGAGTTGACTGAGTGCGTTGACTGGCAGATGCACCAAATGTGCTTCCCCACTGTGCCACATGGCTGCGCTTTAATCGCCCGGCCGCTGCGCTCATTGTTGTGAGCGTCGCTCCTCCGGCCTCTGCTGTTGTTGCATGGAGACTGCCTGCAACTGCCCCAAGTAGCCTCCACAAGGTGCACCTAGCCTGGCGCTGCCCCGTAACGCCCCCCACGAGCCTCCTGCACATCCAAACAATAGAACGGCCACTTTTTTTGTTTCTAAAGCCAAGGCCCGCCCGTACGTAAGTTATCGTTCTTCGCTGGAACCTTCCAACCGATCCAACTTGAGCGCATGGAGGGGATGGGCGAATCAAAGTAACAAGATAAAAAAAATTCGAATATAAACCTCCATACCCACAAACCTACACACCTACACACCTACACACCCACAAACCTACACACCTACACACCTACACACCTTCACACCTTCACACCTACACACCTACACACCTACACACCTACACACCCACAAACCTACACCTACACACCTACACACCTACACACCCACAAACCTACACACCTACACACCTTCACACCTTCACACCTACACACCTACACACCCACAAACCTACACACCTACACACCTACACACCAACACACATACACCCCTACACACCTACACACCTTCACACCTACTCTGCTTGCTCCCGACAGCCATTGCCTGGCTTGACCACCTTGACACAGTCGTCGTCGCTATCCTGTATCTGCATGAGTCGTACGGAAGACGAGGTGGGGGGTCACACGGGGGGTGTAGGCAGTGTTGGATGGATGGATGGAGGTGCCAGATCGAGGGGAGATGATGATACCGCTCACCCGCCCGCGATGCGTGTGTGCGCGTGGCGTCAGCCCTTCGAAGGCTTCTGAATGCATTCCAGAAGAGAAACGCGCGGATTGTCTCGCGGAGGTGCGAGAGAGAGGAGAGAGATAGAGTAGGGAGAGAGGGGGAGAGAGAGAGGGGAGTAGAGAGAGGGGTAGAGAGAGAGGGGGTAGAGAAGAGGGGGTAGAGAGAGAGGGGGGTAGAGAGAGGGGGGTAGAGAGAGGGGGGTAGAGAGAGAGGGGGTAGAGAGAGAGGGGGTAGAGAGAGGGAGTAGAGAGAGGGGGGGGTAGAGAGAGGGGGTAGAGAGAGGGGGTAGAGAGAGAGGGGGTAGAGAGAGAGGGGGGTAGAGAGAGAGGGGGGTAGAGAGAGGGGGGGTAGAGAGAGAGGGGGTAGAGAGAGAGGGGGTAGAGAGAGGGAGTAGAGAGAGGGAGGGGTAGAGAGAGGGGGTAGAGAGAGGGGGTAGAGAGAGGGGGTAGAGAGAGAGGGGGTAGAGAGAGAGAGGGGGTAGAGAGAGAGGAGTGGGTAGAGAGAGGGGGTAGAGAGAGGGGGTAGAGAGAGAGGGGGGGTAGAGAGAGGGGGTAGAGAGAGAGGGGGGGTAGAGAGAGGGGGTAGAGAGAGGGGGTAGAGAGAGAGGGGGTAGAGAGAGAGAGGGGGTAGAGAGAGAGGAGTGGGTAGAGAGAGGGGGTAGAGAGAGGGGGTAGAGAGAGAGGGGGGGTAGAGAGAGGGGGTAGAGAGAGAGGGTAGAGAGAGAGGGGGTAGAGATAGAGGGGGGTAGATAGGGGGGTAGAGAGAGGGGGTAGAGAGAGAGGGGGAAGGGGTAAGAAGGAGGAGAGCAGAGCGTGAAATCTTTCGTGAAATCTTTCATTTAAAAAGGGGGGGGGGGGGCACATAAAGCAAAGCATTGAAAAAAAACGAAATGATGAACGAAAGCAAAGTGCCGACTACACCGAGCATCTTCTTGTTTCCTCTGATCGTAAAGAGAGGGGAGAGATGAGAGAGAGAGAGTGAGGAGGGAGAGAGAGGAGTGAGACACACAGGTCGAACGGTCGGGCCGATTGTGATGGCTTTAATTAAACCTGCAGGAGCATTGATCAACACATCAACCAGCCACTAGTACTAGAGTAACTAGACCCTATACCTAACTCTACCACTGGTCCTACTTCCCCTGCTTTGCCCACTCCTCTTTGAATTTGTTGCTCTCTTGGGAGTTTTAGCGGTCACAGTGACACGATACCACCCACCCCCACCCACTACCCACTACCCCACCAACCACCCACTACCCCATCCACCCAAACCACCACCCACCACTCCACCCACCCCACCCACCACCCACCACCCCGACCACCCCACCCACCACCCCGACCACCCCACCCACCACCCCAACCACCCCACCAACCACCCACTACCCCATCCACCCAAACCACCACCCACCACTCCACCCACCCCACCCACCACCCACCACCCCGACCAGCCCACCCACCACCCCAACCACCCCATCCACCACCCACTACCCCAACCACCCCAACCACCACCCACCACTCCACCCACCCCACCCACCACCCACCACCCCAACCACCCCACCCACCACCCCAACCACCCCACCCACCACCCACTACCCCAACCACCCCACCCACCACCCCAACCACCCCACCCACTACCCCAACCACCCCACCCATCACAACAACCACCACCATCAACACCACCACCGTCACCTGACCTCACTGACCACTATTGCCTGCGTTGTCATTCCCACCACAAATCTGTGTCCGGGGGGGAGGGGGGGGGCACTAATTTCAATCGCGCCTACTCGGCAACAGGTCACAAAGATACGTACGCACCCGGCACACCACATCGAGTATCGCTCTGTGGGCTGTGGCGACTGACGGTCACTTGCCACCGTACACGCCAGTCGACACAGCGAGCCGGAAAAATAATATTCAGTGAGAATGTATGCCCCAGTAGTAAAAAAAAATCCTCTAATACAGCCCCATTGTTTGTGGGAGTGCTGTGTGTTTCCGGTGTTGTTGTGTGTGTAGCGGGGGTGGTAGCGATGTGAGCTGTGGTGTAGCGGATCGCGCTGCGCTACGAACCTGGCGACCCGGGTTCGATTCCCGCTCACGGCCAACACCGGTGACGATTATCTGAACCGGTGCTGGGCCTCCCCCTAGGTCGACTCAGCCTCAAATGAGTACCTGGTACGGTGTGTAAAAATCGCCACTGGGGAGACAAAGGCGGTCGGGCGTGGTGCTCGCCACCCACCCCATGATGTACCGTTCCGGCCTTCATAGGTGTTGCTCGCTAACAGCACTTTCCCCAACAATCTGTTAAGGCTACACGGGGGATCTTTGTCTTTATGTGCGCGCGCGCGCGTGTGTGTGTGATGCTCCATCGGGAGTCTAGCGACCCGTGAGTAACTTTCGCGCGCGCGCGAATTCCTCGCCTCGTGTCGGAAGCGCGCACTCAGCAGCGGATTTACTCGGGCAAAAAGCGCACACGTGCGCGACAAAGCTAAAGACAAAAGTCCCCCGTATAGCCGTGCACGCAGTGTTGGGGCGAGCAGCACCTACGAAGGGCAGCGTGGCACACGAGGGGGTGGGGTGGGGTGGCTAACACCACGCCCGACATGTCTTTGTCTCCACAGTGGCGATGTTTACACATCCCCACCAGGCACTCGTTTGCTGCTGAGTCGACCTAGGGGAGGCCCAGGGCCGGTTCAGATAATCATCACTGGGTGTTGGTGGCCGTGAGCGGGAATCGAACTCAGGTCGCCGGGTTCGTAGCGCAACGCGCTACCCGCTACACCATTAGTACAAATACAAAGACACGCATGAATAGCAATACAAATATAAATACAAAGACCTCCCACCCCCGTATATCCTAAGTGCTGTTAGCGAGCACCTATAAAGGTCGTCACGGTACACGAGGGGTGGGTGGCCAGCACCACGCCTACGCCGCCTTTGTCTCTCCCAAGTGGCGATGAAAACACACATCGCACCAGGACATTGACACACACACACAGAGGCACACAGAGGCTCGGACACACGGGCGCACCGAATTCGCTATTGCATCTCGATTACATCTCTCGCCCAATGCGCGTTGCATCAAATCAATGGCGACCGCCGCTTTGTCGTTGGCAGAGGTTTGGGCGCGGTTCGAAATCCAGCGGCCGCCCTGGTTAATACCGCGGTCGTGTATTACAAACACGGCGTGCCGTGCCAATCCGCTTCACGAAGTACGCTCGAGATCCACGTGACGCCATTCGCAGGAGGAGGCCATTGTGCGCCGGCTACGTGAGTTCGAACCCGACCCCTGACCACGCCTGCTGTGTATTCGAAGTTTGCGCGTGTCTCTTCCTCTCCCTCCCTCTCTTTCTCCCCGTGGTCGCGTGGATTTTTCTCCGGCTCCTCCGGGGTTTCTCCCTCCACATTTAGCATCAACGGCACGCGTTCTAGAGTTTGTTGGCTACCGCTACAAATGTCCCCGTGATGATGATGATGAGCCACTTCGGCTGGGCTACCATTTGTGGTGGCCAGGTCGCTTCTGCAAAAAAAGAGCGACAAAGCTGAGTGGGCCTTGCCTGGTAAATAAATACAAATAGTTTCGATTTAAAGCTTTCGTGACTGCAGGGATTCATCTTCTTGGTTCTTTCGGTAAAGTCACGTAGAATGGAAATAATAAAATAATGATAATACAACATAAGAGAGACAGAGTCTCTCGACAGACCTGTTCTCCACCTGAGGACGGCTGCTTGCGTTGTGGCCGAAACGTCGTGAGAATTATTTTATTATGTTTTATTTTTATTATTTTATTATTTCCATTCTACGTGACTTTACCGAAAGAACCAAGAAGATAAATACAAATAGTGGAGTGGTTCAATAGTTTACACCGTCACCACCTCGTTGAGCTGTCATTCGTGGCCAGGTCGCTTTCTAAAAAAGCTACAAAGCTCAGTGGACCTTACCTGGTAAAACAATTAACTAAATTTGTTTACAGTTCAGTTTATATTCACCAAATGAATCAATAAAAATACACAAAAAAATCACTCGTTTGGAATTCCCAGAACAATGAACGATCATCGCCCACTCCCCTAACAGCGAGAACGTGGCAGCACCCTCCCTAGAACGAGTCTTGGGACTCCGCGAGGCTTTGCTGGGTAAACACGCGCAGCCGCAGACGGAGTAATAACGCTTGCAAGGCGGCCGTCCCGATCAACTTCGCCTGTGTGACAGTCACATTTCTCAGCGCTGTCACCTCAACGCGAGTCGCCTCGCTCCCACCCTCGCCCCCTCCCTCGCTCTTGGCCTCTCTGCTGGGGGGGGGGGGTTGAGAAAACCCAGACAGAGTTCGGTGGAAACTGCCCAACCGCAGAGACAGTGACAGCAGCACCCGGAGGGTGGCGAGGGGCAGGCAAGGCAGCCTTAACTCAAGTCTCCACAATTAAAAAATTCGATTGTCTGATGTCTTCGTTAAACCGCTAAAGGTTGTTTTTTTCTTCACACACACGAAAATTAAAAACCTCGTCACATTCGTCAACTTGACGGCGCAGCGGTTACGCGTTGGGGCCGCTCGTTGCGGAGGTTGGCGCGGTTCTGATCCGGTGGTCCGCCCTGGTCAATACTGCGGGTGGTGTGGTGTCAACCACAAAGCTGAACAGACGACTACGCGGCCGCCTGCATCGCGGTGGATTCTCGCAGATTCCCACGACCTTGGTTCGAAAGGAGTTGGGCAACCGTGCGCCAGAGTCACGGTACAAACATTTTTGCGAATTCTAAAGAAGAAAAACATTTTTGTTGTTACGCCGCAAGTTACTCTCAATTGGGATGACGCACGGCGGCGGCCACGTGAAATATCCGCGCACGCCGTGCGAGTCGCGGTGACTACGAGACCATACTTCACCTCCTTGGGCTAGATCAGGGGATTGGCGACCTGCGGTTTAGGCTCTTTAGTGACCGCTTTGTGACCGTTACTCACCGCGTGCGTACTTGCGGCTCTTAAAATATTGAGGTTTATTATTTTTATTTGAGAGTGTGTGAGAGTGTGAGTGTGTGAGAGTGTGTGAGTGTGAGTGTGTGAGAGTGTGTGATTGAGTGTGGGAGTGTGTGAGAGTGTGAGAGTGTGTGAGTGTGAGTGTGTGAGAGTGTGTGTGAGTGTGAGAGTGTGAGTGAGTGCGTGACTGTGTGAGTGTGTGAGAGTGTGTGAGTGAGTGTGAGAGTGAGTGTGAGAGTGTGTGTGTGTGTGAGTGAGTGTGAGAGTGTGTGTGTGACAGTGTGTGAGCGTGTGAGAGTGTGTGAGTGAGTGTGAGTGAGTGTGAGAGTGTGTGAGAGTGTGTGAGTATGTGTGAGTGTGTGACAGTGTTAGTCTGTGTGAGTGTGTGTAAGAGTCTGTGAGAGTGTGTGTGTGAGTGTGAGTGAGTGAGTGTGAGTGTGTGAGAGTGTGTGAGTTAGTGTGTGAGTGAGTGTGAGAGTGAATGAGAGATAGTGAGTTAGAGTGAGTGAGAGAGGGTGAGAGTGTGTGACAGTATTAGTCTGTGTGAGTGAGTGAGTGAAGTCCCCGTGCTCTCTCTCTCCCCGGGTGACTGCCTCCGACATTGCGAATCAACACGCGTTCCGATTATTCGGCTGCTGCTGCTCTACGTTCCCACGTGTGATGATAATGTTGATGTCAGCCACTTCGGTGATTAGCTACCATCATCGCGTGCGTGGCCAGGTCGCCTCTGAAAAATAACTTGAGTCAAATAATTGAATTCTATTGTATGCGGTTAAGCGATCCTGGCATCGCGATAATCGTCATATCGCGGGTTGTAATATCGTACCGTGAACCACAGCATAGCCGCATCATTAACGTCTTAGGGATTTCACAGTGGAAAGATGTCAACTACCTCGCCTGGTATGCAGAAGGTCGTGGGTTCGATCCCGACCCAGACACCTGGTGTACATTTGGAGTTTGCGTGTCTCTCTCTTTCTCTCCCCGTGGTCGCGTGGGTCTTTCTCTCGGTCCTCCGGGTTTTTCCCTCCACATTTAGAATGAAGGTGCCTTTAGAGTTGCTTGGCTTCTATGAATGTCCACGTGGTGTGAAACATACTTCGTCGAGATATAATTTGTGGCCAGGTCGCTCATAACCCAAAATTGCGATACAAGCTCAGTGGGCACAATCTGGTAAACAAAACAAAAAAAAGTGTAATTCATACGGCTTGTTTTGCTGTTTGTATAACACGATACGTATACAAAATATCATTATCCACTTACGAGCGTTTGGCATTGACGGTGGGCTGCGAGACCCAACCCTGCAGCCATCCAGATGGGACTGCCTCGCTCACCGCCACCACGACCACCACGCTGACGCCCACCCCCCACACACACGCGGCTCCTTCAATGGGAGCGGCCGCATGCCCGCTGGGCTACAGCGTTCCACTCATAGCTTTCGTTGAAGGCCTGCCTTTTGAACTAGCCCGCTCTGGTCTAACCTCCACCACCACCCCCCCATACCTCACCCGCCCGAGGCTGTGGGGGAGTGAGTGATCGATCGATCGAACGGTTCGTTGCATTTTAGTTGATTAGATGGCTGGGGCTAGCGGCGTGTACTCCGTGTCTGTGCGCATCTCGAGGTGCCGGGGAGCGCTACGAAACCCGGCTTGCCGCAATAACAGTGGCGAATATAATGAGGCTGTCCTGGGTCTCCACTAGGTCGACTCGGCCTCGAATGGGTTGTTTGGCGCGATGTTTACGCAGGTGTTGGACAAGCCACGTGCCCCTCGGATGCCCTGCCGACGTTCGCGGACGCTCGCTAACAGCACTTGCCTCAAAGGTCTGTCAAGGCTATACGGGGGATCTTTGTCTCGCGTGTCTCGCTGATGGGGAACTGCAGCGCTGCGATTGTGTCGCGGTCAGCGCGCGACGGGCTCCCGCTCACGACCAGCAAATAACGGCGGCGGATATTTGAAGCGATCCTCCGCTCGGTTCGACTTCGCCCAAAATGAGTACCCCCTGCAAACATCGGCACTGGGGAGACAAAGGCGGCCGGGCGTGGTGTTGGTCAACCCCACCTTCCCTCGTGTGCCGTGTCGACATTCATCGGTGACCCCTCTCTAACGGCACTTGCCCCGACAGTCTGTGAAGGCTACACGAGGGATCTTTGTCTTTGTCTTTGGGGGTGTTCAGAATAAGAATTTGTATTTATACTGGAGGAAATCCGATGAGTTCTAAAGCTCTTTTTTTCACAGATGTCCAGTCGGGGCTGGTCCCTTCAAAACAAGGTAGGGCGGTAGCCAGGTAAGCGGTGGAGGAGGAGGGAGGTGATGGAGGGGGGAGGGGGGGACAGGGGGATAGGGGAGGGGTAGACCAGGTATGCGGTAGAGGAGGAGGAGGGGGGGTGATGGAGAGGGGGGGGGACAGGGGGGTAGGGGTTATCCAGGTAGGCGGTGGAGGAGAAGGGGGGGTCATGGAGGGGGGAGGGGGGGACAGGGGGTAGGGGAGGGGTAGTCCAGGTACGCGATGGAGGAGGAGGAGGGGGGGGTGATGGAGGGGGGAGGGAGGGGGGGACAGGGGGGTAGGGGAGGGGTGAACCAGGTACGCGGTGCAGGTAGGCGAGGCTTTGATTTATAATCGAGACCTTCTGCGACGCGTCAGTCGAGACCCGACACGCAGGGGCAGCTGACGTGACGGGTGAGCGATGTGAGGATGCGGGGGGCCACGTGCGGGCGCGTACCAACGCGTGCGCGTGCACGCGTTCGCGTGGGAGTAGTGGCGCAGTAGTGAGCGCACTGCGCTCCGACCTCCGGGCGACATGAGTTCGATAATTACCGCAAACGGCCAACACCGGTGACGATCATTTGAACCGGTTCTTGGGCCTTCCCCTAGGTAGACTTAGCCTCGAATGAGTGTGCTGGTGCGGTGTGTAAACGTCAGCAAATGGGGAGACAAAGGCGGCCGGGCGTGGTGCTGGCCACTCGTGTGTTTTTCGTGCCGAACAGACGCTGCGTCGGTATGCGGTGGCTGGGCATGCGTGCTACATGACCCAGCCAACACACACAGTGTTACACACACACACACAAAGATCCCCCGTGTAGCCTTAACACACTGTTGGGGCAAGTGCTGTTAGCGAGCATCACCTATGAAGGCCGGCACGGCACACGAGGGGGTGGGTGGCCAACACCACGCCCGGCCGCCTTTGTCTCCCCAGTGTCGATGTTTACACATCGCACCGGGTATTCATTTGAGGCTGAGTCGACCTAGAGAGGGAATCGAACCCGGGTTTGTAGCGCAGCGCGCTAACTGCTACGCTACCGCTCCCCACTACACACACACAGTGTGACACACACAGTGTTATACACACAGCGTTACACACAGTGTCACACACACACAGTGTCGCACACAGCGTTATACACAGTGGCACACATACACCGTGTCGCACACACAGCGTTACACACAGTGGCACACATACACAGTGTCGCACACACAGCGTTACACACAGTGTCGCACACACACACAGCGTTACACACAGTGGCACACATACACACACAGTGTCGCACACACACACAGTGTCGCACACACACAGTGTTGCACACAAAACAACAACAACAACCGACATTCGCCACTAAGTGGCGGTGACGCCACCACGGCGATTGTGCCAGGCTCTGTGCATATTAAGGCCACGCGAAGTGTTACACAAACACAGTGTTACACACACACAATGTTACACACACACAATGTTACACACACACACAGTGTTACACAAACACAGTTACACATACACACACTGTTACACACACACAATGGTACAGACACAGTGTTACACACACACAGTCACACACACACACACTGTTACACGCACACACACACACAATGGTACACACACAGTGTTACACACACAATGTTACACACACACACTGTGTTACACACACACAGTTACACACATACACTGTTACACACACAATGGTGCACACACAGTGTTACACAAACACAGTTACACACACACAATGTTACACACACAATGTTACACACACAATGTTACACACACACAATGTCACACACACACACACTGTTACACACACACACATTCACACACGGTGAGTTAATTTCCCTCCAAGTGCTCGTTTTGCATTGAAGCCACGCGTGGCCGAGACCACCGTGACATGCATCGTACACATCACCTGTGTCCAGGTGTGCGTGCGTGACACAGAAACAGCTTCTGTTGGGCCCGATAGAGGCGGGTGGTGGTGGGGGGGGGGGGCACGGGCTTGCCACGGACTACAGAAGAGGCGAGCTGATGCGGTACGGGACGACATGAAGCTGAGTGGATTTGCCAAAGACAGGTGCCAGTCGTGTCAAGATCCACCCAATTGTGTAAGGGAGCTCGGTGCCAGGCGCAGTGCACGTCGAGAAGGCTACTGAGCGGTTGGAGGCAATCGCCCTCCAACAACAACGTAGAATGGATGAGCGACGCTCACAACAACGGACGGAGCGCCGGGCGAATAAAAACGTACGGCAAATTGGCAGAGTGTGGAGCAGATGTGGTGGTGCATCTGTCAGTCATCTCACTCGCTGAAGCTACAACACGTATCATTACCGCCGACCTCAAAGCGCCAACTGCTCTGCATATTTTACATAACCTTCTTGTGCGACGTTATCGTCGTCGCTTGGAATTGGTGCCTCCCCTGGGTCTACTCGGCCTTAAACGCGCACCCAGGCTGCGTGACACGTCGGCATTGGGGAGACAAAGGCGGCCGGCCGGCCGTCATTGTCTGGCCACTCAACACCTCCTCGTGTGCACTTGACCTGAAAGTTTGAAAAAACCCGCGGCTATACGGGGGACCTTTGTCTCTGTCTTGTGCACTTGCCACGCCCGTAATGGTTTTAGTTTGAAGCGAGCCAAGCAGGGCACGTGACAGCGTGAACACCACGTGAACACCTCGTCACAACAACCTCGCCGCATCAACCTCGTCACATCACAGCTCCTTCACGCGATTGACTCACTCGGCAATATGTTGCTGTCTTTTCTTGGATTTTCTGTATGCACATAGTCACTTTAAGATGTTTTCTTGTTCATGTTTTTGTTTTTTTTTGTTTGTTGCGGTTGCACCCGATGCAAGAGCCGAATGGCTCAAGGGCTATACCTAATAAATGAAACTTGAAAACTTGAATTTGCATCGCCCTCATCACCAACCGTGCTCCATCTACTGCTGGATGCCAAAACTTCCTTCCCAGGTCGTTGCCATCCATCGCAGCCCTCCCTGCCTCGTGGCTTGTGATATAAAACATCCAAAGATCCCCCGTGTAGCTTGTAACAGACTGTAAGGGCAAGTGCTGTTAGCGAGTAGCACCTACAAAGGCCGGCACGGCACACGAGGGGGTGGGTGACCAACACCACGGCCGGCCGCCTTTGTCTCCCCCAGTGGCGATGTCTACTCCACCGCGCGCCAGGTACTCATTCGAGGCCGAGACGACCTAGGGGAGGAGGCCCAGGACCTTGTTCCAGATACAATCGATGTTGACCGTGGCCAGGAATCGAACTCGGCTGGCCGGGGTCCGTAGCGTCCACGCAGCGTGCTATAACCCCCCCCCCCCCCCTCCTAACACTTGCACACAATCTGTTGCGATCGCTCCATCTCCCCGGCGTGTGTCCTCGCAAGCTTCACGAGGGCAGGCGTGCACCACCGTCCACGCGTGAACTCTTCTGTGCCAGTAGCAGATGGGCGAATGCCTCTCGCGATCCCGCGATGTGCTTCATCAGGAGTGACACGAACTATGGAACACGAGTTTTGTCCCTGGGTAGGAAGTGTTTATTTTTTTCATTGCTCGTGCCTAAAAAGTCGAGAAAAATTACTCTTATTCCACGCAAAATTTGCTTTTGTGACCAGGATTTCACGTGAAGGAATGACACACATGCACACCACGTTTTTTCATTGAAAATAGGTACATTTCAAAATATCACAAATATCAGAAGATGTATCACTGTCCTGGTCACAAAATAAAAGTTTGTTGGGAATTTTCTGTACTTTTGAGGCATAAGCAATTAGGAAATAACACTTACTAGCCAGGAACAAATTTAGTTTTTTTGTTCCACTGAATTATCCACCAAGAAACTGCGCGGGAGACACAGATTCCATCGATGTTGTTGAGTGTGGTGGTGTTGTTGTTGTGTTGTTGTTGTGTTGTTGTTGTTGTGTTGTTGTTGAGTGTGGTGTTGTTGAGTGTGGTGTTGTTGTGTTGTTGTTGTGTTGTTGTTGAGTGTGGTGTTGTTGTTGTTGTGTTGTTGTTGAGTGTGGTGTTGTTGTTGTGTTGTTGTTGAGTGTGTTGTTGTTGTGTTGTTGTTGAGTGTGGTGGTGTTGTTGTTGTGTTGTTGTTAAGTGTGTTGTTGTTGAGTGTGGTGGTGTTGTTGTTGTGTTGTTGTTAAATGTGGTGTTGTTGTTGTGTTGTTGTTAAATGTGGTGTTGTTGTTATTGTTGAGTGTGGTGTTGTTAAGTGTGGTGGTGTTGTTGTTGAGTGTGGTGTTGTTGAGTGTGTTGTTGTTGTTGAGTGTGTCGTTGTTGTTGAGTGTGTCGTTGTTAAGTGTGGTGTTGTTGAGAGTGTGTTGTTGTTGCTGAGTGTGTTGTTGTTGTTGCTGAGTGTGTTGTTGTTGTTGAGTGTGTTGTTGTTAAGTGTGGTGTTGTTGTTGAGTGTGTTATTGTTGTTGAGTGTGCTTGTGCGCCACTGCCAACGCAACATCAGACCATTTCTTTACAGTAACGGTGATGGTGAGGATGTTGACAAGACGGAACCTGATGATTCTTTTGGTGACGATGATGATGATTCTGCTCCTATTGATGACTTTAATGCTGCTGCTGAAGATGATAATACATACGATGATTCTGTTGTTGCTGCTGCTTCTGATGGTGACGATGATGAATGTGCTGCTGCTATTGACAATCGCCCCGATTATGATAACTATCACGGGGATGCTTCTGCTAACTGCTGCTGTCGATACAAATGTTACACGATGCTGTCGATGATGATAATGATGAAGATTGTAATATCTCAGACACACGCGGACACAACAACATCCGCAGCGCTCGTGCCAGGCTAGGTGCACCGTGAAGCCACGTGAAGTGTCGAAGGCTCGCTGCTGACGGGAGGTCACGGGATAGACCCATGTGCCATGGCTTGACTGAGATGACTGGCAGATGCCCACTATGCAAACTTTCTGCATTTTAGCCACTCGTTGTTGTGAGCGTCGCTCCTCCACCCTCCGTTATTGGAGGGCGGCTGCCTCAAACTGCCCAGCAGCAGCATCCCTCACGAGCCTCCTCCACAGAGGCCGATCTTCACACCGCTGGTGCCAGTCAATTCAATCAAATTCATATCCTACCGTACCACATCAACCCATCTCATCCGTAGCCCGTGCCGTGCCCATGTATGCCCCTCTATTCGGCCAAACAGAAGCTGCTTGGGCATGCGGTGGCTGGGCATGTGGACTACGTGACCCAGCCAACGCAGCCTCGCCTGCCGAAGGAGCTCGCCGATTATGGCACTTTGTCCAGTTCACATGGAACACACACGCGCACACAGAGACCCAAGACCCCCCGTGTAGCCTGTAACAGACTGTTGGGGCAAGTGCTGTTAGCGAGTAGCACCTATGAAGGCCGGCACGGCACACGAGGGGGTAGCTGGCCAGGACCACGCCCGGCCGCCTTTGTCTCCCTCGTGGCGATGTTTACACAACTCACCAGGTACTGGTTTGAGGCTGAGTTGACCTAGGGGAGGCCCATGACCGGTTCAGATAATCGTCACTTGTGTCGGTGGCCGTGAGCGGGAATGGAACTCGGATCGCCGGGTCCGTAGCGCCGCACGTTGACCGTTACACCACCACTCCCAACACAAAGATAAAGATAAATATCCCCCGTATAGCCTTAACAGACTGTAGGGGCAAGTGCTGTTAGCGAGCACCTATGAAGGCCAGAACGGCACACGAGGGGGTGGGTGGCCAGGACCACGCCCGACCGCCTTTGTCTCCCCAGTGGCGATGTTTACACACCACACCAGGTACTCATTTAAGGCTGAGTCGACCTAGGGGAGGCCCAGGACCGGTTCAGATAATCGTCACTGATGTTGGCCGTGAGCGGGAATCGAACCCGGGTCGCCAGGTTTATAGCGCAGCGCGCTAACCGCTACACCACCGCTCCCAACACGCGCACAGACGCACGCGCGAGTTCACCTGCGAGAAAGGCGACGGCTCTGTCCGCCGGAGAGAAGCCGGGACTCCGAGGACTCCGCGGGGAGAGCCCGGGACTCAGCGGGGACTCTCCGAGCCTGTCGCTGCGACTCCTCCGCGGAGCGCCGGGAGCGCTCGGAGAGCGCTCGCCCGATGAGGAGGAGGAGAAGGGGTCCATAGCCGGGTCCCTGTGGCTCCGCGGGACGAGAAGGAGGAGACGGGGGAGGAAGGAAGGAAGGATGGAGAAAAGATTATGTGCACGGCGACTCGGAGAGACACGGGGATATTATAGGTGTAGGTGGCGAGAGGGAGGGGATATGGGAGGGGAGAGAGATGGGTGGGTGGGTGGGAGAGAGATGGGTGGGTGGGTGGGAGAGAGAGATGGGTGGGTGGGTGGGAGAGAGAGATGGGTGGGTGGGTGGCAGAGAGATGGGTGGGTGTGTGGGAGACAGAGAGAGACGAGTGGTAGACAGAGATGGGTGGGGAGATGATTGGCGAGGGGAGGGGGTGAGGAAGATGAGGAGGGAGAGATGGGTATCGGTGATAGTTGTAAGGTAGCAGAGAGAGAAGTGGGGGGGTGAGGGGTAGGAGGGAGACGGTGGCGAGATGGGGTGTGAGATGTGGAGTGTGGAGATGATGGCTTACACGAGGGAGGGAGATGGTTGGGGAGGGAGATTGGCAGTTCGGAGAGGGAATGGGTGACGTGAGCGTGACAAAGTGCAACAATTATTACTTCATTTATAATATAACGATAGAATAATTCACATCCCTTTGTGAGGCTCACTGCTGGATGGAGGCTGCCCCACACCTTGTTCATCGCGGGCGTTGTTTGACCATACTTCACCACGCTCGTCGGTGCTGTACATGGAAGCATAGGAGTACAATACAACATTGAATTTTTTTTATCTGCTTCGCACAACGTAGTTTTGCAGCAGCTGGAGCGGCAGCAGCAGCCACCTGTTTCATGCACACGGCGGTCGCCCATCCAAGCATCCGTCCAGTCTCAACCCTGCTTAGCTTTAGGAGTGGGTTCTGTGGACGGCAAGTCATCGCTGAACGCGTGGTGGTGTTCACACTATGACGCGTTTTCCGCTATAACGCGGTTCCTCCGATAGGGAACACTTTTTTTTGTTTGCACAACGCCGAACGCGCCCTTTGATGATACCGATGATAATGGTTATGGCAAACAAGCTAATTATTGTGTATTTAGCCCACCATGTGCACTGCGTTTAAGCCGACGGCGAGATGATGCAAACGAATGCACTCGGCACGCAAACAGGCGCCGGTTGGATTGTTTGGCTGCAGAGTTTTGGTAGTACATGTTGTTTATGCCATTTATTGTGAAAATTCCGTCACAGTTACTATGATTGCTTTTGCATTGCTTTCATAGTTTTATTTTGGTGATTTCGAAAAGTGTATTGGTTTAGCCATGTTTGTTTGTTGTAGCACAGAGTTAGACTGATGGCCTTAATCTAAGTTGTCTTGTGGTTGTTGTTGTTGTTTGACTTGCATCCCACTGGGATTTTTGCACACAGCGTTGGTGTACGGTGTTTTTTCTGCAATATTTTGCTGTCTTTTCTTGGATTTTCTGTTTGCACTCAGTCACATATTCACTTTAAGATGTTTTCTTGTTCATGTTTTTGTTTTTTGTTTGTTGCGGTTGCACCCGATTCAAGAGCCGAAGTGGCTCACAGGGCTATACCTAATAAATGAACTTGAACTTGAACATCGCAGGGGGGTTTCGTGAGCGGTGATGGCGACTTGGTGAAGGAAGGCCTTCCTCCAGCAGTGGATTGATCATGGCTCACCGATGACGACGATGGTGGCGATGCCGATTGATGACAATGATAGCAATGAATGTATCACGATGATTCATACCAATGATTGATAGCAATTATTGAGAATGGTGATTGACGACAATGAATGAACGAATCGATAACGATAATTGAACAACAATTTCACAATGAATGTGATAACAATGATTCATTAGTTCCATGCGTATTAGTCGACCGGGCGCGCTGTGCCAGCATGAGCTTGGCGTGTGCGTGTGGGATTCTGTGAATGTGCCCGAGCCCCTTTGAATGCGTGGTATTTATGGGCGATTAAAGCAACATTGCTTGGACACTGGGAACCCAGGGCTCAGACAACTCAAACCATCCGTGCACCAGGGCCAGGCTTGCTTTTATACGTTTGTTTTTCCCTTGCCCGAGCCACGGTCATACGATTATGGTCCCATGCAACCCAAACTATGGGCCATGTAGTAAAACCCATAGAGACACATAGAGATACATAGAGACACATAACAATAACAACAAACAACAAAAACAACCGCCATTCACCACTAAGTGGTGGTGACGTCACCACGGCGCTTGTGCCAGGCTGTGTGCACTTTGAGGCCACGTGAAGTGTCGAACGCCCGCTGGTAGGAGGAGGTCACGGGACAGACCCAGATGCCGTGGGTTGACTGACTGAGATGACTGGCAGATGCACCACCTGTGTGCCCACAACTGTGCCTGCTTGCTAAGACCCATAGACATACATAGAGACACATAGCGATATATAGATACACAGTGAGGTACATTCAAGACAAGCCACAGTAGAAATCTGGCCACGCAACCAAAACTATGAATAATATTAGTCGCGAAAGCACATGTCTTCAACCAAACTATGGGTCATATCGTACACCCATAGAGACACAGAGAGATGCATAGAGACCCGTAGACATACACAGAGACACAGAGAGATGCATAGATACACACATCGTGAAAACAATTAAAGACCGTCCCAACTCGTGTGATTCTGGCCAGGTATGGACCGCAGAGTAAACCCACTGCGGCCTGCGCTCCTTCAAATGAGGAGGAACAGCTGACACCACACGAACTCTCCCTCGGCTGAAGCTCTCTGGTCGTGGCTCCTTGAACACGATTTCTGCTGCTGCTGCTGCCATCATCATGCGTAGGAACAGAATTGAAGTTCAGTCACGAGTCTCGTCAACAGAGTGAATACGATCCACCTCCCGCACATCTCTCCCTCCACTGGCATTTATTTTTTGTTACACATCCCATCAGCCGCAGGGCCTACTGGGAGTGGACATATATATCCTCAGCAGCGTTGATTTCGACTCGAGCAAAAATCTGCGTTTGGCGATGCTGCTGCTGCTGCGTTTGGCAGTCGCGCACAATCACGATTAGCAACAACGACTAACAACAAACTCGACACGCTCGTGTCAGTAAAGCTGTTGGCCCTGAAATGAAACCCCCCCCCCACCACCCCGGTTTACGTCGGGGATGCGTTCCTGCACGGTGCGACGACGCATATCGAAACGACGCGACGAAAATGTCACATTTCCCAACCTCTCTCCCAGCCCCGCCGAATCGCCAAAATGAGCGTGCGTAGGTAATATATCTTGTACTCTGCAGCACGGTAACGGTGTCTTTTGTGCCCGACGCAAACATAGTTGGTGCACAGGGGAGTCGTACTGCGGGGGGGCGGGGGGGCGCTGAGAGGCGACGCATAACGAGAAGGGGGCTTGGACGATGACGTCAGCCGACGTTGGCTGTGGGGTAGCGGCGACGGCCAATCGGGTAGCGGCGACGACGCAGCTGAGAAACGACGTAGAGGTGGGGAGACGTAGATCGGGGTATTATTGTACGTATAATAGTATTACTGTATAATAGTATTACTGTATGGAGAATAGTATTACTGTATAATAATATTACTGTATAATAGTATTACTGTATGTGTAATGGTATTCCTGTATAATAATATTACTGTATAATAGTATTCCTGTATAATAGTAGTATTGTATAATAGTATTACTGTATCTCTAATAGTATTTCTGTATAATAGTATTACTGTATGTATAATAGTATTCCTGTCTAATAGTATTCCTGTATAATAGTATTACTGTATAATAGTATTCCTGTATAATAGTATTACTGTATGTATAATAGTATTCCTGTATAATATTATTACTGTATGTATAATCGTATTCCTGTATAATAGTATTACTTATGGATAATAATATTCCTGTAAAATAGTATTACCGCATGAACACTAGCATTTCTCATTGCTGTATGTTTAACGGTACCACTGTATGAATAATAGCATCACTGAACCCGTGACGTCTTTGGCAAGACGAGGCCATCGTGTTGCTCTCTGCTTTTGTCCCATATTCGTGTCAATTTCGGAAGAAAAACACCGCGAAAAATGTACCCGACTGGGCATCTACGCGGCAAATCATCGCCACATCCAGTGACAAACTGTTTGGGAGAAGCCTCCTTGAGACGGGTCTTGAGACCCAACGAGGCTTTCCCCGGGTAAAGAAGTGTAATCATTATAATAGGGGTTTTCCCCCTTTTTTATCTGGTAAACTTAAACCTTTTTTACAAGGAATCGTGTGTGCATTAACCGCAATGCTTGCGGTCAAAATGCAAACAAAAAACACACTTTTATAAGAAATGCATTCTAGATTTGAAGCTTTCGTGACTGCAAGGATGCATACTCTTTGTTTTTTTCGGTAAAGTCACGTAGGTAACAAAACAATAAATGAAAACAACTAAATTAAATCACGACGTTTCGATTGCAACACAAGCAAGCATCATCAGCTATGACAACCACAGCAAGAAAATGTATTACTGAAGTGAAGATGCATTGTCCTTGAAACTGATTGGTCCACACCAGAAACGGCTTTCTTTTTAGCCTCGTCTCAATTATAATTATGATTGAAACATCATTGTGTCTCTGTTGTGGCTTTGTCTTGGGTGGCACGGTGGTGAGCGCGCTGCATGCACTATACGAACCCGGCGGCCCGAGTTCGATATTTGAAACCGGTCCCGGGGCCTCCCGTAGGTCGACTCAGCCTCACATGAGTACATGGTGCGGTGTATAAACCACATACCTGTCAACCCCTCATCAGTGCCCTACCTTATTACAGACCAATTCAGATCTTATTGGTCACCCCGTGCCCCTAATAAATCTCAACGTTCATCTTACAAAGTCCCATCACAAGAGAGACACACAAACAAATAGACAAAAAAACATAGTTTTGCCCGTATTGAAACGGCTGTACGCCGTATGGACTTGAAAACTCAACTTCCCCCTACAAGAATACGGGGTAAACCCTATGGGTTGACAGGTGTGGTAAATCTTCTTGGTTCTTTCGGTAAAGTCACGTAGAAGGAAAATAATAAAATACTGTAATATAAATAAAACATAATAAAATAATTCTCACGACGTTTCGAAGGCAGAGTCAGACTCTGCCTTCTCGACAGACCTGTTCTCTACCTGAAGACGGCTGCTTGCGTTGTGGCCAAAACGTCGTGAGAATTATTTTATTATGTTTTATTTTTATTATTTTATTATTTTCCTTCTACGTGACTTTACCGAAAGAACCAAGAAAATGAATCCCTGCAGTCACGAAAGCTTTAAATCGAAATTTAAGTGTGGTAAACATCGTCACTGGGGAGACAAAAGCGGCCGAGCGTGGTGTTGGCTACCCACTCCCTCGTGTGCCGTGCCGGCCTTCAAAGTGCTAACAGCACTTGCCCCAACAACCTGGCAAAGGCTATACGGGGGCCCTTTGTCGTTGTCTAAATCTGTATGTGCCAATGTTTATGTATACATATCACCTCCCGTTAGCACGGTTGGCTGCGTACGGTGCGAAATAAGTTTAAAAAAACATACATACATACATGTGTCTGTGTGTGCCATGTGTGTGTGGAGGAACGGTAGGATAGTGGTTAGCGCGCTGCGCTGAGAACCCGGCGACCCGAGTTCGATTCCCGCTCCCGGTCAACATCAGTGAGGATTATCTGAACCAGGTCCTGGGCCTCCCCTAGGTCGACTCTGCCTCAAATGAGTACCTGGTGCGGTGCGTATACATCGCCACTAGGGATACAAATACAGCCGGGCGTGGTCCCGGCCACCCACCCCCTCTTGTACCCTGCTGATCTTTATAGGTGTTCGCTAACAGCACTGACCCAAAAAGTCTGTTAATGCTATACGGAGGATCTTTATTTTTTGCGTGTGTCAATGTGTGTATGTCGATATGTGTGTGTGTCAGTGTGTATATCTGTGTGCGCGTGTCGGTGCGGGATGCTAAATACACCACCGTGGTGATAAAAGAGGCGTTACTAATGAAAACAGTCACACTGACGCCCGTATCTATCTCTCCCTCTCTGACTCACACTCACACACACGCACTCTATTTCACACAACCCGAGACTCTCACACCCACATTCCCTCCCACTCACACACAGACACCGACGTTGCCACAGCGCTTGTGCCAGGCTAGGTGCACCTTGAAGACACGTGTAGTGTCGAAAGATTGCTCGCAGGAGGTCATGGGACAGATCCAGGTGTTGTGGGTTGGCTGAGATGACCGGTAGATGCACCACCTGTACTCCCCAGTGTTTCAACTTTGCTGCGTTTTATCCACTCGGCAAACCGCTCGTTGTTGTGAGTGTCGCTCTTCCGTTGTTATTTGAAGGGTGAATACCTGCAACTGCCCAGTAGCATCCTTCACGAGCTTCCTCCAATGAGGCCAAGTCCACTCAATTCCACATCCTCCTGTACCGCGTCAGTCCATCTCTTCTCTGTTCCGTGCCGCACCCGTTTATCCCGCTCTATTCGGCCAAACAGACGCTGATTTGGCATGCGGTAGCTGGGCATGCGGGCTACATGACCCAGCCAACGTAGCCTCGCTTTCCAGATCTGAGCACCTCACACAATCCGGCCTGGAAAAACTCGGGATTGATCGTAGACAGGCCAACCTCTGAGGTTTTAAGCCAGCGCAGATGCCTTTCTATGGGGGTCCACATATCCAAAACGTAGAGAATGCTGAGCATCACTGTGACCGAGAAAACCCGGAGATTCTTATGGATTGATAGACCAGGTAGCTTCCACACAGCGTTACGCAGCTGATTAACTAAATGAGACCTCCGCTGCCAAACTGGAGCTGGCCATGAACACACTGCCCAGGTATGGAACTTCTCCAAACTTCCCACATCTGCCCCATCACTCATGGGGAATTGAAGGGGTGGAGTGTTCCATAACACAAAATACCCAGGCAGGTGCTTTGTTTTGGTGGGGCTGATGGTAAGGCCCCACCTCTTGTTGGCATGCTCCAGGCTCAGCAGCAGAGCCTCCAACTATTTCTCATGTCATGAATATTCATAATGTGGTTGATCAAAAGATACTATCCCTTGACTTCATTCGGGAAATTATCAGCCTCCCATTGTATCTGCGGCTGATGGAAATTCCTCTGGGACAGCAATGGGAAGCTTCTCGCATAAAGTGGTCACAAAAGATGTTAAACGGTGGAGGGGCCAGAGGACATCCCTGTCACACTTCAAGGTGAACAAGTAAACGGCTTAACACGTAGGCTTTCGCGACCGATATGATCCATAAAGGTTTTTTGGGTTCAATCGCGTAAATGTGTCGTTAAACCCGCCACCACCCGACAGCCAATTAGTAAGGTTTGGCATGTACACACACCTTAGTAATTTGCTGTTGTTGGTTAACTCTCCAACACACCGGTGTGCTGAATTAGTAACCAATTTGCACATTTTGTTTACGTGACAAAACTCACAAATTTGGTTGTGTTGGGTCGTGGTGGGTTTAAGGACAAGTTTATATTTACACGATCTCACCCCCCAAAAACAAAACTTTATTTAGGTAAACGACTCTAACCTCAGGCCACGCAGGATTACCCGGGCCTGACCACCATCACGAAGGCCCTTAATCGTCACGAGCAGACGGCCAGAGCGACCCCGATGGCGAGAAGACCAACCCAAAGCCTTCTTGATGGCACCGTGTACGCATTTGCCAAGTCAACAAACAAGAGACATGCGTCCTGTTGAATGCCCCGACATCTCTGCCGTGGGGGTGGGGGGGGGGTGAATGTTAACTTGCCAGAGTTAGTATCACCCCGTCCAACACTCCACTTGTAACATACACACGTGCATGGACGGCCCTGTTGTCAATCCGCTGCTGGATGAGGGCTTCGACCAAGTTTGCATTTTCTCCGGGTCCTCCGGTTTTGCCCTCCACGTTTGGAATCAACGTGCGCCTAAGAGTATTTGGCTGCTAGATAAATGTCCACGTGATGAGCCACTTCGTTGAGATATCATTTGTGGCCAGGTCGCTCCATAGCTCAGTGGACATTAGCTGGTAAAACACAATTGTTTATCTTCTTGGTTCTGTCAGTAAAGTCACGTAGAAGGGAAATCATAAATGAATAAAAATAAAACATAATAATAATAAAAAATTATATTATTTTATTCTATTTTATCATGTTTTCATTTTATTATTCTATTATTTCCCTTCTACGTGACTTTACCGAAAGAACCAAGAAGATGAATCCCTGCAATCACGAAAGCTTTAAATCACAATTGTTTAGTTTAGTGATGGATCGTGAACAGTGTGGGTGCCCTCGGGTTGCCAACAAACAAAACGACCGCATACGACACAACCGTACAAGGGTTTTGAGAACGGACGGTTACGCTACATATATTTTTTTTATATAGCCTACCACTAAATTGTCAATGTGGCGTGACCCACGACAGCTTATTAATTCTCGATGCCAACACGAGTCGGCGTTCATTATCGCGTGCGCGAGAAACACGCGGGGTTTATTATAGACCTAACGACTCGGGAATGGCCAGCAATAATTTCGCCCCGGCGTTTTCTGATGCCGCTGATTGACATCGGAGGCGACAAAGCCCTCGTCCGTCACTTTTGCCACCGCCCTCACGACCGCACGACGCGCCTGGTGCCTCGCCTGTAGGGACGAGCCCGGCTCGCAATGGGAAAAGGTCCGGGTTCAGGTCCTGGTTGGGGTTCGGGGTGGGGGGGTGACTTGAACCCATGAGCCCTCCGGGAGGACGGTCAAAGTAACCACTTTGTGGTGAGAAGTCAACAGTGGTCGATCCGTATTTGTTGGCGCCACGGTGTCGAGATGTTAACTACCTCTCCTGGTGTACATGAGTGCGTGGCTTCGATCCCGAAACTGACGCCTGCTGTATATTTAAAGCCTGCGTGTCTCTCTCACCGTGGTCGCGTGGAATTTTCTCCGGCTCCTTCGGTATTTCCCACCACATTTAGAATCAACAATATGCGTTCAGAGTATTTGGCTGCTATACATTTCCACGATGAGCCACTTCGTTGAGATATCATTTGTGGTCAGGTCGCTTCTGAAAAAGAACCAAATAGCTCAGAGGGCCTTGCCTGGTAAAATAAAAAAAAACAATTTAAAGTCAATTCTAGATTTGAAGCTTTCGTGACTGCAAGGATTCATATTCTTAGGTTTTTTCGGTAAAGTCACGTAGGTAAAAAATTTATAAAAGTAAAATAAAAATCACGACGTTTCGGAGGCAACACAAGCTTCCGTCTTCAGGTGGAACCGTCGGTAGTTTTGTCAACATTTTTGTCAGTGAAACTCCATGACCAAACAAGATTGTCAAGTTTGAAAAATATCAATTTACGTGGCCAGCGTATGGATACATTTATTATCAACAAGAGCACCAGCTCACCGGTGGCTTTATCAGGTATTGGATTTTCAAACGGAGTTATACCGGTAGGAACCTCCTGGTTAAACCAGCCCACAGAGGATTATTGTGTCCGTCCGTCCGTCCATCCGTCGTGAATCCAAAAATGAGAGGGGTGGGGCTGGGTGGAGGGTGGGGAGGGGCTGGGTGGGGAGGGGCTGGGTGGGGCTGGGTGGGGAGGGGCTGGTCACCCCGTGGTGCCCTTAAAAAACTCAACGTTGAACCTACTCACGCCGGCTTGTGCCCACCCTCAGTCGGCCATATTTACGGAATACACCACGCCGCCGTTGACCCTGGCCATTGACCGAGCAGCCCAACGTTCCTATCAGCTCCCTCCGCAGCAGGAATGTGTTTACAAACCTGGATAGACTTGCCCCATGATTGGAACGCAGAATGTCCACCAGCGGCTCCGCAGGGCTGTTCACGGCAGACGAGCACCGCCTCAATGTTCATTAGAGCAGGAGACCTCTGACTTTTAAAACCACATCAGTGGCCTTTTTTTTTACTCTCTCCACGCCAAATAGGTTCACATTTCAGTGCTCCATTCAAGTGAGCAACGAAGTGGTGGTAATTCCGACAGGTTATATTACTATTACTGTTTTCATTTCACCAGGTAAGGCCCACTGTGCAAAACAGCTCCTTTTCAGAAGCGACCTGGCCACAAATGATAGCCCAACAAAGAGGCTTTCATTTGGAAATGTAAAGCAGCTAAATATTCTAAACGCAATTTTATATTTGTGGAGGGGGAAAAATCGGGAGGATCAGGAGAAAAGTCCACACGATCACGGGGAGAACATGCAAACTACAAGCAGACATGCGTCAGGATCGCAGCCACGACCTTCTGTATAGCAGGCGAGGTAGTTAACACCTCACCACCGTGACGCCCAAGGCAAGTAGGATGGCGAGAGGTTTGACGAGCTTGTGATTGGTTAGTATTTGGGATTGCGGATTGGCCGATTGGCAGATTTGCCTGGGAATGTCAGGTGTTGTAGCAGGCTTGGTTTGCGATGTGGGCAGATGGCAGAAGAGCAATGGATGCTGTAACGTGTTGTGCGTCATCTCCCCGAGTACGTGCGGATTTTCTCTGGGCACTCAAGTTTCTTCCCACGAGGGGGGACAAAAAAAACACTCCATAACGCATGGAGCAGGAAGCCTGCTGAAACTCAGCCTGAAGATTAATCGAGGGTTTATTGTGGAATAATGTTTTTCCCATCATAAGAGAAGAGATGCAATTAAACATTCAGGTCTTTAACAAAGCGATTGTGACGGAGCATTGGCAGTGGTGCACAAGCACAGAAAACAAAAAACTCAACACATCCGTCAACATCGCTGCCCCCTGACAGTAGTGATATATAACAGGTGACGTGTCAGGAAACGGCCCTTCTTCATAGCAGATCACCTCTCTGCAGTGTCACCGACGAACGTGCAGAATGTGTCTCATTCGAGCCATTGCCTCAACATGCACACCTGCGGATTGTAAACGTTGAAAAAACTTGAAGTGCAAGGACCGTCATTTGAAAACCCATAACTTCCAACTCCTCCTGCAGGTCGCGTTACAAATCACGCGTGTCCCCCAGCCGGTGCATGTCGCCGCAGGGCTTTGCTTGAAATTGGACGTCGCGCGGACGTCCGCTGCGTTGGGGTCGGCCGTTGAAGAGCCGGTGCGTAATAGCAGGCGAGCAGGCCGGAGACCGAAGCAATTACGACCGATGCGGCAAAACCACGGCGCGAGCCGTGCGGGTTTGTTCAGCGGCGCGCGAGCCAAGGATGGTGTTTTTTTTTTTATCGCCAAATAAATCCATCCGATTTTTACACGTTGGAAGGCCCGAACCCGTTATTACGAGGACACTTTGCAGCTTGACGCATCGTTGGCCCGTGCGATGTAGGGCAGCGGTAGTTAACCAGTGGTATGCGTAACCCCGGGGGTATGTGTGACAACTCTGGGTGGGAGGGGTGGATGACAGAGGGGGGGGGGGGGGGAGACGTACGCGAGACAATTCACGCAACAGCAGTGGACATGTGTTAACGAAAGCACTAGTATTTCTAATGCCATGTGCTTACCTGGAGTGTGAAATTTGGGGAACCCGTGGCCTTGGAAACCTCGGCCTTCCACGTGTTATGCTCGTGCTACCTCCCGTTCCGATTATCACCATTTATTTCTGCAACTTATTTTACAAATTGTACAAAATACATTCTTGAATCCCATCAATATATCTCTAAAGCGATTCCACACCCCAGCGAACCACGTGACTTCCTCCCAGCCGGCTTCACGGCGCCGGTAAGAGGTTTTATTAGTGTAAATATTATATTGTAAACATTTATAGTTAACGGTTGTGAAGTGTTAACTGAATGTCGTAGGTGTCAATTAGATGTGAACGTAATTAAAACGCAGTAATATTTTTGTGTTTGTTATTGTAGCATTACTCGCAATATTTGTCGGCAGGATGTAAGCGGGCAGTTGACTGGGCCCGGTAGGTGGGGGGGGAGAAGACAAGGACAAGGGGGGATGGGAGCCACCGACGTTATGGTAAGAGTGGGTTCACACCGGATCAGTCTGGGCAGCAATCGCCACACACACCACCATGTGACCCAGAGTTGAGCTCCACCGCGGCTGTGTAGCGAACAGGTTTTATTCACATCGACGTAAAGGCACGCGACATCCACGCAACTCGGTCTAACATCCAGTGTGGGGGCCACGGTCTCTTTGAGGTCCTTTCAAATTACAGCCAAACTCCCACGTGCCGTGGAGATGTGGTGGGCGTGACGGATCCTATCGCCCGCGCTCAGCAGACTGGACGTGCAACCAACAGACGTCGCCGGTTCAACTCCATCTCGGGTTTCTTTAATCCCGTCCACACCGTGTGAACGGGGTTTAACCACGGTCGGTCGGTCGGTCGGTCGATTGGCAGGCAGGCCACGCGCGTGGCTACAAACGTGGGTTAGTCCACCTCTTCCAGCACGTCCCGTCGGCGTGGGGAGCAGACCAACTTCCCGTTTTAGAGTTCCCCAGAGTGGAAGCCTTTTCGCCAGTAGCAGCATGAGCGAGCGGTTGCAGAGCTGCGCATTTACCCGCAGCTTCAGCACCGGCGCACACGGTGCGTCTACGTTGCCTCGCTGCTCTCCTCCTCGTCACCGCCACCGCCACCACCACACTCCTGGCTCTTCCGATGGCTCCTCTCGCGCTTCCGTTTCCTCTTCTTCTTTTTCTTCTTGCGTCGCTTCTTCTCGGCAATCCCGTGGGAATTCTCGCTCCCGCTGCCGCTGCTGCTCCGGTCCGAATTTGGATCCGGGTTGCGATTCCGGCTCCGATTCCGGCTGCGACTCCGTTTCGGGCTTTGATTCGTACTCCGATGCCGATTGAGATTACTATTCCGCTCCGCGCTTTCATCCCGGTCCCGACTCCGGTCCCTTTTTCTGCTCTGCCGTTCTGGACTCCGATTCCGGCTGCCACTCCGTTTCGGGCTTTGATTCGGACTCCGATGCCGACTGAGATTACTATTCCGCTCCGCGCTTTCATCCCGGTCCCGACTCCGGTCCCGTTTCCTGCTCTGCCGTTCTGGACTCCGATTGCGGCTGCCACTCCGTTTCGGGCTTTGATTCGGACTACGATGCCGACTGCGATTATTATTCCGCTCTGCGCTTTCATCCCGGTCCCGACTCCGGTCCCGTTTCCTGCTCTGCCGTTCTGGACTCCGATCCCGGCTGTGACTGGCAACCGGGATTTGAATCCGACTCCGGTCCTGACGCCAGTTCTTGCTACGCTCCGGACTTCGATTCCTCCGGCCCAGGTCCCGACTGCGATCCCTGCTCTCATGCCTGCTCCGCTCTGGACTTTGATGGCGACTCGTGTTCCGACTTCGCTCCCGACTCTGTTCCCGACTCCGGTTCGGATTGTGATCGCGGCCCCAGCCCCGAATCTGGCTCCGGGTTCTCGTCTCCCGGTCATCCAAGCGCCGAGTTTCTCGCGACCTCGACCTGAGAGATGAAACACAACAGCACAGGAAGGAGGACGATGCAAATCATTACAGTCGTTGCCATTAGTTTCAAACCATTCAGCACAGGAATGGTGGCCCACAACAAGCACCGAAACCACAGTAAAGCGAGTAGAACCATGACGAAATGATGAGGATAAGCGTCAAGTGTTACAAAATTCGTGCTCTCATTAAATTTGCAAGGCGCACAAATGTTACGTTAAAGGGACATTGAGCGGCGTGGAAGAAAGGGAGAACGCGTCTTCAGATTCTGACAGAAGTGACGACAAAGATGTCATTGTAAAGTCCATATGACTGGAGCTGTGACAGAGAGCTGACGTTTGCCTTGTCTGGTTCCAGAGTCGGGCTTAACAATGAGGAGGCCGTTTGATGCCGATCCGTATGGATCCGACAAACGGATGCAGACAAAGGAAATGGAACGCAAGCCAAAACGTTGTGCACGGAGAATTTCACGCAATAAATGAAACCGAGACGTGACGAGGAACAAGTAGACCACGGAATGAACGCAGACAAGACATAAATCACGTTTACCGTTCAGACAGGCAAGTGGGCTTGCACATGACAAGTCACGGCTAGAAGGGACGATGGGCCGAGGTGGACACTAATGATGGACTGGCAGCCAAAGGTGGAAACATGGCCGGGGGTGAGTCCACCACAAAGACGGAGAGAGGAAATCAATTCTAGATTTGAAGCCTTCGTGACTGCAAGGATTCATATTCTTAGGTTTTTTCGGTAAAGTCATGTAGGTAAAACATTTAAATTAATAAAAGTAAAATAAAAATAAAATAAAAATCACGACGTTTCGGAGGCAACACAAGCTTCCGTCTTCAGCTGGAACAGTCACAGCACGCTTGCTGGAATTTCTCTTACTTGAAACAGCAATCGTGCTGTGACGGTTCCACCTGGAAGCTTGTGTTGCCTCCGAAACGTCGTGATTTTTATTTTATTTTTTATTTGACTTTTATTAATTAAACATTTTTACCTACGTGACTTTACTGAAAAAACCTAAGAATACGATGAAATCAACTTGTGCAAAGTTGCCGATTGAACGGTTGCATCGCGAGACCCCGAGTGACAGAGACATCTTGGAGAGACCTTCATCCAGCAGTGGATAAATGACGTGTCATGATGATGGATGATTTTACAACCAAGGGGATGGATTTATTTTCAGGGAAAATAGGACGTGAACTTCATTCCACAAATTCGTTGATCCACCAACTGTGCCTCCGACATCAATGTGGATAAGACGCGTTGCCCCAAACTCTATTCAGCAGCTGTGGCAAAAACTCAGCGCTGGTGCAATGGTCGCTCCCCAGCGGCCTCTCCCCCCACCACTCTCTCGCCCCACCACTCTCTCGCCCCACCATTCATTCTCTCGTCCAAGTAATCCCTTGCCCCACCATCTCCTCGCCCCACCATCCTCATTCCCCACCATCAGCTCACTCCCCATCACCCCCTCGCCCCACCACTCTCTCACTCCACCACTCTCTCGCCCCAGCAATCCCTTGCCCCACCACCCTCTCGCCCCACCACCCTCTCGCCCCACCATCCTCATGCCCCATCACCCCCTCGCCCCACCACTCTCTCACTCCACCACTCTCTCGCCCCAGCAATCCCTTGCCCCACCATCTCTCGCCCCACCACCCTCTCGCCCCACCATCCTCATGCCCCACCATCAGCTCACTCCCCATCACCCCCTCGCCCCACCACTCTCTCACTCCACCATCCTCTCGCCCCAGCATCTCCTTGCCCCAACCATCCTCTCGCTCACTCGATGCCTCTTACCGGCTGCGTCGGTCGGTCGTACGATTGTCGGGCGCATTGGAGGGCGGTGCAGCCGCTGCCTCCCCGCCACTCCCCTCCACCTCGCCCCCCTCCGCGGCATCTTCGCGCCACTGCCGCGCCAGCTCGCCCGTGTGCACGGTGATCACCTCCCGGAGGATCTGAGCGAGCGCCGCGGTGGCGATCCCGAGGGCGACGAGAGGGGTTCGCGGGAGACACAACGACCACGCCGTTAACAAGGCGCCCGCGTCATGGAGTGAGGTGCAGCAGTCGTTGTAAAGGGCAGGGAGCTTCTTCCTTACCGAGGGACGAGTAAGACTTTCAAACACCCTCGGGCACGGGAACCCACGCATTGACACGCGGTGGCGAGATGTTAACTACCTCGCCTGGTATACAGGGGGTCGTGAGTTTGATCCCAAATCTGACGTCTGTATATTCGGAGTCTGCGTGTCTCTGCCGCCGTGGTCACATGAATTTTTCTCCAGGTCCCCCGGTTTTTCCCTCCACATTTAGAATCAACACACATTTAGAGTATCTGGCTGCGATAAATTTACACGTGATAAGCCACTCCATTGAGCTATCGTTTGTGGCCAGGTCGCTTCTAAAAAAAGAGCTACATAGCTCAATGGGCCTTACCTGCTAAAATAAAACATTTTGCTTTAGTTTCAACACACACCACGGTCTTACGCGGTCAAAACGTAATGGGCGGGTTGGGTGGGTACAGAGGCCCTTGGAGTGACAAAGATGACTGTCGTCAGGCCTAACATATGACCCTCTGGTATCCGATTAATGCGGCTAAGATGCTTAAATGAGCGCACGAGCGTGTTGGTAAATGAAACCCATAACTCCCAACTCCGAGCGAGCGAGTAAACGTGCAAGTGAGCGAGCGAGCGAGTAAACAAGCGAGCTCGTGAGTGAGGGAACGAGCAAGTGTGTGAGCGAGCGAGCGAGAGCGTAAACGAACGTGTGATTGAGCATGTGAGTCAGCGAGCGAGCGAGCGTGCGTGCATCGAGTGAGCGGGACACCTCGGTGTGGGAGCGCCGGGTGATGTGCACGTTCTTGGCGCGGTAGCTCTGGCGCCGGCGCTTGTAGTCACGCATCTCGGCCAGCACCTCGAGGTGCGACTTGGGGCCGCTCTGCTTCGCCTGGGCTGCACGAGGGACGCGACAACAGACGGAGAGACCGACGGACAAAAGACGGATGGGTGACAGACAAACGGATGGTTAGGCAGGGAAAGAGGAAATATTAAAAATCCAAAAGAGACCATTGGAACCTCATTCGCCAGTAAAAAATATAATGGGTTTTTTTACCCTTCTATCTGGAAACAAAACTGACACCTCTTTTACAAGGAGTCATGTTTGCATACACCACAATACCTGCAGTCATAATGCAAACAAAAAACATAACTCTGCTAATGATAACTCTGATAATGTGCAGGACAGTGCACATTATCAGAGTTATGTTTTTTGTTTGCATTATGACTGCAGGTATTGTGGTCTATGTAAACATGACTCCTTGTAAAAAAGGTGTCAGTTTTGTTGCCAGATAGAAGCGTAAAAAAACAATTATCAATCCAAAAGAGCTTTTATCTCTTCAATGCGTCTTCAGGTCATAGTGAGTGTAGTTCAACATATCTCTACGAGACTCTGTGCAAGTCTACGGGTCGCAATGCAAGTCTACGGGCCATAGTACTAGTCTATGGGGCTCTATGCAATTCATTGGTGATGGGCTGAGACCATCAACTCAGTCTGGCGGCTGCTGAAATCCCAACTCGGGAGGTTTACAGCGGTGACAAACTCGGCATCTCCGACCTCTCCGATCCACCCCGTGCCTCACCCTTCTTGAGCTTGGCCGCCCAGTCGATATAGAGCTCGTCCGTAATTGGCTGGTTCACGGCCGCCCCCATCCTGGCCGCCTCTGCCACCATGAAGTCGTAAATGGCGACGCGATCGGCTCGCGTGAGCTCGCACGCCGCACGGTCGTACGTCAGCGGCACCGCACCTGGTGCAACCGAGTACTCGCCTGCGCGTACACGGCACGTGCGCACACACAAACACACGCGCACACACACGTACACACACGCACGAATAGACACGCAGACACGCGTACGAACAGACAGGCACACGCGCACACGAATAGACATGCACACATACATACACCCACACATAGGCACACAGACGCTCACACATACATACAGAAATGCACACACACACGGATACCGGGATTATTCAGTGCCGGCGAGTGTCGAGGTATATCCGTTTTCTTTACAAAACCCCATGATTTCCGTTTGGCCTATTTACAGCTTGCAGTGATGTTATTAAAACCACTAATACAACCACAAATCAAGATGCTGATTCTAGAACACACGATCCAATGCTACAGTCGGTACTGCGCAGGACGGTTCTGAACCGGGACTGCACCGACGCAGTTAACAACGAGTTGGGCATTGCTTTGCCAAAATGTGTTAATTTGTTGAACTTTTCCTTTAAAACTGCAGGATTTAGCAGAATTAAGTGAATTAAGTGCGGTGACGTCAATAAACATTGGCCACGATGGCTTCTTGATATTGATCGATTACAACCACGTTTCTGCAGTGTTCATAACGATGGTGAAGTTGAGGTCATTTCTCAGCGCGATTGCATGAACCGCCTGTGCACCTTCCAACACGGAAAGTAGTCCCTGAAGTTCCCGATTAAAGTGACTATTGGTTTGTTATTTTAGTCCAGCTATAACGGTATTTGAGGTTCTTGCTTGTAACCGAACAGGCTAAAAACTTGATTGGCTTCCGTAAAAAAATATCGACAATGGGATTCATATATATTATTTTTTTAAACAAAAATAAACAGCCACTTGTGACCCTCCTGAAAAGTAGTCAGGAGAGGGCAACCAGGTGGCATATTTAGTCAAACGTGTGCGCAACACCTGCTCACGAGCACAACCACCCACGCTCATGCATCACAGGGAGAAGGAGATCCCCCCCCATGCCGCCCCCGCCCCTCCCCCGCGATTGAAGGGCATTCTGGGAAAGATTAATGTTACCGTTCGCCACTGATGTTACACCCATGGCTGAGAATTGAACCATGGTTGCCAAGTCTGAACACTCAGTACTGTGCCACCATTCACTCGTGCACAAAGATCCCCCGTTTAGCCTTAATAGACTATTGGGGCAAGTGCTGATAAGCGAGCACTTATGAAGGCTGGCACGGCACAAGATGGGATGGGGTGACCAGTACCATGCCTTTTGTCTCCCCAGTGGCGACGTTTACACATCATACCAGGTACTCATTTGAGGCTGATTAGACCTAGGGGAGGCTCAAGACTGGTTCAGATAACCATCACTGGTGTTGGCCATGAACGGGAATCGAACCCGGGTCATTATTTCTACAACTACCCCAGCTCTTGTCACCCGATTACCCTGCTTGTGTGTTCTCGGCTGTTGACTCACACCTGCAGGTCAAGAACCGGTCACTACCACTGGCAGAGAGTGGATACATCTGGATGAAAGCGGTGTAAAGCGCGGTCTGCAACTCAACTCTTATCCACCTGTTACATTTTGTTCCTTTTTAGCGGCCAGCGTGATTGACAAGCATGTTCGGTTTTTGGTTATTGTTGCTTTAGCGCCTCTGGCCAGTGCAGCAACACCAAATAATTTGGATGGGCTGCTCAGAGATCTTGATACTTCAAGTCTTATTTGAAGTCTGACTTCTCATTTTCCATCAACCCGTCTTCCTTCTTTCATCAGCCTCCACCCTATCATCAATGTGTGCTCGTCTCTCATCTGATGGGTGTCCCAGCTTGCTGTCCTGCCCAACGCCTCTTCGCCGTTACGCTTCCCAAAAACATAACATGACCGAGCCTCTTCCATCTCCTCCAGTGAACAAGACAAAGATCGCCCCCGTATAGTCTTAACAGACCGTTGGAGAAAGTGCCGTTCGCGAGGACCTATGAAGGCCGGCACATGCACTGCACACACACACACACACGCGTGTGTACACGTGCACGAGACTCGGCGACAGTGGGTGAGCTGGTGAAAGGATACCAGGCGGAAGGATACTGCCAGGGCAGACTATACAACACCCTGGCAGAGCGAGCGAGCAAGCGCTAAAACGACCAATGCTTCACTCCGTCTTTCACATACTCACCCCTGTAACTGGGGGAGGGGAGGGGGGGGGGGAAAGGAGAGTGGGAGGAAGTAGGGGGAGCAAAAAAGTCAAAACAAAAAGGATTTAACCAGCAATGTGATTAATTGTCCTAATTCAAAGGTTGTGAAACGGCTGAAGACAACTACTCTTCAAATCTGGTTTTCACCCGTCATGTTGTATATATCCTTACATTCTCCCTGTCTCGTTTGTATAGTTTTGTTGAATCCATTTGCCTAAATGTAAATGACCATTTGCACATACTTTTCATAAAACACAAATAATCGACTCTCGTGCACTATACATTGTATTAAAATCGATAAACCATACTCTTTGGTTCTTTCGGTAAAGTCACGTAGGCATAAAATAAAATAAATCACGACGTTTCGGGCGCAACACAAACGTCCGTCATCACGTGGGAAAGCTTTCCTACGTGACTTTACCAAAAGAGCCAAAGAGTATGGATTCCTGCAGTCACGAAAGCTTCAAATCAAGAACGATAAACCAGTACATTGCTACATGCATGGTACCAACGCTGTTACCGTTCGGTGAACTAGAAAAACGAATGCCACCATAGCGCCCTCTAGTGACGTCCAGTGTCACCACTAGCGTAATAAGGTTGAATACGACTGCATTGTGGGAAGCCGGCACGCCGGCTCCGTTGCCACGCGTGGTAGCATCGTGGGAGCGGACATCAGCAAACAGCAAAAAGAAAACCTCGCTGTGCGTTGCAGATCAAAATGACGCCACCATTCTCGCACGCATTCTGCACACTGTCTGGTGATAGGCACCGACAACTGCATACAGGTTGCAGGTTTCATCCTTGTTAAGGCTCATCAGTACAACATAGCCATCTACCAGTTTAACACGTAGGCTTTTGCAACCAATATCATCCATAAGAGATTTTTTTTGGTTAGATCGCATAAATATATAAATGTGTCGTTAAAACCCGTCACCACCCGATACAGCCAACTAGTAAGGGTTGTCACGTGAACAGAACGTGGCCAATTCGTCACTAATACAGCACACCGGTTTGTGTGTTGGAGTGCCAAGCCACATTTACAATCTGGGCACGACGTGTCACCAGTAATTACAACCTGCTTCATCAGGCGACAGCCATCTACCATTTATGCCTGGTGGTGATGCCTTTTTTTTGCATTTAAGTTATAATTATTATTTTTTTACGCAGTGTGCATAGTTATCTGCTTCTGTATTTAAATGCTTTATTTAGACTGGAGGAATCAAGTGAGCTAGGAAGCTCTTTTTCACAGATGTCCAGTTTTGAGTTTTGACTGGACATCTGTGAATGCAAAATTTAAATTGTGCCCTGGATGGAAAATTAATATGGGAATCATCGGTAGGGAGGGGGGGCAAGGGGGAACCCATGTGACACTCGAAGACCTGGGTGTGAGGATGGCATGCGATGGGTCGTTCTGAACGTCTCATTTCAAATGAGTTTTGCATGCGGAAGGAGCCCAGAGAACTCTTAGAGAACCCAAAACGCAAACGCTGGGGATATAATTTAGAGATTCGCGCGGACGGGTTCAAGAACCCACTTGCTGTACTGCCATCTCCCGGCCACCTGGAATCTCAGTGAGTTTGGGAGTTTCTCAAATCTCTACCCGATTCAGAAACCCCTGTGCCTTCAAAGTAATCTGTGACTAACCCAAACATGCTCTTGAAAATGACATCAAATAAACCTGTGGTAATGTTTTCAAGCACAATTAAGCACAGTCACAATATCATTGCGAATTATAATGCTACTGTAATTATAATTGACCGCAAGATCTGCATGAAAGCCCAGCAGGTTTGGCAGTTGCACAGTTCTCCATGTGATCCACCAAACCCTTTCCTCCAAAGTGCTCGATCACAGGCATGCCACCACACCCGGTTGTGCTGTGCTACGTTCTGAATGGGCTGGCAAGCGAATCAGACTCAGGCTCAGCACACACGACAGCCGCCATTCACCACCAAGTGTTGGTGGCATCTGCACGGCGCTTGTGCCAGGCTTAGGTGCGCTTTTGAGACCATCGCATTAAGTGCCGAAGGCTCGCTGGACCCCGGTGTTGTGGTTTAGCTGAGAGATGAATGGCAGATGCACCACAAGTGCTCTCCACTGTGCCAATGCACGCACGAACACACGAGGCCCACAGTGAGTGAATAAAGATTCCCTCCCTCTCACCTGGTGCAAAGAGCCCCATGCCCTGCGAGCTCCTCACCCTCGCCTCACGGATGATTTGTGCTTGCTGCTCTTTGTCTGCAACACACAAAGATCCGAATGAAGTGGGCACATTGAAATCGTGATGGTTTCGTGTCGAGTCGTGATGTGCGACTGTTACCAATCTTGATCGACGGGACATTGGCCTTCTCGTAGAAAAAAGTTGTGTCGATCATCTTCTCCTGAAAAAAAATACAAAATGGAAAATTTTAATGTTAAAATTCTTCATCCACCCGTGTTACGGACTCGGTCAACTAGACAAGACTCTTTTGTCTCATTCACACTGTGTTCTATCACCATACAAGACGAGACAATGAGCCCCTATGTAGCCTAAACAGACTTTTGGGCCAAGAACTATTAGTGTGCACCTATATGAAGGTCGGCACGGCACACGAGGGGGTGGGTGGCCAGCACCAGGCTTGGCCGCCTGTCTCCCCAGCAGCGATGTTTACACATCGCACCAGGAATTATATCACTTTCATGGTAAGGCAGTCCCCTCCAGAAAAACGCGATTATGCGATCGCAAGATTCCACGCAAAATCAGCCAAAGTCCGCATATTTATGCGGGGGGCGCGTTTTTTCAAATACGCTGCACTTTCGCCGCATAAATTGCAGATTTCCGCGCGCAAAATATGCATGATTTCATAATCCCCGCATTTTCGTTGCAAAAAGTCACATATATCTTAGCAGAAAGTTGAAAAATGTTGCGTTTACTTCACACAAGCGCAGCCATTTCCCCTGTTGCCATGGGAACGTTATGAAGTGACGTCACTCATTACGCGACATCATTGAAAAGCTGCAAACCCCGCGATGCCAATGAAACCATGATGAAGAGTTTATGCAACTTTACAGTTGTAAGATTGCACTTTTTTGTTAGTAGTATGTAAATTTACATTACTGTAAGACTGTACTGTTACTGTATTGCTTACGTTACTGTGCACCGAAAACACTTATTTTAACAGAAGATGTCTGTTTTGTATAGCTACCTCTGTAAAACAGGAAGCACACATTTTATTTTTTTTAATATTTTACGTATTCATTTTTACAGAAGTTGTAGCATATTCATTTTGTAAAGCTACAGAACTTGTTCGACTCAATGTTTTGTAAGTTTGAGCCATCTGTTTGTTAGGGTCTGAAATAAAACAAGATGAGAACTTAAATATTCGCAGCACTTTCTGTGATGTAGTATGCTTGCTTATCATAGGAAGTAATAAGAAATGACTCTTTACATTAAAGTAGTAGCCTAGTGAATAGGGTGTTGGGGGAATCACTTTTTTTCTCTTTTTCATCAAACCGCAGTTTTTGCAAGTTCCCGCAATTTAATCGCATAAAATTGCATAAATATCCCGCATATTCCATCGCATTTTTTAAGAAAACGTGCCGCATAATCAACGATTTTTGCCCGCAACAATCACCAAAAAACTCCGCGTTTTTCTGGAGGGACTGGTAAGGCCAATAACATGACGAGGTTTTTCTTAATTAGAACACCATCTTTTCAGCTCACTCACAACAGCCCCACCTAGTGGAAATGTCACGAGCCGCCCCCCGACGGCTCCACTACCGCTCCTCAACCACCATACACTACAGGTGACAAAAACACACACTCGGGCACTCGCCTGGTCGTCCTTGGAGTAGCCCTGCGCACTGAGTCGACATGTCTCGACGTGCCGCTCCAGTGAGGCGGCCGGCATGCGGTGCCCCGAGTTTATGGGACACACAACCTGCAGTCGAGAAAACACAATCCCATCTTTAGCCACGCGGATCACATTAACCAAGTTTCAAGTTCAAGTTCATTTATTAGGTATAGCCCTGTGAGCCATTCAGCTCTTGAATCGGGTGCAACCGCAACAAACAAAAAACATGAACAAAAAACATCTTAAAGTGAATATGTGACTAAGTGCAAACAGAAAATCCAAGAAAAGACAGCAAAAATATTGCAGAAAAAACACCGTACACCAACGCTGTGTGCAAAAATCCCAGTGGGATGCAAGTCAAACAACAACGTACACCCCAAACTTGTGCCCAGTGTCAATAACTTGAAACAAATCTTGGTCACACACACACACACAAAGCCACCTACAAAATAATACGATGCAGCCACAACTGTTGCTTTACGATACAGCGAGGAAACGTGCATCTCATGATCCGGATGAGACAGGACTGTATGGATGTTGAACGTCAATTCATTATCGTAGTCCACATAAGCACGCCGCTCAACGTCGCACAATAGCTGTGCTCGTTTTAAAGACACTCCAGAAGAAAGAGCCAATCAGAGGGGGCGTAGCAGCGCGCGTCGCCAATACGGACTACCAATTCGAAACAGCGGCGCAACGATCCTTAGGTTTCTACAGCGCAGAGGGGTACGGGTGGAGAAGTGAATTTAAAAGAAAGGGGGCACTTACCGGGCTCTCCTCGCTCGCCGCTCGCTCCAGGACCTCCATGCTCCACCCCAGGGAGGAGGCGACCTCCTCCAGGCGCCGTCGGCATTGCTGCGCGAAGTCCTCGAGTTCCCGCGCGCGCCGATCGCGCTCCTCCACCTCGGCGTCCGCCATTGATGCCGACAGCGAGTGGGGGGAGGGGCTGTGACGTAATAGGTTTGTTGTATCTTCTTCTTCCGGAAGAGGAAGATTCTAAAGAATATTCGGAAGTGTCTTCCAGAATCGGAAGACGTCTGTGTGTATTCTGGATAATTCTAGCAGACTCTTCGGTTTTTTCGGTAAAGTCACAAAAATAAATAATAAATATTGTAGAAATATTTTTTTTAATTTATAAAAATAATAGATTTTTTTTATTATTATTATTTTTTTATTATTATGTAATAATAGAAGTATATTATTTTTTATTATTATAAAAAAAATAATAGAACTACTGTATTATTCTTTTTTTACCTACGTGACTGCCGAAAAAAACCTAAGAGTATGAATCCTTGCAGTCACGAAAGCTTCAAATCTAGAATTCTACCGGATTTAAAGCTTTCGTAACTACAGGGATTCATATTCTTGGTTCTTTTGGTAAAAGTCACGTAGAAGGGAAATAATAAAATAATACTAATATAAAACAATACAATTTTATTATTTCATTTCTACGTGACTTTACCGAAAGTACCAATAATATAATTCTACCGGATTCAAAAGTTGTCTACCGGAATCAGAAGTGCAGCTCACGAGAAGGGTAATTCCATCTACTGTACCTGGATTCGGTAGACCTTCACCGGAATCAGAAGACGCCTACCGAGAAATAAAATGTACATCTACCGGATTCAGAATCAAATGTTTTTAAATTAGACTGTGGAAGGATATTGAGCCATGAAGCTACCGAAAAAGCCGGGGGGCAGGGGGCGGGGCTTCGGAGGGGGCGGGGCTTCGGAGGGGGCGGGGCTTGGGAGAACGGGGCGGGGCTTGGGAGGGGCGGGGCGGGGCTTGGGAGGGGCGGGGCGGGCGACACTCGACCCGGAAGTCAAGTTGCGCGCGGATCACGTGGGCCCAGTGTCAGCTGATGACGACGATGATGTTGTTATTGATCTGAGTGTTTTAATTTAATCGCCGTGATTTGTAATTCAGTTATGAGATAAAAGACACTCGGGCTGATGCGAGTGCAGGCGCTTGAAAGCTGTGACGATAATGGTAATGATGGAATTGACGGTGATTGTTGACTACGGATGCTGTGATAGCTTGATGATGGTGGTGGATTGATGGTGCTGATTTCATGGTGAATGTGCGACTCTAATAGTGGATGTAGGTGCAAATGATAATGCAGTGTGATGATGATGACGCTGGTGGTGGTGTGATTGTAAAGACGATGGTGTGACAGATGAGATGGTAATGCCATGATGGTGGTGATTAATCTGATGGTGCTGGTGCAGAGTTGTTTTTTGCTAGTGATGATTTTGGTGGTAATTGATTGAAAATACTGATGTCATTGATGGCGATGTGCTTGCGATGCAAAGATCATCATCGATGTATGCTGCTGACGTGATTATTGTCATGTTGCAATGACCCAGAATGCGCACGATTGCGTCAGATCTCGGAGGCCACGCAAAGCTTAAGTAAGCCTGGATATTGCTTGGATCAACATAACCTGGTGCCTCGAGTTTCCTGGCTGGCTGCTGGCTGGGCTCCTCCCCTGCACCCCGACGATAACTTAGCTGTTAGTGGCTGCTGGTCACCGAAACTGGGTAACTGGCTAAACGGGATTTTCCGTCTGAATGCATAAACGGCGGAAGAAATTTGGAAAGGCACAGTCGTGACCCCGAAGAGGTGTGGGAGTAACAGGTGAAAGACTGACACGGTTCATTTAAAATTGCTCTGACCTGACAATTATTACTCCTTCTTGGTTCTTTCGGTAAAGTCACGTAGAAGGGAAATAATAAAATAAAACATAAAATACTATTCTCACGTTTCGGTCACAACGGCTGCTTGCGTTGTGGCCGAAACGTCGTGAGAATTGTATTTTATTGTTTAATTTTTATTATTTTATTATTTCCCTTCTACGTGACTTTACCGAAAGAACCAAGAAGATGAATCCCTGCAGTCACGAAAGCTTTAAATCGAAAATTATTACTCCAGTGTAATGTTTTCGCCGAAATCCTCGAGAATAGTATTACGTAAAAAAATTTTTTACCAGATTACTTTTGTGCTTCGAGCACTGAATTGTGAGAAGAGTATACAAACTGACGGCCGTCTCTTGTCATTGCAGAGAAACGGCTTCTCGGCTAGTTTCAAATGTTTTCACAAGGAATAATCCGCTTGCAACGGTGGCCAGTGTATAGGAAATGCCACGGCAGTTAAGCAAATTCTAATGTTATACTGCACTGCTGTCTCCCTCCGCGTTGGCCAACTCGCGATGGCCAACGTGGAGACGTATCATCAGAGACCGGCACGACGTTTGGAGGCCATCATCATCATCATCCAGGAGTGTACGAACTCAGAAGGGCCGCCTGTCTATATACATTGTAAAATGATGCGTAAACTCTTTACCCGTGGGACACATCACAGGAACGGGAGTAAGAGTCAAGCATTTAATGCGTGGGAAAAAAATATAAAGGAATAGGGAGAGGGAACGGATGCCGGGACAGATCAAGTTCAAGTTCAATTATTAGGTATAGCCCTGTGAGCCATTCGGCTCTTGAATCGGGTGCAACCGCAACAAACAAAAACATGAACAAAAAACATCTTAAAGTGAATATGTGACTAAGTGCAAACAGAAAATTTAGACAGCTAAATATTGCAGAAAAAACACCGTACACCAAGGCTGTGTGCAAAAATCCCAGTGGGATGCAAGTCAAACAACATGTCCCAAAGATGGGCAAAGAAGAGGGCACGGCTCAAGATGAGCAGCAGGAAGAGAGGAGGAGGAGCACCCGTGCAGGAAGGAATGGCCGGACCAAGATGTTGGGAATGAGAGGGTGATGATGATGATGGGAGAAGGGGAAGAGAGGGAAGGAAGGAACGAGCAGGAGTGAGCTGCGTGGAGGAGCAACGTCTGTTTCCACAGGGGGCGGGGAGAGGGGGGGGATTCGGAGTGGGGGTGGCCACTTAGAAGTCACGTGATTTGCCGGAAGCCTGAAATTATTTTGATATATAAATGTGCGTTGATGTTGGTGCTGGGTGACCATGTTGATGGATTTTGTTCATTCCGATTTTGTCCCCGCGGGTTTACCCGATTTCAACTTCTCTTTCCACGGACACGAAGACGATGGCCACGCGAACCGGGATGGAAAAAATCGTGAAGGGTGAGCTCGTGTTGTGTTTCAGTGATAATGGTGACTGGTCTAAGGTGCAGTTGTTGATGGTGGTGATGTTCATTGTCATGGGAAATATTGCTGATAACGAAGATGGTAGTGGCATGATGATAATCTTACTGGTTTTGATAACATAAATTGATGGAAGTGTTTTCAAGGAAATAATGGATGATTATGATAATTGTACTGCTGGTGATGCTAATGATGATGATTGTGCCGATGATGCCATTTGTGCTTTTGCTGATCATCGTGATGCTGCTGATAATAACGGTTCTGATGATGATCGTGTTGCAGATGCTGGAGAGATCAGCACCCGCCTCTTGGACCACAAAGCGTTCACGCATGGCCAGGCTCGCTTCATGCTTCGTGAGTTCGAGGTGAGCATCGCGATCATCGATCCGATGTTGAGGATGTACATCCGATGACCGGTAGCAGCGTTATCAAGATCGGCCTCTGTGGAGGTTCATGAAGGACGCTACTGGATAGTGCCAAGCCACTTTGGAGCTACTGGGCAGTTGGAGGCAGTCGCCCTGCAACAGCAATTACAAGCGGAGCGCCGGGCGGATAAAACGCAGAAAGTTGGCACAGTGGTGGGAGCACAGGTGGTGCATCGACCAGTCATCTCAGTCAGTCGACCCATGGCACCTGGGTCTGCCCCGTGACCTGCTGCCGGCGGGCGTTCAACACTTCACGTGGCCTTAACGTGCACATAGCCTGGCACAAGCACCATGGGGATGTCACCGCCACTTGGTGGCGCATGGCGGTTGTTGTACTGTATATAAGGCGGTCAGGCGTGGTTCTGGCCACCTACTCCCTCATACCGAGCCAGTCTTGATAAGTGCTCGCTAACAGCACTTGCTCCTACAGTCTGTTCAGGCTATACCCGGGATGTTTGTCTTTGTCGCATTGGTTAGCGCTCTGCACTGCAAACCCGTCGATCCCGAGTTTGATTTCCATATTTCTGAACTACTCAAACCAGTCCTGAAGCTCCCCTAGGTGGGTTTAACCTGCGTGTGCCTGGCGTGCGAGAGAGCAGGAGCGGCGCGGGTACCGCGAGATGCGCCGCCTGCAGGAGGCCGGGGAAACGATGACGCGCATGGCCGACTCGCTGCTGCCCGACGCCCTGGCCCTCGCCCAGGAGCTCCCCACCATGCTCGCTCGCCGTGAGTTCCGCACAGAGACCACCACGATTGCATACAGACATGGGGCACACGCGCAGACGCAGGCACACGTAACCACGGGGAAACCCCGTATGACAATTCGGACGATCTTCCTTTGGCAAAGTCCTCGATAGCAAAACGTCCTGATAGTCAAGCTACATTCACATTTGATAGTGCTGTGCGATAAACACCCACTGAACCACCGGAGAGCATTAACAAACTTTTGGGGCAAGTGCTGTTAGCGAGTTTCACCTGTGAAGGCCGGCACGGCACGTGAGGGGGTGGGTGGCCAGCACCACGCCCAGCTGCCTTGATCTCCCCAATGCTGATGTTTACATGCCGCAACAGGTACTCATTTGAGGCAGAGTCGACCTGGAGGGGAGGCCCAGGACCGGTTCAGATAATTGTCACTGGTATTGTCCGTAAGCGGGAATCGAATCGGGTTCGTAGCGCATTGCGCTCACCACTGTGCCACTGCTCCCCACACCACCGCCCCCCCCCCCCCCCCACTGCCCCCGCAGGCACATTTAGTTGAACATTAAACCCGGCCACACAAGTTCTATTCCCAACCATGGCTAACGTCAGTCCCTCGTGATACCTGAACTTATTCTGGAACCTGCACCCCACCCCCCCACCACCCCCGTTCTCTCACTGCCGCCCAATTCACCAACCTGCACGGACCCGCGTGATGGATGAACTACGGTCAAGCAACCCTCATGTCCAACACGGCGCCGGTGGCCTTCGCCCAGCAGTAGTTTGACAAAGAGGCTGTAAATGATGATGATGGAGCGTCGTCACGAGATGTGATGCGCATCGATCGTCTCTGCTGTGATGAGTCCCATCGTGACTTGTCTTCTGTCTGTTCCACAGTGGAGGCTGCAAACCGCATGTGCAACCGCATCCTGCAGCACCAGGACGAGCCTCGTGAGGTGAGGAATGCCCAGCCCAAATAATCGGCATCATCACCATCGCTCCAGACCAAACAGTCATCACCATTATTCCAGCCCACACAATCATCAGCGTCGCTCCAGCCCACACAATTATCACCATCACTCCAGCCCATAAAATAATCAGCATCAGTATCGCTCCAGTCCATACACTGTCCCCTACAGACAGAACATTTGGAATTCACATTTTTAATTTACTGCCTACTGGCGAGCCAGGGTATAGCACCTCCTCGACAGGCACGTGAAGGTCATTTCACAATATCTGTATGTGCGGTGATCCACCAACCCTCCTCACTGCTGCCTCTACAGTGCCGGACTAAGGCAGCCATATGCAGCAGCGTAGCTACGACCATCACCACCCGGCTAAACTCCCATTTGATTTCGGCATTGTTTATATCTACGAGGTAAGGCCCACTGAGCTAAATATATCTTTGTCAGAAGCGACCTGGCCACAAATGATATCTCAATGAAGCCGCTTATCGTCACGGGGAAATGTATTGCAGCCAAATCCTACTGCCACTAACGCAACAAGTTGTCGAGAGTCGGCGGGAGGTGGCCCGATGGTTTGACAGAAGGGCCGTTCATCCGGCAGTGGTTAGATCACGTCATTCCCCCCCTGGTCTCTCTGCGGGGCAGCATGAGGTGCTGGGGAAGGGGCGAGAGCGGCGTCGCGCCGAGCTGGACGCGAGCGTGCGGCGGATGCGCGAGCACTGCGCCGGCACGGACGCCCGGCACGACCGGGAGATGGCGGAGACGCGGGCACGCTACGAGCGCCTCGCCGTCGAGCTGCAGGAGGGTTACGCCCGCACGACGGCGCCGTGACCCCTGCCGCCCGCACCACGGCGCCGTGACCCCTGCCGCCCACACGACCGTCACCACGACCTTCGCCGCCAGAATTGGAATCTTTTTTTTTGACTGGAGGAATCCGACAAGCTTACGAAGCTCTTTTTTCACAGACAACCAGTAAATGTCCACCGTCGCCACGTGCAGCCCGTGTCTAATGGCGCGGCGGCTCCCATGCTCGTGGCTGTTATCGTGGCCTTCAAGTGGGTTGCGGCAACAGCCACACGTGCGGCGACAAAGATCCCCCCATATAGCCTTAGCTGAGTGTTGGGGCAAGAGCTGTTCGCAAGCACTGAAGGTCCATGCAGAATCGGCTTTATTTCTCCACTGTTGAATCCTTTGTTAAACTGAGCAATACAGGAACCAATATTGTTGGAAATGATTCCAGCACCGCTGAAATCCTGGGTTCGAATCCCGGCAGCTTTCGGTGGTTGAAACGGGTCCTCAAGTGTAGTAGTGAGTTGATGGGTCTCGGCCCTGTCACCTATGATGGCACAAAAAACCACCACATTCATTCTTAATTTGGATAAATTCAAACTCTGATTATGTTAAGATATTGCTTTGTCACACCACTCTCATATGCAAAGAGATTTGTAAAGTGCTGCCCTCTACCGCGTGTGTGTGTGGTTGTCAGGTTTTTCGAGGACACGACTAAACCCATCGATTCGTCGCGTGGGGTGATTGGATTGGTCGTCACATGCCTCATGTACATGTATACTCTAGGTGTTGTATCGCTCTTTCATGATACGTGATCCATTACTAGGATCGCCGGTACCAGCCAGCACTACTATGCATCTGCTATGAAGGGCTTGGGGAATAGGGTAATGCCCCAGTTCAAAGACACTGAGCTGTCGTCCATGAGGCCCAAAACCAAATATTCCACTTGTAGGTGCCACGAGATGTGGCATAACTTGAGCGGTTTCAATTTATTTACTTGGCCAATGATGGTGAATTATGTGATAACCATTTGAAACGAGTCGGTTATCAAATCGTTCACTCTTATCGGCTACTCATTTATTTTGCTACTGTGGGTGATGCCAATGTCTGCTCTGGCCTGTCGACCACTGGGACCGCCTGTGGTTAAACTAGGTTCTCGTTTTCAGAGAATTGATGGTCGTGGTCCGATCACCAGTGACAACACAATATGCGTGCTTTGTGTGTTTCATTGAGCCTAGCCCAGATACAAAATTAGCAGTATGTTTTTGCGTTAGTGTTGTCGATCTCTCTGTGTATGCGGATTGTCCCGCGTGTTGTTCCGAAAATAATATTCAGGAACTGAAGTCCAGTTCCCTGAAGCTCCCAACACGTGGGGCGATATGCCGGGCATCGTGCCGAGAAACACGCGGTGCAACCCAAACAGCATTTGAGAGCTAAACTTCCCATTGGCGTGCCGACAGTAGCTTGACATTATCGTGCCGTTCGTGCAAATTGCATCTCAAAATGCCATAGCATTTGTAACACGCGCAGATTTTTGCAGGGAGGCTCGGGAAACTACAAACGAGCGGAACGGCAGCCACAACCGGCACCAACAATTGCCCAAGCTCTGTCGTCCTCTTCTTGGTTCTTTCGGTAAAGTCACGTAGAAGGGAAATAATAAAAATAAAACATAATAAAATAATTCTCACGACGTTTCGGCCACAACGCAAGCAGCCGTCCTCAGGTGAAGAACAGGTCTGTCGGAAAGACAGCGTCTGAAAGACAGACCTGTTCTTCACCTGAGGACGGCTGCTTGCGTTGTGGCCGAAACGTCGTGAGAATTATTTTATTATGTTTTATTTTTATTATTTCCCTTCTACGTGACTTTACCGAAAGAACCAAGAAGATGAATCCCTACAGTCACAAAAGCTTTAAATCGAAATTTACTCTGTTGTCCTATATTGAAATGTTTGGCCAACTTCTTACGGCCTCGGAGCAATTGGCCACACATTGCTTTTGGAAGCAAGTTTCCCAGTTGCATTCAGATGTTCAGACACTTGCCCAGAAGTTATTTATGTTGTATGTTATAAACAGCTACGGTTGATCTAACTTTCAATACAAGTCTCGTGGTTGAATTTGTATGCTCAAAAACTCGTGTGCTTAAAATTTGTGGTTTAAAAATAATTCCTAATTCACATTACGTAGAGAAGTGGAATTACAAAATGTCACGCTTAGGTTTAAGTGTTTTTGGAGAAATGGACATGAATTGCACATGTGCCTGTTTTCCATTGCCCTTGTCACATTTTTATTCAACAAATACATGCGTTTTCAGCCACTTGTAAAGCCTCTGCTGGTTGAAGGCATCCCCACACGGCATCTGCAATGGAGGTAGTTTAACCAGTCAAGCATGCTGGCTAGTGTGGGGGGGGGGGGGTGAAAAGTGAGGAATGGGACCAGTTCAGATATGCAAATTTAAATATTTTGTTTTTGATATCGGGATGAAGGCCCATTGAGCCGGCAAACTCAAGTGCTACCCCCGAGGGATGGACGGGAGTGAAGGGGAACCTGAATGGCACAACGTTTCAATTACTTCCCACTCATGAGATCCCTGGCCAGGAATCGAACTCAGGCGTGTGGGGGTTTATAGTGCGGTGTGCTTCAACACCGACTAGACCACCAAACTTGCTTTATAACACGGATACACTCATCAGATCAACTGTTTTTATTTGGAAGTGCGGACTCACGGCAACCTATGTGAGCATACACAAACAGACATCTGTAAAATATTGTGCATTTGCAAAGTGGATCAATGTGATCGCATCTCAAGTCACCGTACAAATGGTTGCTTGGGAGTTGGCAGATAATACGTATTTCCATCAAGATTAGCACGGTTGGCTATGTACGGTGCAAAAGAAGTTCTACATTATATCGAAGGTGGTTTTTAAAGTTTTTTTTTTTACAGTGAATGCAAGAATGTATGTTTCGGCTTCAATATGCTGTCGTTTAATTTTCTTTTACCAGTAAAGCCTGGCCGAGTTTCCACTTTTAGGAGGGTCCAGCTATTTTAATTTCAAGGAGTGTGTTTGGCTTCAGGGTCCAGTTGTGTCATGGTCAGCACACTGGACTTGCAATCCAGGACCACCGGTTCAATTTAATTTCCTGGCACAGCAGTTTAAAACCATGGGGAAAGTTGATTAAATCCGCCCCACTGCATTCGGTCCACCCAGGAAAATAAATACGTTCACCACAGTCGATCGGCAGGCTGGGTGTGGTGGTGTGAAGTGTGTTTAGTCCAAACTCTTCTGAGACATCTGTCCAGTGTGTAAGAGTATGCCAAGATACCCCTACTAGAGTAGAGGTTGTTTTCTGAAGCTGATTATAGTGAAGGCTCCTTCTGCCAACGATGGCGTGAGCAAGCAGTTGCAGGGCCTGCACCTTTACATTTACGCTACAATATGAGATCTTTACCAGTGGCAAAATATAGTAATAGGTTTTTACCCTTTCAACTGGTACAAAGGTGTCAGTTTTTGTACCAGTTGAAAGGGTAAAAACCTATTACTATATTTACGCTACAAGTTCAAGGAGCAGGAGAAACCCCATCATGCACGAGGTTGAGGTTTACGTAAGATTCCACTCGAGGTTTACAAACCCACTTGGGGATGTCGTCTCGTGTCGTGGTGGCGTTAGCCCCGCGGGTTTGGAACTTGCACAGATCAAGGGTGGCACAGTCGGGTTTTTTACAATCGGGTTTAATTGTCTTTTTATATTAAACCCGATCATCTGAGATTGGGAGAAATCCGGTTTAATTGGTTCTAATTGCAGAACCGCACTTCGCCAACTTCTCAACGATGGGCTTCATCCATTCCAAGCTAAGGAACTCAACGGTGCCCACGATTGTGGAGAAGCTCGTGTTCATCAAGACCAACCTGCCGCATTCTACGGCTACCCCGTGCCTGATGGCCCAGAGTACGATAGCAGCACCGACGAGGAAGCAGCCTACGCCTATCAGAGTTTCGTATTCATTAAACCAGGTTTTAATTCCCTGAAATCGGGTTTAATTGTATTAATCGGGTTTTTTCCACCCCATGCCACAGATAACCGACGTGATCCATCGACCCTTGCTTTCAGAGCCCTGCATCACAAGGGTGCAGTCACATCGCTGTCGACCCCTTATCGGTAACTACCTTATTACAGACCAATTCAGACCTGATTGGGCGCCCCGTGCCCGTATCGATCTCAACGTTCATCCTACAAAGTCCCATCACGAGAGAGACCCAAATAAAGACAAAATATTTGTGCCCGTATTGAAACGGCTGCAAGCCGTATGGACCTTAAAACTCAATTTCCCTGTAAAATAATACGGGTAAAAACCTTATGGGTTGACATGTATGCAATCACCACCGCCCGTGTATTAATTTGCTAGCGGATTAAAGTTGCAGGTTAATGTACATTTCAGTTTCAACTTTGCAATGTTTTAAACAAAAAAAATGTTATATCTGCCGCTTTACTGTAAGCGCATTTGAAGAATAACTTTAAACTTGTAACGAACGAACGAGGAACCACGTCCATGCGGGACAGGCCGCAACCACGTGGTGATCGGGCCGGAAAACGTTTCCCTCCAAACCTTTGCGGTAAGTTCACCAATATCAAGGTGTTTGTGTTTAATTCGTGAGTTTATATTCAGGGAGACAAACCCAGGCGTGTGAAGGAGGCACATTGTTTTCCCATGCAGATTGGGAGGGAGTTGGGGGGTGCAATCTCGCACATCTCTCCCGTGATCCACAAACCCTTGCTTCCATACGGTGGTCAAAATCCCAGGCGCGTGCCAATTAAAGCCAATTAGGATCGTTGACTCTTCTGTATTAAAGCTCTATCGCTGTTGCGCACCGGAAGCATTACGATGGCACGTGTCGCCGATTCACACGACTGATTATTTATTAGCAACGAGAACCGCTCGCGGAATTGCGCGTCGTATAATTTTAAGAGCGATTCGCAAGCGATGTGGATTTATTACTATTCGTTTTGCCACATTTGACGGTGTTTTATATTTTACTAGGTTAGCGATCGCATTGTACGCGGCGTGGTCTTTGAAAAGTGGTAATAAACGATGCCTCCCGGAAACAGGTTTCAAATGAACGTTGCTTATTCCAGATCGACATTTTTAATATATAGGGCGCTTAAAAAAATATCAAACACTTACATGGGACTATTTTTAATGTAAAAAGTACGGATAATACGATGCTAACAAAACAAACGTATGTTAATAGCTTCAAAAAGGCAAGTCTCGACTTGTTCGCCATCATTGTCAACACACGCCTGGAATCTTCTCCGAAGCCCGGAGGCACATCGTGGTATTGTTGCAAATTCTCATAAGTCTTAACATTAATTTTAAAGCACCCTGTATATATTAAAAAACAACAACTTGTAAATCCACCGCAGCACACACGGTCTTCCAACATTTAGCGGTGCTATTTATCGATTAGTCTTACGGACTTGCCACTTTCATCTTGTGTGATAGCGAACGTCGGCCAAGAGGGGGGCCCAAAACGCGTGGCCACGGCGAGTGGGGGGGGGCCCTCCAAATGCGGCCTCGTACAGACACCGAACCTGTAACCCCACGGAAAACGCGACGGTCCAAATCAAACTATGTATACCAAAACAATTCCGACGAGATGCCAAGCTCTTCTTGGTTCTTTCGGTAAAGTCACGTAGAAGGGAAGTAATAAAATAATAAAAATTAAACATAATAAAAATAAAATAATAATAAAATGTTTATTTTTATTATTTCATTACTTCCCTTCTACGTGACTTTACCGAAAGAACCAAGAAGATGAATCCCTGCAGTCACGAAAGCTTTAAATCGAAGAAAAAAAATGCTAAGCTCTTTATAAAAAAAAAATTACCGTTGAAAATAACAAAAAATGTAAGAGGCGGCCAGAGGTGCAATCCCCACCAATCTAGGGGGAAGCCCATCGTAGACCCGAACCCTCTCGTTACTCTCGCATCGTGGGGGCCCCCCCCCCAGGGCTCACGTGGCGGCGGAGACGAACTCCTCCCGGCGGCGAGGGCACGAAGGCCGGGCACGCCGGGGCCAGGCGAGGCCGTGGGATGAGGTTTGGGGGGGGGAACTCGCACCCGATTGCGGAGGCCTTACTCCCCGAATGGTGGGAGCCGAGGTTTGTCAAGTTTTAAAACCAACGTCCGTGGAACGCCTCTCTCGTTTTTGCTGGACCTCGGCCAAAACTCAGCAAATATTGAGAAGAGGCCAAATGAAACAATTAGGGTTAGAACGAGCAAAAAGCTCGGAGGCCAACGGGGAGTGGCGGTGTTGGGGCCTGACACGGCGCCTTATATAGGCGGGAGGGGAGGGGGCGTACCCTGGAAGGTGAATACACCACGCACACCACGCCCCCGAACGTGAATGTACTACGCTACATAAAGACGCTATGCGCCCCGGAACGTGAATGTACTACGCTACATAAAGACGATATGCGCCCCAGAACGTGAATGTACTACGCTACATAAAGACGATATGCGCCCCGGAACCTGAATGTACTACGCCACGTTGTAGCTGGAAGCGCCCCAAAACGTGGATGCACCGCGCCCTATAATAAAGGGGAATCTAGATTTGAAGTTTTTATGACTGCAGGGATCCATACTCTTTGGTTCTTTCGATCAAGTCACGTAGGTATAATTAAATTATATTGTTTTATTTTATACCGACGTGACTTTACCGAAAGAACCAGAGTAATAAATGAGAAATGCGCCCCGGAACGTGAATGTATTACGCCATAGAAAAAAATACGATGTACGCCCCGGAACGTGAATGTACTACGCCACGTATGAGCTGTAAGCGCCCCGGAACGTGAATGTACTACGCCACGTATGAGCTGTAAGCGCCCCAGAACGTGAATGTACTACGCCCTGTCGGCGAGACGCGCGCCCTGGAACGTGGATAAAAGTACCCATGCCTCATTAATCACTTTTTGGCACGTGGCTTCTTGTTCATTTTATTTTACAGTGCAGCACATTTTCCGAAGCCTTTGATACAGTCGACCACAACACACTGCTTAGTAAACTATGTTGCCTCCGTTTCTCCAAACACGCAGTGGAATGGTTTAAAAAATGACCTCTCTTCTCGCACCCAAACTGTATTCATAGATGGCTGGAGGTCAAACAGTGTTAAGATAACAAAAGGGGTTCCACAGGGTTCCATCCTCGCCCCCTCTTGTTCTCTCTTCATGTCAATGACTTGGGAACTGACCTGGGTCATTCCAGGGTAAATCTATTTGCAGATGACACCATACTGATTACTGCTGGCCGCTCTCCGGATGACGTGATCGCTACGTTCCCGGGTGATTTCAACAAACTACAGTATCAGCTAGTTGCTCTTAAACTAGTCCTGGAATACCTCCAAAACCGAGGTGCAATGCTTCTCACCAGGACTAAAGCAGGAGGTAATTTTTCCCCAATTACATTCCTTAAATAAGTATCAAATAGAGCAAGTCAATATATATATAAGTATATGGGGTCATCTTTGATTCAAAACTTAATTTTCAAGATCACATTGATTATATTGGTAAAAAGACAAAATAAAAAATTGGTGTTCTGTATCGACACAAGCATGTTCCGTTTGGAATTGATAAAAGCTACCATACTTCCTCTAGTTGATTACTGTGACATATATAAATCAGCCCCCAGTACTGTACTGAAGAAGCTTAACTAAATGTATCACTCGGCCTTAAGATTTGCATTGAACTGCCCATATAGGAACTACCCCTGCGATCTCTACATTGGGTCATCGACAACAGGCCTGATGCAGCGCGTCTCCTTCATACATCGAAAATATGGTGCCATTGTGGCCAGGAAACACGAGCTATGTTCAAGTTCATTTATTAGGTATAGCCCTGTGAGCCATTCGGCTCTTGAATCGGGTGCAACCGCAACAAGCAAAAAACAAAAACATAACAAAAAACATATTAAAAACAAACAAAAACATCTTAACCATATAATGTACCATATTGCAAACCCAGAGAGACACAAACAGATGCACGAATACACATAGAGACCCATCGAGAGACCCGTAGAGATCGATAAAAGACGAACCACACGAATACGATTGTGTCCATGCCACCCAAACTATGAACCGTATAGCAGAGGTCGCAACCGGGTACCCGATACCCGTACCCTACCCGGCTACCCGTACCCGGCCGGGTACGGGTATCCGTTTGCGACCCTGGTGCGGCCGGGTACGGGTACGGGTAGACCGTGAGTCACCAGTGAGTAACCGTTTGTCACTCATTTCGGATAGGGTACGGGTATGGGTAGGGAACGGGTACCCGTACCCGGCCGGGTACGGGTACCCATTTGCGACCCTGGTGCGGCCGGGCACGGGTAAGGAATCAAAACCCGTTTGCGACCTCTGCCGTGTAGATAGCGAAACTACGACGCAGGCTCACTGCTGACATCCTCTCGTCGTGACCAGCAGCAGACATTGGCATGGAGCTCCTATACTTATTGCTTCCATCACAAGCATGAATAACAACAGTGAACACCCAGGCATTGCATTGAACTTTCTTCCAGGTCCGCACGTGGTTCCTTATAACAAGGTGTAATACAGGGCACCTACATTTATTAGGGTATTGGGATGACAGAGAGGTTGGGTCCCACTGCGCTAGAGTTTAGAGCGAATGCAAAGTATCTTGTGTTTGCACCTCCGGTTAGCACGGTTAGCTACGTACGGTGCGAAAGAAGTTCAACATACAACTTAAGAAACAAGGATGAGTCTCATTTACAAGAGTGACCCGGGCCACCAACATTACAAAAGAAAAAAAACCTGAAAAACAAGTACAAGAAAACAATGCAAACAAAAATCTGTAAATCACCGGTCGAAAACAAACGCGTTCCAGCAGAAATTGTAAAGACTGTAATGTACAAACACAGTAAACTTATGGCGGGACCCCGGGGTCCCGAATAAACGTAAGTCAAAATCGTAATCAATGAAATTTTTATTTAAAGTTTTCGTGACTGCAGGGATTCATATTCTTGGTTCTTCAGCTAAAGTCATGTAGAAGGGAAATAATGAAATAATATAAGTAAAAGTATACGCGCTATTTTATTATTTATATTATTACAAAACAAAATAAATATATTTATATCATTTTATTATTTCCCTTCTACGTCACTTTACCGAAAGAACCAATAATACGTAATCAATTAATTTATGGCGAATCCGTCCCACTGCGCACATCAACGCGCGGATCATTCTTCTGCTGTCATGTCGTGTCCAAGCGCAGCAGCAGCGAAGACGAATGCGCCGAAGAGCTGAACAAGCGAATGCACTCCATGCTCGGGTATGGGCAGGATCATAAGTCTTTTCCAAAGCTGCCCAAACTGCCCATACGACTTAAATCCTTTATTTGTCATCACGGAATGCATAATACAGTGAAACTGCTCTCTTATCTTCATTATTATTTGTGACCAACCAATGTCAGCAGCCAGGATCAATCGATGACAATCCTATTACCTGCAGATATTTAACAGCGTTGCACCGTTAATTCCTCCTGTTTGATAATACTTCTCTTGTCCTATGCATCTGTGCAGATTATTATTATTTTTTGCGGTTAAGCCATAGTCCCCACATTAAAAGAGCAAAGTTTTTGTTTATATATTAAAAAAAATGTTTACGCGAGAGCTGGGGGCTTATGGGACCCCGGGGTCCCCCCATAAGGTTCATATATGTTTTATTCAATTGAATACATTTCCAGTTACATATATTATGTTAAGAGTATGTGCTTAAAAAACGACATCTTCCAGATTTTTTTCGATTTAAAGCTTTCGTGACTGCAGGGATTCATCTTCTTGGTTCTTTCGGTAAAGTCACATAGACCAGACCTGGTTTTCACCTGAGGACGGTTGCTTGCGTTGTGGCCGAAACGTGAGAATTATTTTATTATGTTTTATTTTTATTATTTTATTACTTCCCTTCTACGTGACTTTACCGAAATAACCAAGAAGATCTTCCAGATTATTAGACGCACTTTTCACCCCCTGTGTTTTGAATAAAAAGTTTTGTGGTGTATCTTACCTTACGGGATAAACACACGCTTCGGTGACGCTGCTGCTGCTGCGTTGGCTGTGATGCACAAGCACAATTGACGATACAACTCAGAAAATTCGCGTCAATATGACTGTGTGTGGCCTGAAAGAAAACTCACACGCACTCACATGTCCACTTTACACACACACACACAACTCAACATATTCGTCATTAACACTGTAGCCTTAAAAGACAAAAACGTATATAACAGGCGACGTTTCGATCAATGGCCCTTCTTCATAGCACATGCCTAATGTGTTAAAGTTTCTGGCGAATTTGTTAAAGTTGTTCTGTTTGTCACTTTCAGAACGCGTTTAATAAACCCGTGGGCACGGTAAAGTGCAATACGTGTAAAGACACGAAATGAAGATCATCTTTGGCTTGTGTAAATATGTAGGGATCTCCATGACCGCTTTAATTAAACACAAACGATTGCCTAATCTCTTGGGCAAATGCAAAGAGGGGAGTGAATCATTAAAATTAATAAATAACAGCGTGTGGCACGCAACAAGACGCGCATATAAATTAACATAATTTCGCACGTTCCGCGCACATCGATTGGCTTAGGCGGGGCCCACGTGCTCATGAATTATTAATCGCATTCATGCAAAATTCATGAGCCCCAGCGTGGAGCTCCACCGTGGAGCTCATGAATAATGAATTAGAAGCGGGGGCTTTGCCATCCGGGCCAGCCATGCCTCGCTGTGGCGCTTGACCATTATTAACACAAGCGGCGAAGAGCGAGAAGGAACGAGACGGAGAGGGGCCCCCCGACCCGCGGAAACAGCGAAGCTAGAACCAGTACGGAATAAGCTGAAGACGACGTTGATTTTGGGTTTTTTATTTTATATATTTTTTATTTCCTCCTTGTTGTTGGGCAGAGTGCGCTGGCTGCCTGCGCGACCATGTTCCGGCCTATGGAAATCGGTGAGGACGTTTAAAGGGACGGCTCGGGCAAGTGGTAGAGTCACTCGTAGAAGTAGACCCCCCCCCCCACCCAATGCTCCCCACGTTTTGACGTCTCCCAATTCACCTTTGTCGTTGGGCTTTGGTTGATCTACTGCTGGATAGAAATCAACCAAAGTCATAATTTAATTAAAGCCAAATTCCAGCAGCGCGTGCCATCTACACGTATTTGTATGTCAACCAAACCAAACCGCTCTTGTTAGATATACCGTTAAAGCCATTGGCTTTGAATTAAGGTAATTATTGATTGGCACGACCCATTCATTCATCATCATTATTATCGGCCATTGCCACACCACTGCTGGATGAAAGCATCTCCCCCCCCCCATCTCTCACGTAAACTGCGACGTTTCGAGCAATTCGCCTAGGCAATAGCACGGGATACAACACGAGCTTATTTGGGCTCATCATCTCCCACGGTAGACGCTCTCTCGGAGTCCCGACTGTGGAGAGTTGTTGGCTCTTGATATTTTTCACCTTCCAATGTCCTGGTTTTTTGCGCTTAATTTTCGGATCGTTGTGTTCCTGGGTGTTTTGTATTCGCTGTGGTCGTCGCGTACGAAAATTGCTGCTTTTTGTCGACCCACTGCTAGATGAAGGCCCTCCCAGTGTGGGTTTTTAGGGGCCGAGGGTTATTTGAACATACTTCACCACGCTGGTCCATGGGGGTTTGTGATAGCGAAGACTAACACTACCCGATAAGAAAAATAACCACGCAACTGGCTAACATTAAGCATGTCCCTTCCTAAAAGGGAGTGTTTTAGTCTCAAATTTGAGACTGTAGATCCGCTTTGAATGTCTCATACCAACCCGTGAGGTTTGCCAAATATCTTGAGCAGGAACCGCTTGGAAACGAGTCTTGAGACTTCACAAATTATTCGTTTCGTAGGATACTCACCTTGAATATTTAGAATAACCGCGCTGTTTATGTCACGGTGGCAGTGTTTTATTAAGCACCCAGTGGTTAGAGTACAGGTGCTTTCATTGTTAAATATTCCCACGATGTTCAGAAGCCATAGGTTTACTGGCGGATAACAGACATTAAACCGGTGCCCTATGTTACAAGTGTGTGTATGTCACCGCCCTATGTAAGTTTATATCCACGGCATGGAGGCTTGGCACTGTACATAAAAAGCACACTTGTGTACGTTACAGTACGCAATGCGATATCGTCCAGTGTAATGGAATTACCGTACTCGATTTAAATTGTTAAATCGCCCCCCAATAAGTGTTGCGTAGAAGTCATCGGGGTTGCATGATGTGTTTATCACAGGTGGTCTGGATGGAATGAATGAAAATACCACAAACATTGTTCCATCCAGTTGCACCAATACTAACGCCATTTTAAAAGTTCCTGGATGTAGGTGGGCTTCAGTGTATTGGGTTTTTTCGTGGTTGCCTATTTGGTTAATTTGTTTTTCAGGTTTCTCAGTTTAAGGCAATGCAGTCATTCTCAAAACTCACCAGTGGATGAGAGCTCCCCCCTCCTCCCACGAAACGTGGGTTATGGCGTTTTGTTTACGATACGTCACGCTGGCCAATTCAGGTTGATGGTGCAAGGAATGAGGATTCGGAAGGGCAAGGGGCCGGTGTTGATGATATAATCGGCCACTGATGTTAGCCGTGAGTCTGTGACGGGCGAATTACGTGCCGCGTAGGACAACGTATTGTTGAGGCGAGGAATTGTGAATAAGAAATTCGCATTCAATTTTCAAACATGGTTGATGGTATGTTTGTTTTGTTTTATTGGCGACAATTGCAGCTCTCAGGAAATCTGAATGGAGGTTGTTTGTTTTGCTCTGTCCGGTATTGGAACCAAGTTACTCTTTAAACAAACAGCTGCCAATGTAGCAGCAACGGGGGGAGTTTGAAGGCGAGGGGATGCAAGTTAACTGGTGCTGTAAAAGTCACAGAGTGTTGCGGTCTCCATTCACTGAACTGGTAACTCAAGTTTGTCACTGGGTCACTTGTAATTACGGAGTGTAAACATAAACCACTACACTCCCCACAATATTCTGTTGTGTAATTTACAGTTCGGCGTATGATACGTTTCAATGCCAGCCAATGCCAGCCACTGGTATTGAAACACCGTAAAGTCACAATTTTGAGATGTATGGACCAATCTGGCCTGTTGGAGAGATGTGTGTATCATTGTGTACTAATACACGAGGCGTCTACAGCACCAGTCCGCACTGACCAGGTTGGTTACCACCGCCCAGATCTCATCAGCGGGGCCAATTGTCTCAAACGAACCCGTGTACGAAATAGGCGACGTTTCAGGCAATGCCCCCTTGGTCTCTTGTTAGGCAGGCGGGCAGGTTAGAGGCGCCTACCAGCCTCAAGAGGCTACTACTCGCCCGAGCCCCCCCCCCCACGCTGTGGCTATGGCGGCTCATTGTGACTTTAAAGGGGACGCGGTTGCGGCGTGCTGTGTCGCACTTGGCCACACGGATAGCTTCACCGTCTCCTCGAGTACAACTGGCGAGGGCATAGCGGGTGAATGATGTCCCCCGGGGCGACTCTTTCGGTGTTTTGGGTCGGCCGAGTTTGAGTTGGTGTGGCAACTTAAGGAGATTGCCTCCCGAGAGCGCGCGCCCGCGAGGCCCTAGCTGTTTTGCGAGAGCCTACGGTCTTGCCTAGCGCGGCTGCCGGGGAAGGGGGGAGGTGCCCCCGCCTGGGGAAGCAGGATGAGATGGGTGGGTGGGGTGTGTGGGTTCGGGGTCATTTAGTAATGTTTGAATCGTACATTTAATTTACGTTTCGTAGTGATTTCTCCGCTAAAATACAATCAGCGAGTGATGGAAATTCCACATGGTCTTGCGGCAGGCGTGATATCATGCATATAATGTTCACTGTTGACTTCTCGTATAATAGTGCACAGAATTTCATCCTGCAGGGGGCGATAAACGCGCAAAGGATGCAGTGCTCATGTTTGTTACCAATAAGCAACAACAAGGCCATTGGGATTTCTACTCTACAGGGGGCTTTAGTGCAGCAGATACTCAAACAAGGACACTTCTTACATTCCCCGTACTGTATTCCCTGGCCACAAACCGTGGCAGCCCTAGTTACAGTCCAGGCCACGGCTCAACGTGGTGAAGTATGGTCAGAATCGGATAACGTATTTGTTATTACTGGAGGAATCCGATGGGATACAAAGCAATGTTTTCACAGATGTCCAGTTGACAGTTTTGACAAGGCGTGGGGAGATGGTGGCTTTCCTCCAGCACTGGATTGACAAAGATCCGCGCCTTGTATGCCAATGTTTTGTTTTCCATATACATTTTAAAAGTCATACTGCAGTTTATGATACATATATCTTCTTGGCTGGGGTGGGGGGGGCCAAATACACCAGAGTTAGAACTTACAGCATACAGTCCAGACGTTAAAATACCATTAGCCTTTACACGCGCAGTACGTGTGCAACATTTATGAAGTGACTTTAATCCCGTGAACCATTAACGTGAACACAAAGTGTTTTAAGTGATTTACAACACACTACATTAGTTACTTGAGAGTAATTGTTGTACGGAATGCGGTACTCAGGTGTGCATATACGGTGCTGTATAGATATTACAGATATATTTTGATGATTGCGGATTCTATTTCAATTGATGTAAAGACAAATTGGTCATTATTTCAAAACACAATGCCCCGTATACGCCTGGGTAAGTAACACGCACATCGTACAATTCCTCTTTAAATCCAGGAATGGTCAAATTGATCCCATAAGTGTCCTCTCAGTTGAAGCCTCGATAATAGCATAGCACTAAACCTTACAACTAAACCAAACGGGACACTTCACGTGGAATTATTGCACATACAGCACATATGATCTCTCTTAATTACACACCAGACACAAAAAAACACATCAGCAAGCCCTAAGGATATAAAAGGAGTCTCTTTTCCCCCACCTCCTTATTGGGCTGCTTAACATCAAATAGTAAAGACCCCCGTTAAAGCCTTAACAGACTGTAGGGGCAAGTGCTGTTAGCGAGCACCTATGAAGGCTGGCACGGGATGGGGTGGGTGGCCAGCAACCACGCCCGGCCGCCTTTGTCTCCCCAGTGGTGATGTTTTACACACCGCCACCAGGTACTCATTTGAGGCTGAGTTGAGCTAGGGGAGGCCCAGGACCGGTTCAGATTATCGTCACCCGGTGGTGTTGGCCGGATGACGCTAACCGCAACACCACCGCTCCCCCATCACAACCACCACCACCAACCACACACACACTCTTGAGAAATCCTCCTGAACTGGCTTAGCCAGCTCGTGTCCCAAGCCGTCCCCCCCACGTGGCAGCATTGAGGGGATTCCACAGTTGTCGTTGAATCCTTGGTGCAGGCGCATGAGCACGGACGCACGTGTCAAAGGCATTCCTGAATTTAAACAAAAATATATATTTACATATTAACACGTAGGAGGCTTTCGCGACCAATATCCATAATAGAGGGTTTTTTTGGGCTCGGTCGCGTAAATGTTTTAATGTGTCGTTAAAATTGCCACGACCTGACAGCCAACGAGTAAGGGTTGTCACGTAAACAGAAAATGCCAATTCGTCACTAGTACAGCACATCGAGTTGTCTGTGTCGGGTGGTGGTGGGTTTCACGATACATTAATATATTTATGCGATCTAACCTTAAACGCCTCTTATATTTCAATCTTAATTTTGGAGCTTTCGTGACTGCAGGAATTGTTCTTTGGTTTTATCGGTAAAGTCACGTATAAAGATAAAATAATAAATTAAATAATAGCATACGACGTTTCGATTGCAACACAAGCAATCATCATCAGGTATATATGGGGCGGCACGGTGACGAGATGTTATTTACCTCGCCTGGTATACGGGCGGTTGTGGGTTCAGTCCAGACCCTGACGCCTGTATATTTGGAGTCTGCGAGTGTCTCTCTACCCATGGTCACGTGGATTTTTCTCAGGTTTTTTTCCTCCACATTAATGAACATGCGTTTAGAAGAGTATTTGGCTGCAATACATTTGCACTTTATAACCCACTTAATTGGGCTGTCATTTGCGGCCAAGTCGCTTTTGAAAACGAGCTACAGTATGTGGCTCAGTGGGTCTTACCTGGTAGAAAATAAAAAATAGTCGTTAATTGTTCAAACATGAATAGGTGCCACAGTTGCATTCCCTCCAATTAATTCTTTTTAAATAAAAACTTACACTCACATATTCACACTTTACACGCAAAAACTAAATATTCGTCATTAACACTGTGGATTCAAAAAAATATATATAATAGGCGAGGTTTCAGACAATGGCCTTTCTTCAAAGCACATGCGCACCGAGTAGTTGAAATAAATGCAGCAGTTAATAGATGGGTAATTCCAAGGTCACTTGCAAATGCGACTATCCTGGTCTCTTTGAGTTCTCACCTGGTTACACAAAACACTTGAAACGAAACACACTCGAACTAATAGTAACCATTTAAATTGTTGACTTTAGGAAAGTGTCACTGCTATAGAGTATAATATGGTTTCGTATTTTACCAGGTTTAAGTCCACTAAGCTATGTAGGTCTTTTTCAGACGGCACCTGGTGATCACAAATGAAAGCTCAACGAAGTGGGGTATGATCATGTGGACATTGATCGCAGCCAAACACTCCCAACACGCGTCGATTCTAAATGTGGAGGGAAAAACCGGAGGACCTGGAGAAAAATCCACACGACCACAGGGGTAGAGAGAGAGAGACACATGCAAACTCCAAATATACATGAGGCGTCAGGGTTGAGATCGAACCCACGACCTCCTGCATACCAGCTGAGTGATTTAACAACTCGCCACTGCAGTGCCCCAGTGCAATTTGGATTGAGAGAGGCTGGCAGAATCGGAGTCTCAAGGCATCTTTTCAGGATCCTCTTGCACTGGGATGTTTGGCCAATATTACCTAGCGAGTTGTTTAGCCAATGCTTAATGTGGGAGAAAATTCACCCATAAAAGGGCACGTCAATCAGCAGTGCCATCTCCTTGCAGCCTCACAGGCCCATGCCGACAATCACTGGCAAATCCCAGTGGGCAGTTTATTTGGGTCATTTTTTAGATGGATTGAAAGGACAATAGCTTTTAGAGTAATTATTGCGTGATATAAAAGCAAATTATATTTTAACAGGACAATCACTAACCAGGTTAAAGTCTGCTTCGCTTCCAAGACGTGTTGATATAGGGCGCGTTTAGAGTGATTTGGTCGGAGGCATTTTAATTGAGTAAAATGTGTACGTGTTATGTTCCCTAATTACATCAGGCACGCGATGCATTTTTGCGAAACCTGAATTGACCCGCGCGCTAGCTGCGGCGCTATTATTTTATTGATTCTTGCGTTGATGTAGGCTTAAAATAAAAGGTCAATAATTGACATCGGCCTTCCTCTAGATCGCCCACTCCCTACGCCCATGTGAATGCCCCCCACCCCGCTCGTGCATGTGCCACACTCACTCTTATATCAGTAAAAACAAGGTGAGGATTTGCACATTATCTTCATATAGTAAGGGAAACCTTTGTAAATATTGTAGGGGGGGAAACACGTTTAGATTCATTTTGGAGCAAACATAGTCACAGCAAAAAAACTGAACATTTCATAAATAATACACTCATCAGGATATAATGAGGTTTTTGGGCAATGGTAATTCTTAATGAATTAATGTTTTGAGTTTTTGGAAACCCACCTCTGGTCGAGTTTCGCACCAGACATGGGGATCTCATTTCGCTGGCCGTGGCTGCAAATTGTATCGGCTCCGGTCCTCGGGAGTGAAATCCAGTCCGTATTCTTTGTTTTTTTCGGTAAAGTCACGTAGGTTACCGAAAAACCAAAGAGTATGAATCCTTGCAGTCACGAAAGCTTCAAATCTAGAATCCAGTCCGTATGTTCCCCAGAGTCGGTCTGCTCCATTGACATGTAAATTGCTGAACATTTGTTAAATGTCCCTAATCCAACTGCAGCCTGCAGATAAAACGCAGGGGACGTCAAACAAGCACTGCCAGCTGCTAATTTGCACCGATGTGAAAAAAAAACCTTCACAACTGTTCGAAAGAGACATTGCCATTGTGATCCAGTTCCGTGGCCAAACTGGGAGATGTGCGTGACACGATAACGCTTATTAAATTGCACCTCTCTCGGCCCAATGCCTGTGAGAGACAAGGCTGTCGCTACGTGAATTTCACCGGAATGCGATACTGTACTGTATGGTTGATGCTTGTATGATGATGGGTTACATCCACTGACCAATTCTGTTGATGTGAAACTCTGGAGTGGAGTAATCTCTGGTCTCCATTGAAAAATACACATCTCAGTAGGTTTTCACGGAGTTTAAATAATGGTGACTTACCTATATATCTACTCACCCAGTCACATGCCGACTTATTTGCCTAATAACGTGTCTACACATAGAGCTACTTATTATGTCCTCGTCCACTTCTTTGCCTACATATCCACCTTTTAACCTACTTACCCATACACCTACTTGCCTACCCACTAACTTAAAACTTACCGACTCATCCACTTGCCAATCTTCCTACCGAATGATCAACTTGCATACCTATCTAACGAATCTTTACCCACCTAGATCCCCACCATTCTGCCTACCCATCCATATACCTACCTGCCCATATACCTGGATATCTAATATAGCTATTAACAATCTCACCCAAATATCTGCCTACCCACGTGCCCTACCCACTTACGTATCTACCCATACATATCGCTTCAGAAAAGATCTAGCTACCCAAAGCTCTGACCCACCGACCGACCCACTTGCCTACGACTTAACTGCCTACCCGTCCGCCTACCTATCCAATATAGCTGCCTACACATATACATAGATACGTAACGACCTGTTAACCCACCCACAATGAATATATCTGGGTGTTCATTGAATTTTTGTTACATTTCACGATTGTGTTGTTTTTTTCTTTTATAATTTGTAATCATCATCATTTTTATTTCAGCCAGTGTTCTATTTTTGGTTGCTGCATACACACACACACACACACATCCGATTGTCCGTGTCTTTGTTTTATGTTTGTATTGTGTCTCCTGCGTCATACGTGTTTTTTTATGTTCGTATTGTGTATCCTGCATCATATGCGTGTTTTTGTTTTATGTTTGTATTGTGTCTCCTGCGACATGCACGTGTTTTTATTTTATGTTCGTATTGTGTCTCCTGCGTCATACGCGTGTTTTTGTTTTACGCGCCTGTTTGTGTTTTCTGTGGCCGTGCTTGTTTTAGTTTTACACAAGTGTGTTTTACGCGTGTCTTTTCGTTTTATGTGTGTTTTGTTGGATTTCCGTGCGTGTTGATCGCACTCACGTGTGTTCCCTGGCGTGACTGTGCGCGCGTTTTCGTTTTCACGTGCGCTTGCTCCCGGCGTGATACGCGTGCGTTAGTTTTACGCGCGTGCGTGTGTTCTCTGTGTGGTTGTGCTCGTGCCAGCGGTGTGCCCTGCCAGCGATGTGGACGACGCTGAGCAGTCTTCCCACCGCCGTAGCAGCTGTATGTGTGCGCAGACCAAAGACGCACCGCTTTTTGTGACATCACATCCTTTTTCTTTTACGTTTCCTTTCATAGTGCATTGCACATCACCACGTTTACTTCATAAGCATCCTTGATTTTTATTCCATTACAGCATACACATATATATACACACTCTCTTTAATTGCTAGAAAAAAATTCTAAGATGTAACCCAAAGCAAATAACAACTGTCGCGTACCAAGCAGGGATTAATGTTTGCCGGGACTGTCTGAGTCGGTGACGCGTAAAAAAAATCCCACGCCCGGCACACCATGTCGAGTTCACCTCTCGCTTTAGCTGTGCCTGCGTCGCGTCACATGCGAGCCGAAAGATACCTGGTGAAAAATTAAGCCCTGCTTGGTATCGTAAGATTTTCGTCGCGGTTTGATTCTTAAAGCCGCGCGTCGCTGCGTTGTTACGTTTGCTCGTGTTCACGTGTGCTTGCGTGTTCGATCCGTGTGTGCGACGCGTGGACGTGCCAGCGGTGTGCTCACCGGTAGAGGAGTTCCAGCCGCCACTGCGGCCTAGCCTGGGCTCCCTGGGACGAACGATTCGCCTGCAGGCCAACTTCTTCCAGGTGGGTGGAGCCTTGCCCCCCGTGCCATCGAACGGTTACCCGTACCGTCATAGCCCTTTTTCGCTGGCAGGTACGTGCCGAGCCAGTGCCGGGCCCTCGCTGTGCATGTGGGTTTTCATTGGCTCTTATTCCGTGCCAAGCCAGAAACCAAACCACGACACGCTGGCCTCACAAGACCTGTGAATCCGGCTCCAGGGCCAGGGGTAAGGCTAATGACGACAGTGCGCCATGAGGACCACGGGGTCGCCTTGTAATCTCCGCGAGTCTTGACTCGTTCAATGTGTGTGACGTCAGTTGTAAGTCCCAGTTGTTCAGTGGAAAAGAGGTATCACAGCGGGTCTTCCCAAAGACCCGAGGAACGTCTCCCTGGTTTACCAGCCTACTCTTTTGTTCAAGAAAATTAAAGTTGTTACACGCCGCGGGAACCTGGTGATTGTTAAACATGTAGCACATGTCCCTCGTGACACAGAGCGTTGATAAAAATGAATCTTTAAAAATCTCGTGTGATTTGCGTCCCGAGAGTTTTTTTATTCGTTTAAAATAAAAATGGCATGCATCTGTGCTTGCGGTGTCTCGCACGACGGAATGGTGTGTGTACGTGCATTATGTGTGTGTACGACGCGACATACAGTGCACTCTGATAACCTGTTTGTGCATGGCGGTCAAGCATCTTAGCCACTACGCAGGACAGATGGTTCCTGCGCTGTAGAATGGATTTTTTATCGAACGACGGGATGGATGGATGGATGGACGGGTGCTCCGATCGTCACACTCTGATTGGCCGGTCTGTGCGGCTGTCTCTACTCTAAGGTGGATATCCCCAAGGGCTTCCTGCAGCACTACGAGGTGGAGGTGAAACCGGATAAGTGTCCACGCCGCGTGAACAGGTACGCGCTCGCTCGCGTACGCACGCCACTGCTGCCTGATGAGCATCGACGTAACGGGGCAGGCAACTACATACCTTACCTGTCAACCCCTTATCAGTGCCTACCTTATTGCAGACCAATTCAGACCTTATTGGTTACTCCGTGCCCATTATAAATCTCAAGGTTCATCCTACAAAGTCCCTATCACAAGGGAGAAACACAAACAAAGATGAACAAAAATGTGTCCGTATTGAAACGGCCGTACGCCTTATGGACCCGAAAACCGTACGGGTTGACAGGTATGCAACTCAACACGCTAAATATTATTACAATGCGCAGGATTTAGCAGCCAATGTTTCGCGATGCATGATTGAGTTGTTTTGTGTTGTGTCACGTGGCTGTCAAGCGGCCCAACAGAGCCAACGATTGAAATTGTCACGTGTAGAAAGCGTTTTTTTTTTTTACGGGCCAATTATAAACGTTGTTTCTGCTCCATGATAAGTTGGAAGAAAACATTTCACAACCAAACTTTGCAATTAGTTACTCATTGGATGTATCAGATACAATTCGATAGTAACTAAATTCTCTCTAATTGGTAACAAGATATCTAATTGTTATCTTATTGTCCTGCATAGGGTTATTTTCGGCTGGCGGGCAGTTGGGGTGCGGGGGGGGGAGGTTAGGGGTAGGGTCCCCTAAGCTCGACTACCACAGCTGTCTGAAATAGTTGAGACCCTTTGATATTCTGGAGCATTTAAGCTCACGTACTGCACAGGTTTTCCGCATTCTATGCGGGTTTCGCTTCGTGCGATTATCGCGTATGTGCGGCGAAACCTATTTGGACACAAAATTCGCTCTATGCGGTTTAAATTCTCTCCTTATGCAGCTGTGTGGTTGGACGTGGGGCTTGGTGGCGAGACGTTAACTCCCTCGGCTGGTATGTAAGAGGGCGTGGGTTCAATCTTTACCTTGACGCCTGCTGTATATTTGGAGTTTGCATGTTCTCCCCATTGTCGCGTGGATTTTTCTCTGGATCCTCCGGTTTTTCCCTCCATTTAGAAACGTGCATTCGGCTGCTATAAATTTCCACATGATGACGAGCCACTTTGTTGAGCTGTCATTTGTGAGCCAGGTTGCTTCTTAAAAAGTGCTCTATAGCTCCGTGGGCCTTACCTGGTAAAATACAAACAGTTTAGTAGTTTCGTTTCGTACTGTGTGCACTACTCGGTAGGTAGCCACCACCTAATGCAGTGGTGCATCATGGGCTCGGTGACCGCGCACCGTCCACGCTTCGTGATTCCGCCTCGTGCCCCCCCCCCCCCCCCCATTATTTTGTTAATGCACACTGCTACGACCGCACCAAAGCGAGGGAAAACCTGTAACGTGCAAACCTCTTGAGCCGTGTGTCCCCCACTCGCACGTCGCCCCTGCAGGGAGGTGGTGCTTCACATGGTGCAGCACTACAAGCAGATTTTCGGCGAACGCAAGCCGGTGTACGACGGGCGCCAGAACCTGTACACGGCAACTCCTCTGCCCATCGGCTGGGACCGGGTAAGTGGTCCGGCATGGAATGTGCCGCGCAGATTACCAGCACCGCCATAATTACGGCTGCGGCCAGCCACCATCCGAAATCACCGCCATCGGCGACACCACCGTCGCCAGCATCGCCATTGTGACCATAAACATCGTTAAATTAACCGTCGCCGCTACTATCATCACTAAGGCCACCATAGAAATCCCCATCGGCAATACAACCGTCACCGGAATGACAATTTTCATCATAAACACCACTGAAATGACCACCAGCACGACAACCATCACTCTGCCTATGACCACATCACCCTGAATGTATACACCTGATCATGAGATTATTACTCCTTCCATGAACGTTTCAGAATTCTGTAAGAATTCTGGTTCATGGGCAGTACTTCTATGCTCCCACTTGTCTGCTCCCTGCTTTCACCAACGCTCACTGACCAGTGTATTGACGGATGGTCAGAAATTCGGCATGATCCACATTAAACGCTTGTGTCTGTGTCCCAGTTTGGGGAGCAGTCGTGATCCGAGTTCGATTCCCGCTCACAGCCACCAATTTACCAAGTGACGAGTATCTGGACCGGTCATGGGCCTCCCCTAGGTCGACTCAGCCTTAATTGAGACCTGAGTGGGATGTAAAATAAATCGCCACTGGGGAGACAAAGGTGGCTGGGCATGGTGCTGGCCACCTACTCCCTTGTGTGCCGTTGCAGCCTTCATATGCGCTCACTCGCAGAACTTGTCCCTACAGTGGGTTGAAGGCTATGTGGGGGATCTTTGTCTTTGTACGTCCCAGTTTAGGAAGCGGTAGTGTGACAGTTGGCGCACTGCACCACTAACCCGGCAACCCAAGTTCAATTCCGCTCACGGCCATCATTCGTGGCGAATATTTGAACCTGCCTTGGGCCCTCCTCCCCCTAGGTTAACTCAGCCTTAAATGAGCACCTGGTGTGCGGTATAAACAGCAGCACCGGGGAGACGAAAGCAGCTGGTCGTGGTGCTGGCTCCATGCCGCCACATCGCTCGCCACAGCGGCCTTAACATGCGCTCGCAAACCAAACTTGCCCCAACGGACTGTTAACAGGTGGCACGTGGCACCCGTGTTCTTTGCGCTGTTTTCCACCCACCGCCCCCCCCCACCGCTGTAGGTGGAGCTGGAGGTGACCCTGCCGGGCGAGGGGCGCGATCGCAAGTTCTCGGTGTCGCTGCGCTGGGTGGCCTCGGTGAGCCTGCAGATGCTGAGCGAGGCGCTGGCCGGGGAGTCGTCGAGCGTCCCCTACGACGCCGTGCTCGCCCTCGACGTCGTCATGCGCCACCTGCCCTCGATGAGGTGCGGGGGGGCGGGGGGAGGCAGGGGGGGGCGGCTTTTACCGGCTCCCCTCGTCGTCGCGTTCGCCAGCTCCCGCGGCCACCCACAACTCCCTCGCTGGCACGTCCGCCCATCCGATTCCCCCACTGGTTCGTCTGCTGGCTCGCCCATGGGCTCGTCTGCCGGCTCTCCCAACTGGTTTACCCGCTGACTCGCCTGCCCAGCTGCTCCCCTGGGGGTTTGCCAACTGTCTCACCCGCTGGCTCGCCCACTCCCCCATTGGCTAGCCCACTGGTTCGCCCACCAAATAAATAACCTAAACAACGTTGGCGTGGCGAGTCTGCGAGTTGCACCTGTCCTGGGGGCCCTCCACCCCCACGCCCCCCCCCCCTACTAGGTTTGACTCTGCCTTGGCGACTCGTTGCAGGTACACGCCGGTGGGACGCTCCTTCTTCTCGGCCCCCGAGGGGTACTGCCACCCGCTGGGCTTCGGCCGCGAGGTCTGGTTCGGATTCCACCAGTCTGTGCGGCCCGCCATGTGGAACATGATGCTCAATATCGACGGTGAGCGATGGGGTGGCCCGGGTGGCCCGGGTGGAGGGGTGGGTGGCTTTAGGGGAGGTTCTTGTAGTGGGTTGAGACGTGCCGGGCCAGTGGCGATGTTGGGATATATTCACCGTGGTGGGGACGGTTTGACCATATTTGGGTTGGGCCTGCAAGGCACCCAATAGGTCAGGCCCACCAATATTCACAGGAACTAATCTGTCTTTATTCTCCAACGAGGTCCTTGAGATCTTCGGATCGCCTTCTTATTCGAAGTACTCTTGAGGCCAACCACACCGCTCCATTGTATCATCGTTTTGCAAGCTACGTCGAGTGCCTCTAGGTGAAGGCGCTCTGCATGAATTAGATCCGATCGCATCTTCCATTAACGGGCGGACGGTGTGAATGGATGAATGTCGGCGACTGCAGTGTCGGCGACGGCGTTTTACAAGGCCCAGCCCGTGGTGGAGTTCCTCTGCGAGATCCTGGGCGTGCACTCCCTCGACGATCAGCGCAAGCCACTCACCGACTCGCAGCGCGTCGCCTTCACCAAGGAGATCACAGGCACGGCCGCGCGCACAGATCAACCCCCCCCCTTCCCGCCAGCAAGGCCCATAGTTGGAATGCCACTGTCGTGCATGTCTGTGACGGAGCGCCCAAGTTCCTACCCCTGCCGCCGACAGCCTTTTTGCAGCGTGATAGCGTTCGGTGTGAAGCAGTCGTCGCGTTCATTGATGATTGGTTGATTGATCCAGCACATCACCGTTTCACTCCAGTCGCTTGCTCACCAGCGGTCAGTCGGCCTCCTCGCCCCCCCCCACCGACAAGGCACAACTTTGCCCAGCTTGGAAAACTGTTGTCGTATCTGTGGTGAAGCACCCAGTTTCTACCGAACAACTATGCCGCCACCTCTTCGCAACAAATTACAAGACCAAGATACCCATATAGGCTTAATATACCGTTGAGGCAAGTGCTGTTAGCGAGCACCTACGAAGAGAGTGGTGATGCAGTTGGCATCGCACCCTGCCACCAGTGCTGTCTTCCCAGTGCTGATTTTGACACACCGCATCGTTTAAGGTTGAGTCGACCTAATGGAGGCTCAAGGCCGGTGCAGATATTCGTCGGTGATGTTGTCGGCGGTTGCCGGGTCCGTAGCACAATGCGCTAACCACTGCTCCGCCACTCTCCGCTGCCGCTTTGTCTCTGCTCCCGCATCTCACACACCACGATCCTCGCTGTCCGCACGCGCAGGGCTGAAGGTGGAGATCACGCACTGCGGCCAGATGAAGCGCAAGTACCGCGTCTGCAGCGTCTCGCGCAAGTCCGCCAGCCACCAGACGTACGTCCGCACGCACAGGCACAGGGAACAGGATCGGGGTTCCGAGCGCAGTGTGCTAACCACAGCGCCACCGCTCCCCACAAGGCAAAGATCCCCCGTATAGCCTTAACAGCCTGAAGGGGCAAGCACTATCAGCGAACACCTATGAAGGCCGGAACGGCACACGGATGCCGCCTTTGTCTCCCCCTTGGCGATGTTTACACACCGCACTCGGTACACACACAGGTAGACACATTAGTATGCACATTCGTCGTACACTCTTGCGTGGTACGGTTTTCGTGCCGTGACGATTCTACGATGCATCGCGCAATTACAAGGTCGGTGGTAACAGCAACGATCTTTGCACTTGTACGGCGCCCTTAAATTCCTCGGCAACTGAAAAAGAGCCTTGCATCTCATCTCAATTTGAATAGTAGTCATTACCCCCCTTTGGCGGCAGTCCGTGTGTGGCTGAAGGTGACCCGGCACCGACCAGTAGGGGCAATGATCGCCGCCGTGTGTAATATAAATCGAGTTCGGCACTTTCTGTTTACGTGACAACCCTTACTAGTTGGCTGTGTCGGGTGGTGGCGTGTTTTAACGACACATTTATATATTTACGCGATCTAACCCAAATAAACCTCTTATGGATGATATTGATCGCGAAAGTCTACGTGTTAAACTGACAAATTGAGTAGTTTGCGAAGTGATTTTTTTTTTGTCTAATTTGGCAAATTTGAACCTTGACGCCGGCTCGCAAATGATGGCCTGCTCATTTTGAATGAAGTCACGGGATTTTTAACTTACATTCTCAAACTGCCGTTCCATCATCAGTGTTGTTATCATTATTATTCCACTCTTGCGCACGATGGCAGCACTGTGGTTCAGGAGTTCTATGCCAATGTCGAGGTCTGCTGTTGTTGCTGCTGGTCAAGACGAGAGGGCTTCAGCAGAGAGAGTTGGATAATTGTTTTTTTACCATTTTATCTGGCAAAAAAACTGACACCTTTTCTACAAGGAGTCATGTTTGCATTGACCACAATACCTGCGGTCGGAATGCAAACAAAAAACACAACTCTGATCATGTATGCACTGTCCTTGAAATTGATTGGGCCACACCCGAGACGGCTTTTCTTAGAGCCTAGTCTCACATGGGGTGGAACAGATGACGCCAAAAGGCGCACAACTCAAAGACAATGCACCATCAGAGTATGAGAGCTCGGGCGAAGCATTTTTAAAAAAAGGTGTCAGTTTTGTTACCAGATTAAAGGGCAAAAAAACAATTATCATATCTTGCTACTGGCAAAGGAGGTTCCAATGGTGAGAGAGAGTTTGTGTCGTTTTTCTGTTCCTCCTCTTCCGTTGAAGGAGCGTAGACGACAGTGGTTTACTCTGAACCGTACTCCGGGTTGCGCGGTTCTCTTGTGGTGCATTGCATATGTAAAGGAGCTCCAGCCGGGCGAGTCCTTGAACTTCATCTTCATTACGTCTTCCATACATCAGGGAATCGCTCTGTTCAGGCGTCACCCCGACCCCCCCCGCCCCCCCTTTCTACCCCTCCTTTATTTCTACACCATCCTTCCCGGAACTCTCCGCAACTCTCCACCAATCCCATTCATATCCAATAACGGTCTCCTAACCGACCCCTCATTTACAATTAGTTTTCTGTGACGGCCAATCCCATCTTTGTTTTAAATGTTCTCCTTGGAATCCGATTGGGTGTGCCCCCCCCCTCCCCGCGATTGCTCCTCACCAATGAGAGTGGAGGGCGCTATTCGAACTCGCGAGCCGTCAGACTCGGCGAGTGAATGTTCGTTCGTACGTTTCCCAGTCTGCTTGCCCTGGTGATCCCCAGACCTACCTTTCCCTGGCGACGGTCTAGCTAGTCCCAGGCGTTCCCAGGCCAGCCGAGCGACACTGTGCGTATTTATTTATTTCAGAATAAGGCTTTGCCTCTCGTCAACCCTTCCGCACGCAACTTGCTGAACGCTCTTTCTGTCGCTCTCCACCGCACAGGTTCCCGCTACAGCTGGAGAGCGGGCAGACGGTGGAGTGCTCGGTCGCTCACTACTTCCGGGAGAAGCACAAGCTGCAGTTGCGCTACCCGCACCTGCCGTGCCTGCAGGTCGGCCAGAAGGAGAAGCACACCTACCTGCCCTTGGAGGTGAGGCCACACGCCCCCCCCCCCTCTAGACCCAACCTTTCACTTCCTTTATGAACCCTTTCCCGTTCCGATGACGTACGTGTCCATCGTCAGTTTTTCTTCAGATTCGGAGGTGTGAGGAAAGGACAAAACAAGCTAAACACGAAAAGCAGTTCTAAAGAAATGAGCTTTCAATCTAGATTTAAAAGTGCATAGCTCCAGTGGCTTCCTAACATCGGAAGAGCATTCCAGACGGACCGCAGGAGCGCTTCTGAAAGCGCGCGATGCAGCGCCAGTCTTTGTTCGATGCGAGGATGACCGGCGTTACGCATGACGGTTTACGCTCCTTGACGAGATCGGCGAGATATTGTGGCGAGCGCTTTGTGTGCGTAATGAGTACGACCTGATGTATTCCTTCCGCAACCGGAAGCCTGATCTAACCCTGTCCCCATCCCGCCCAGGTGTGCAACATCGTGCCGGGCCAGCGGTGCATCCGACGCTTGACGGACAGCCAGACGTCGACCATGATCAAGGCGACGGCGCGTTCGGCCCCCGACCGTCAGGAGGAAATCAGCAAACTGGTGGGGACGCAAGCCTAACAAAGACAAAGATCCCCCGTATAGCCTTTTTTACAGGCTGTTGGGCCAAGTGCTGTGCACAAGCAGTGCCTATGAAGGCCCGGCGTGGCACACGATGGGGTTGTGTGGCCGGCACCACGCCCGGCCGCCTATGTCTCCCCAGTGCCGATGTTTACACACGGCACCAGGTACTCATTCAAGGGCTGAGTCGTCCTTGGGGCGGCCCAAGACGGGTTCAAATATTCGCCGAGCGGTAATCGAACTCAAGTTGCCGGGATCGTCGCGCAGTGCGCTAACCAGTACAGTCTGCTCTGCTATAACGCCATGTGGTTTTCGTAACTCGAATTGGATAGAACGCAATGAATGTATTAGGGGAACACATTTTTTATCACGTGGATGCGAATTGGATATAACGCGATCGAGTGAACGAACTATGTCGCGCGAGTACGAATGAGCGGCCGTACGGCTGCCTCGGCGTAGCATCACACAAGGCGGGATGCTGCTGGATGCTTCTGGATGCTACCCACGTGCCTCAGTCTTTGATTAGCCTGCGCACGCATCTCACGAGTTACCGCGGACTGTGCTTTATCCTACATTATATATTATTTATTATAACGCAGTGTTCTTCAGGAATGCAACTACCGCTTTATGGAAGAAGAGACTGTACACCACTGCGCCGTCGCACACTACACATGTGCACACACATACTACACAAAGGCAAAGATGATCTGTGTAGACATGGATGAATTTCAGTCCGTTTGGTCTGGGTTCGTGACCCAAGAACATTTTTCTGCACCCAGAACACCACATCCAGTATACCTCCCACCTATGGTCGTGGCTTACGAGTCCCGTACCACCTCTGGTAGAGACACAGCGACTCGGGAAATATTCGGTGATGAAGCCCTGCAAACAGGTTCCATAGAATAACATGCGGCCCGTAGACTTGCACAAATCTCGCGCTCAGTTCGGAAAAAGTTCCCCATCTGTGGCTTAAGGAATGACCAGGTCCCACCACAGCAATGTGGAATTTCCACCACTGGTTCGTGATCAGCAGCGGAAGATGAGCACGTAGACAGATCAATCGTGATGTTTTTCTCCCGATGTGAACTGAAACTGCGGTCGCTGCATCGCGCGCTTTCGGGTGCGCTTCTTCGCTGCCTGTCTGGAAAGCTCTTCCGATATTAGGAAGTCGCTGGACCTATGCACTTTAAAATCTAGATTGAAAACGAATTTCTTCAGAACTGCTTTTTGTATTTCGTTGTTTGTCCTTCCCCCGAACCTCCGATTAGCACATTTGGCTACATACGGATGCGAAAGAAGTTCTGCATGCATACGGAACGATGACCGTAAATCGAACCATGTCCGTGTGTTATTTTCAGATGAAAAATGCAAACTTCAAGGGCGATCCGTTCATGCGCGAGTTTGAGATCCGGGTTCGCGACGACATGACGGAGGTCACAGGCCGGGTGCTGCCCGCTCCAATGCTGCAGTACGGTGGCCAGGTGCGTCCCTTCCCTATGCCTGAGCAAATGAAATGGCTCGCTCTACATCCCGACACATCTCTCACTGTATACATCAGTCGACAGATTAACATGTGGGGTGAGCGTTTTACCAGAATCTCCACTCTACAAGCTCACGCATTACACTTTGTTTTTACCCGTCTTCAGATTTGCATTGTGGGTTAGCGGTTATCCAGACTCGACAGTCACGTGTATACAGCTCGCTATACAAGCTAACACTTACGAAAAAGCGATTTAGGAAAACCGCTCTCTATAGATGAACATGTGGATTAGAGTTTAACCAGGTTCAACAGTCATGTACAGGCAGTCCTTGACTTACGAACACGCAATTGAGGAAAACCGCTCTTACCAATCAGCTTCCATGATTTTTTTTTTACATTAAGTTAAAACACAAACTCGCACTTGCAAACCGAACCACTGAACTATTTTGTTCAGCGGAGCTATGAGATGTAATGAGTCGGCCTCATGCTGGGAGTGGGTGTCCGTGTGTGTGTGCACATGTGAGTGCCCGTGTTTGTGTGTGAAAGTGAGTGCGTGCATGCACACGTGTGTGTGTGCCTGTGCGCACACATGCCCCCCCTGTGTGTGTGTGTGTGAGGAGTGGGTAGTGCAATGGTTAGCGCACTGTGCTACCAACCCGGCGACCCGAGTTCGATTCCCGCTCACGACCAACAACAGTGACGATTAACTGAACGGGTCCTGGGCCTCCCCTAGGTCGACTCGGCCTCAAATGAGTACCTGGTGCAGTGTGTAAACATCGCGATTGGAGAGACGAAGGCGGCCGGGCGTGGTGTTGGCCACCCACCCCCTGCGTGCTGTGCCGGCCTTCATAGGTGCTCGCTAACAGCACTTGCCCCAACCGTCCGGTAAAAGCTTTACGGGGGAGTTTTGTTTATGCGCGGCAGTGGGTGGTTATCGCACAGTGCTACGAACCCGGCGACCCGAGTCGGATTCAATGTGAATGTAGCTTGACTATCAGGTTGTGTTGCTATCGGGGACTTGGCCGATGAAAGATCGTCCGAATTGATGTGCGGGGCTTACCCTGTGTCCGTCAACACTTGTCCCAACAGTCTGTTAATGCTATACTGGGGAATCGTTGTCGTTGGTGTGTGTGTGTGTCTGTGTGCGTGTGTGTGCGTGCGTGCCCCGTGTCTGTATGCAATTGTGGTGACTCATTGCGCCCCTTCCGACAAGCAAGTCAGCATCAGGACTCGAGGTAACTAAAAATATTTGTTTCTTTATTTTATGCTTTATTTACTATACAGTATTCATGACAGTATTACATGGCAATGTACATTTTTTTCTTATGAGTTTAACAATGCTTTCCTTTTTTGTTGAACCATAACACATTTCATAACACTGACCGTGTGGGCATTTAAATACGTTACAATATTGTGTTCCGACTTACGAGAACCGTTCGACTTTACGAACATGTCTCAGGAACGAATTATGTTCGTAAGTCGAGGACTGCCTGTATTGCAGCTAACATATTACACTTTGCATCTACCTCTGGGTTAGAGTTTTACCAGGCTCAACAGTGATGTCTACAGCGCACTCTTCAAGCTAACACATCACACTTTGTTTACACCTTTCTACAGTTGAACATCTGGATTAGAAAGTTTAACCAGACTCAGTGGCCATGTAATACAGCTCGCTCTGCAAGCTAACACATTGTGCTCTGTATACACCTGTCACAGATGAATATGACCCATATTGCTCTGTCACATCGTGTCCATGAGATGGAGTATCCATTCAGATCTCCCAGAGTGCAGTCCCACAACCCCCCTTTGCTGGGAGAACGGCCAACGCAAGCGGATATCCCAGAGCTCCCTCTGAGAAAACCTTCACGTGGCTTCTGGTCCATGCAGTAGAGGGTAGCACATTCCCACCAGACTTGCATGTGAACTTAATGTTCGTCGCAAGGCACTCATAACCAAAATGTCATTCTCGGAGCTGGAATTTAGCCAAATTAAGTGCCGAAACCAAAGTTTTAAAAATGTGATGGGTTTTTGTTCATTGGTGTGGCCCCGGGGCTGACACTATCAACTCTCCCTCCGCTTGAGAAACCCCAGTTGTTTTTAACCACAGACAGTAGCCTGGATTCGAACCTCGAATTTCCAGCCGTGGTGGCTCCAGCGCTCTGACCTCCTTCAGCCCACACCCGGCTACCTCTGCGCTAACGCGTCCCCACCGCCCTTGCCGCCGGCGCCACGGTCTCGTGTCGCCTGTGCAGACAAAGACCATGGTGACACCCAACCAGGGCGTGTGGGACATGCGCGGGAAGCAGTTCTTCACGGGGATCGAGATCAAGGTGTGGGCCGTCGCTTGCTTCGCCTCGCAGAGGGACTGCCGCGAGGAGGCGCTCAAGTGAGTCTCGCGGTCGAACGGTGAACCGGCCTGAGAGAGGCCCCCGTCGGTAATGATGACGATGGTGAATAAATACAAATTCAACTTGTAACGCTGCGTCGTTGTCGTCGTCGTCGTCGTCGCCGCCGCCGCACGGGATTCGTGTCGAGAGAGAGGACGACTTGGAGGGCGCGTGGAGGAACCATGGGCGAGCTGGAAGGCAGCCGTGCGGTGAGCCGGTGCTGGAGATTGCCAAAGCTCTGCGTTCCTCTGTATACATGTCAAGGTGTTATCGGCCAGCTATTCAGGAGTTTTTTTTTTGGTGGGAGAAAACTGGGGCACCCGGAGAAAATCCTCCACGCGTGCGTGGGGGAAGCGCTCTCTATCCCACACAGATTGGGACAGGCGGAGTCCACATTTGTCTGTACCGCCTGCTGGCAAGCCCAGGGTTATGACTCCTTGACTCCCACAGGAAAGGAGTTTTTTTTTTTTTTGCAACATTTTGTGCGATCCACCAACCCGCTCTGCTTTGTCTCCTCTCGATAATATTTACAAAGCCTTCTCGATGACAATCTGTTAAATATTACAGCGTGACATGGAGCGGTGGAATCCGCCCGAGTGCGGGTGCCGGGGGTGTGAGGGTTGTATAGTGGGGATGGGTGTGATCCAGCATTGGCTTGGCCGTGGCGGCTGATCGATGGTGCTGGCGGGGGCTATGGTGCAGTCGGGATTTGGTGGAACGCCGCGCAAACGTTGCGAAACTCCCTTCCTGTTGGCGTCGAGGAGGTCCAATACTCGACAGCAGAAAGGCAGTACAGCAAAAGTGTTAACTCCACCCGTTCCGTCTGTATGGGATAGAGTGGTTACCCCCTTGACACATGTGGCATATCGCCGGGTACTCTGGTTTCCTCCCACATGTGAACGCGTATCATTAATTGGCCGATGACACCTTTTATATATAGAGGACCGCAGAGCTTTGGAAGTTGTTGGCGTCGGTTCATTGCGTGGCTGCATTCGTGCTCGTCTGTGGATTCCTTCCTCGCGCCCTCGGAGTCGTTCTCTCTCTACCAGAGGTCGCAAATGTGTTTTGATTCCTTACCCGTAACCGTACCCGGCCGCACCAGAGACGCAAATGGGTACCCGTTCCCTACCCGTATCCTACCCGAAATGAGTGACAGACAGTTACTCACCAGTGACTCACGGCCTACCCGTACCTGTACCCGGCCGCACCAGGGTCGCAAACGGGTACCCGTACCCGTACTTGGCCGGGTACGGGTAGCCGGGTATCGGGTAGGGTACGGGTATCGGGTACCCGGTTGCGACCTCTGCTCTCTACGAGAGCGAGGAGTGATCCCGTGTGGCTGCAGCGGCGGTGCAGCATTACAAGTTGACATTATTCTTGTTGCGATGGCGGTGGTAACGCTGGGAAAATCCGACCATCGCAGGAACTTCACGGAGCAGCTGCGCAAGATCTCGAAGGATGCGGGAATGCCCATCCAGGGGCAGCCGTGCTTCTGCAAGTACGCGCGTGACGCCGAGAGCGTGGAGCCCATGTTCCGGCACCTAAAGAACACGTACGCCGGCCTCCAGCTCATCCTCGTCATCCTGCCGGGCAAGACGCCCGTCTACGGTGAGTGCGGCCACGGCTGGTCCTCGCCCGAACCCGGTGCCAGGAGTGGAAGATGTTTTTGTTTGCCGAGCGTCGGCTTGCGGTGCAGGGTAAAGTGGTGACCTATGTGTCTGCGTCTGGAAGGCCAACAAACTAAACACCAAAAGCAGTTCTAAAAGAAATGAGCATGCAATCTGCATTTAAAAGTGCATAGAGGAGTGTTCCAGACAGCCGCAGAAGCGCATCTGAAAGCACGCGATGCGGTGACCGTCTTTGTTCGACGGTTAGCCAAAAGGCGCTTGCGAGGATGACTGGAGTTTAGCGCGATTCATTTATGCTCCTCGACGAGATCGGCAAGGTATTGTGGTTCATGTGTAGCAAGCACTTCGTGTGCAATGAGCGCGGCTTGATTTGCTGCGTTGGGTCGGCAACTCGAAGCCCCAAGGCCTGCCGGCTTCAAATCGCAAACCTCCGCAACGAGCGGTGAACACGCTGCCGCCTGGGCTGTGTCGCTGCCGCGTTGACACGGCAGGGGGCGCAGGCACCGCATCAGCCGGTCATCTCAGTCGGTCGACCCATGGCACCTGGGTCTGTCCCGTGACCTCCTGCCAGCGAACCTTCGACACTTCACACGGCCTGAAAGTGCACATGGCCTGGCACAAGCCGCCGCGGTGACGTCGCCGCCACTTTAGTGACGAACGGCGGTTGTTGCTGTTGTTGTGTGGACTTGCGTGCGCGCGCGTGTGTTTAATATGCGTGTGTGTGTGTGCGCGCGTGTGGCTGCAGCGGAAGTGAAGCGTGTGGGCGACACGCTGCTGGGCATGGCGACGCAGTGCGTGCAGATGAAGAACGTGATCCGCACGTCGCCGCAGACGCTCTCCAACCTCTGCCTCAAGATCAACGTGAAGCTCGGCGGGGTCAACAACATCCTCGTGCCGCACCAGAGGCCTGTCCCACCCACCCACTCGCCCCCCTACCCACTCGCATCGCCACCTATCCCACCCGTCCACCCACCCACCCATGTGCTCACTCGCCAACCTGCTCGCCGACTCATCTACCCACCTGTATGCCATACCACCAGTATACCAACCCATATACTCGTCCGACTACCCGTATGCCCACCTACCCACTGTCCCGTATATTCACCTAAACGCCAATATGCCCACTTACCCTTGTACTCGCCCAGCCGCCCAAATTCCAACCCACTCACCCAAACTCGGTCACCCACCCATATTCTCACCTATACATATAATCGCTTGTATACTCTTCTGCCTATATACGCAACCATCCACTCAACTACCCATAAAATCGACCACTCAACCATATATCCACTCGCCAATACACTCGCCCACCCATAATCACCCACACATAAGCACCCATCCAACCGTATATCAATCGACCCACCCATACGGTCACCCACTCACCCATATGGTCACCCACTAATTTACTCACGCACCTACGCCCCCACCCAAATACTCGCCCACCAATCCATATACCCACCCACATAATCACCCACTAATTTACGCACCCAACCACCCATACACTCGACCACCCACCCAAATACTAGCGTACTCATTTACTCACCCACCCATATACCTGCCCACCCAAGCACCCATACACACAATCACCTACCAGTATACAGGCATACGTCTTCTAGCGCTACCTATTATTATTATAACAACGCCGTTTTGTATAGTGCTCTGTTTTTAAGAGGACCGCATCCGGAGTGCTGTGATGGGGGTATGCCTGTACCCACTGCGCCCTGTGTCGGTTGACATCCGCCCGCCGTTGCTGTTCCGTCGCGTGCCTCGTATTGACGTCGTCCCCCGTTGTCCTCCGTGCTCCGCCCCCCCCCCCCCCCCCGCTCCTTCACGCCCCCCGCTCGTGTTCCCCGCAGGCCGGCCGTCTTCCAGCAGCCAGTGATCTTTCTGGGCGCCGATGTCACCCACCCGCCGGCGGGCGACGGGAAGAAGCCGTCCATCGCTGCCGTGAGCACTGGCCCACGCACTCCCCCGAGGCGAACACCGACAATGATTCATAAATGTCGCCCGGTGGGCTTTCGCGACATGTATACATACGTGATGATCCGTAATTGATGGTTGGCTCGGGTCGCACGAGTAAAACTCCTGCGTGTGTCGGAAACCCCTCCTCCACCCATCCACCCGGACCCCCAGACGTTGCGACTTGACGCAAAAAAATTGGTCGTGAATCAGCGATAATAGTAACAATAATAACACAAACATTTTGTGCAGCGCCTTTAATCGGAAGATCGCTAAGCCCTGTACATGTGAGCATTTCAACATTCCGTACAAAATAAGAGCTATCAAGGTGTCCAAGATATGAGATGATGAGCTGTAAAAGAGGCCTCTGGTGCCATACGGGGTGAACAGATTGCACCGAGTCGTTGGATCTGTAGACGCCCGGTCTCAGCCGTGGCTACAAAACAGCGACCGTGCCCGAGTCACGGATACGGCTGACGGGGGGAGGGCACTTGCCCTCAAGAGTCTGTTGAGGCTACACGGTGGAACGCGGGGATCTTTGTGCAGGTGGTGGGCAGCATGGACGCGCACCCGAGCCGCTACTGCGCCACGGTGCGGGTGCAGCAGCACCGGCAGGAGGTGATCCAGGACCTGTCGCTTGTGGCGCGCGAGCTGCTCATCCAGTTCTACAAGTCGACGCACTTCAAGCCCACCAAGATCATCTACTACCGCGACGGCGTGTCCGAGGGACAGTTCCAGCAGGCATGCTCCCGCAAGCTCGCTCGCTCGCACAGTCATTACACATGCGCCGTTGGGCAGGATTCTACGCTCACACGCTCGCACGCTCACTGGCTCGTGTGCTCATTCCAGCAGGCATGATCGCTCGCTCGCACACTCGCTTGCTCGCACACTAAATCGAACTAGCAGGTACCCGTGCACTCACTCGATCGAGGCCTGCGCCTGCTCTCTAAATTGCCTCCCGTCCTCTTCCTCCCCCTGCTGCCCCCCCCCCCCAACCCCCCAGGTCCTGCACCACGAGCTGCTGGCGATCCGCGAGGCGTGCATCCGCCTAGAGGAGGACTACCAGCCCGGCATCACCTTCATCGCCGTGCAGAAGCGCCACCACACGCGCCTCTTCTGCTCCGACAAGACCGAGCGGGTGCGACCACACTGACCCGCCCACCCGCCGCTACCCCCGCCGCTGCTGCCCCCTTGCCTCCCCCGAACTCTGCCCTTTCTGTCTGCGGTGCGGCGTGAGTGATTTCGCGAGCGTGTGATTCGGTTTAGATCGCTGCGTCGTCACTCACTCCTTCCCTTTCCCAGAGCTGGGGGGGGGGGGGTCTCAAGCGTGAGGGGGGGACAAGTAATCGGCCATCCTCCCCCCCCCCCCCCTGCTCCCCAAACCCATCTCTCGCTTCCCGCTCTCGCAGAGCAACAAACATTAAAACCGTGCGACGCTTTCTCTTTGCAGATCGGGAAGAGCGGGAACATCCCTGCGGGTACCACCGTGGACACGAAGATCACCCACCCTACGCAGTTCGACTTCTACCTGTGCAGCCACGCAGGCATCCAGGTGAGATCGCCGGTGCCAGCGCGACGGGTCCACCGTGATCTTGCACCGTGACGGGTCGAACGCCAACTGTGCCGCTGGGGTTGGCGCCCTGCGCTGCAGACCCGTCGATCCGAGTTCAATTCCCGCTCGTGGCCACCAACACCGGGGATGATACGTACCGGTCCTAGGCCTCCCCTCGGTCGACTCCGCCTCGAATGAGTAACTGGTGCGGTGTGTAAACATCGCCACTGGGGAGGTGAAGGTAGCCGGCCGTGTTGTTGGTCATCCAACCCCCTCGTGGTGCCGTACCGGCCTTCGTAGGTGCTGGCTTTTAAAGCACTTGCCCCGACAGTCAGAGGCTATACGGGTGATCTGTGTCTTTGTGTGTATCACCCCCCTCCCTCCACCCCACCCTCTGCTTAGGGCACGAGCCGCCCCTCCCACTACCACGTGCTGTGGGACGACAACCGCTTCTCTGCGGACGAGCTGCAGGTGCTCACCTACCAGCTGTGCCACACGTACGTGCGCTGCACGCGCTCCGTCTCCATCCCCGCGCCAGCCTACTACGCCCACCTGGTCGCGTACCGGGCACGCTACCACCTGGTGGAGAAGGAGCACGACAGGTACCTGCACACCTGCACACCTGCACACCTGCACGCGCGTTTAGCTCGCTCACGCGCTGCCTCGCTCGTTGGCACGCTCGCTCAATAGCGTGCTTGCTGACTCGGTGGCAGCTCGCTCGTATGTACGTTCACACGCTCGCTGACACGCTGTTTGTGCATACTTACGCCTCTTCGCTCCCCTGTGGAGCATAAGGCTGCAACAAGCCCATGCCATGCTGGACGTGTCCATCATCTTTAGCTGCTTGTGCATGTGTACGCGCCAATGTGTTTACACACTCGCGTGTCCGTTAGCACGTGTGTGCGTGTGTGCGGGTGTGTGTGTGGGCGCAGTGGAATGGTAGAGCAGCGGTTAGTTGGCTGTACAACGAACCTGGCGAGTCAAATTTGATACCCACTCGCAGGCAACACCAGTGACGATTATATGAACTGGTCATGGGCCTCCCTTAGGTTGTGTCAGCCTCAAATGAGTACCTGGTGCAATGTGTAAACATCACCACTCGGGAGACAAAGGCAGCTGGGAAGTGGTGCTGGCCTCCCACCCCCTCGTGTGCCGTGCTGTCCTTCACAGGTGCTTGCAAGCGGTACTTTCCCCAAATGTCTGTTAAGGCTGTATGGGGGGGTTTTTGTCTTTGCAGTGGAGAGGGCAGCCACATCTCAGGACAGAGCAATGGACGCGACTCGCTGGCGCTCGCGAAGGCCGTGCAGGTTCACCAGGATGCGCTGCGCACCATGTACTTCGCCTGATGTGGAGCTCCTCCAATCGGGACGCGGGAGGGATGGATGTGCGGGGGGGGGGGCGGGGAGGGAGGAGCCAGGCGCTGGCGCCGGAGGGGAAGGGTGGGGGGCGGATCGCAGTCTCACGATGTCACGACCTCTTCAACGAGGAGGATGAGATGCGAAGACGTCGCTCCTTTGCCTGCCATAGTAGGAGGGGGGGGGTGGTTGAGGTGTGTGGGTACGTGCGTGTGTCGTGTGCGTCCGTACGTGCGTGACCGCGCGCTTGTGTACCTAGAGCAGCGTGGTAGCTACGCCATGCTGATGAATCCCGACAGCGCAGAGACGTAGCTTCTTTTCTGACCGAGCCAAACACTTTTAAGGCGTGCGAGCGAGTGAGTGCGAGTGTGCGAGTGAGTGTGTACACACCAGACTACATCTGTAGCCCAATGTATTAGCACGGACATTGCGCCGCAGCCCAGCGGCATTGTACATGTTGTCCGCTGCCAGTAGGGGGCGGGGAGGTGTGGTGGTGGTAAGGGGAGAAGGAGATTAGTGAAAGAATTTTGCCGCTGGCGGCTGGGCCATGCTGGGGTCCGGTTTGGCGCTGTTTCCGATTTTACAACACTGCCGTGAAAATCCGGCCGCATCTGCACCGCGTGATAATGCGCGGTTTTGTGACGAAGAGGCACTGCTGGCCAGGTGGGGGGGTTGGGTGTTTGAGTTGGGGTGGGGGGGGTGGCGGGGTGGGTGGTCGAGTGGACGGATCGTTCGTGGGTGGCACAGCAAGGAATGGAGAAAGACGGAACGGTGGCCGAGGCGGCGACGACGGGCGGTGGCTGTGACTTAAAGAACGGCGACGCTCGCGGACGCTGCCCCGTCGTGCGGACGAGAGGTGTTCGTCGTGGCGGCTAGGCCACGATATTTCCGCTGAACACCGCAGCTTTGGGAGTGGAGCGTACGCATGCGGACGTACGTACGGAACGGACGGGATGGACGGACGGGTGAAGACTCCGAGAACCGACCTTTGCTATCTGTGCGACGACGCTCCCACTCCGGACTGCGGACGACAAGGCCCCGCTCCTCTGGATTCTGATCGCTCATGCGGTGGGAGAGTTGCCCACAGTTCGACCGATGGATTACTATTTTAACCGCCCGTTTCCACCGTCGTTTTAAAAAGAATAATTATTAGTTATTTGTTGTAATTCTGGTTCATATGAAGGCGATGGATGCCGTGCACAGAAGCTGCAGTGGCCATTTTTTCGGGTTACATTTTGCAGTCTCGGGGAATTCAGCATGGAGCTACTGCGACACTCGCGAATGAAACTGTTCTGCAATCGGACTGAGGTTTTGTGTTCTTGACGTGGTCCTCGGCAACCGTCGACGGGAACGTGTGCAGCAACACCCGTGCACAGCCTGCCTGGTGGCCGAGTCGCGAACGTCGCAACTGCCGTGTGTGTTCTTTTTGAAGAGTTTGATGGCAAGAGCCGGCGATGTTGTCACCGAGTCCGTGGGCCAGAGCATTTCATTGGTGCCACGGAAAGTGGCGAAACTGTTGATCGATTTCTTACAATTCGCTTTTATTGACCAAATAATTTTAATTTCAACTGCGGGAGTTATTTTTGGTTTGGCGAGGCGCGTGCAGTGTTCCTGCTCGCCGCACTGCTGCACTATTAACCCGGCGACCTGTGTTCGTTTCCCGGCCACATGGCCACCATCACGGGCAAGTGATATCCGAACCGGTCCGTGGCCCCTTTCCTTATTTGCCAATCCCTGACCAGTGGTGGTAAACTTTGGTCGAACACCCCCCCCCCCCACCCCATCCTCTTCCAGGTGACCGAACACGGCGTGGGGGAGGCAGCCGTTCATCCAGCAGCAGATTGAGCTTTCCAATTTTAACGATGACAGTTTCGCAACTGTGTTTTGGGTGGTTACCGAACAAGGGAGACATCTGACGTGAGCCCGTGCACGCCGGGGAGAGGACTTTATTTCGAGAGTAAAGCCGGGATGTGAAATGGGGGGGCGGGTGGGGGAAGTGGGCGGGGCGGGGGGGTATAATGGGAGCGGGGGAGTGGTGAGAGCCCATCTTTCAGTATAAAACCCCAAGTGTAAATAATTTTGTAAAAATAACAACGCCAGCAGCTCGCTCGCTCATTTTACGAGATCGGAAGGAATGCTTCCGAGTCGAATTTTTCCAACTCTTCAAACGGGGGCGGGGGGTGCCCGCCAGATTGTTTCTGGTTTCCCATGGCTTCACCTTTGTAAACGTTTGTGTAGAGGTGCATGGCGGCGGGGGCTGGCGGGGGGGGGTGCGTTTCTGGTTGGTTGGGTAAATGTGTTCTCTTGCGCCACGAGTGAGCGGGCGCGGGCTTGTGTGCACGTGTGTGTACGCGCGACACACTTGTGCACCATCAGCAAGGTCCTGGAACAACAAAATGTATCTTACTGGAACAGTCAAACTTCAAACTTCCTCAATGAGACATTTGTACGAAATGTAAAAAAAAAAAATCTGAGTGATGTCGTGTTACGGAGGTGAGAAAAGAAAATGCCATTTTTAATGTTTAAGCTGCACACATACACACAACGCATCTTAGCATAAGTTAAGCCGGGAAGCTCTTAACTGGGCAAAGGAATGCATCGGTGTCGGGAGGAAGTTCTTGGTAGTCCCGTAGATCGTCGTCGCGTACGTCTCTAGCTATTTGCAACGCGCCGTGCGAGTCGTCTTTGCGTCGTGTCGATCGGGAAGGGAAGGGCCCCCCGCCCCCCGCCTTCCCTCCCCGTAGATCAACGTCTTTGCGACGCGGGCGTGCGCGTCGCTCCTCTGTGAATATTATTTGTTGAGTCTTTACAATCTTTACTTAAACAATAAGCGAGGTAAAAAAAAAAACTTTTTGATAGATGTTTTTTTGCGTTCGCGTGAAATGTTGTGGTGCGGCGGGGGGGAGATTCTGCACCCCCCCCCCACCACTCTTATTGTTATCAACGCTGTTCTCCTGCTTTTTTTTATGCGTTTATTTTTTTAATCGTAAGGTTTTAAAAACCACAAAAAATGTGGCGACGCGGATCGCCGAATTTTTATCGTCAATTTGTGATTTTAAGAATTTTAAGTATTTCTCTTTCGCGCTCGCTCTGTGCAACTGCCCACACAGATACACACGCACACACAACAAAGACAAAGACCCCGCCCTTATAGCCCAAACAGACTATCGGGGCAAGTGCGATTCGCGAGCATGTAATGAAGGTCGGCATGGTGCACAAAGCGGTGGGTGGCCAGCACCGCGCCCGGCCACCTTTGTCTCCCCAGTGGCGATGTTGACGCATCGTATCAGCTGCTCGTTTTAAGGCCGAGTGGACACGCTCGTGCACGAGGAATTGAATTGCAAAAGCCCCAAGCAAAAAATTTACAATTTGGAACGACGTTTTATCTGGAGATTACAACCTGCTTTAACAAAATCTCGGCTCTGGATCTTAACCATCGTACGCTGCGGCCAGTGCACCGCGTATCTCAATTTAAACACAGACTTAGAGCAACAGCCCCTGCACCGACGACGACGACGACGACAACAACGTTGCATGTACAAGACGCGCCGTAACTGGTGCAAAAAGGGGCTTGCGTGCGCTGCGCGTGACCCCGACCAGCCGTGTGCAGTATCTTTGTTGGCTCCTAACCTTTGGAACTCCTTGCAACGCGCGCCCCCTCTCCAGCTAGGGTCCGTCGATTCTGGTTGTGTCCGTGTTTTGTTTTGTTCAATGGCCATATGTGTTGGATAAGGCCTCTTCTTCGTTGTTGTTTTCAACTGACGGTTTGCCGGCTCCATGGATGCGCGAGTTCGTTGCGTCTGCCGTTATCTCCCCTGTATCTTATCGTTTATTTTTATTTTTTTAGGGCCCCTGCTTTTACGCTGCAGCGGTTTGATCGATAAGCGCTCGGAGAGAGAGGGACGAGATCTTTTTGTCCCGCAGAGCGCCATATAAATGCAATGTTGTTGTTTTCGTGGTTATTGCCACTTGTTGCCGGGCAATCGATGGTTTTCCCAGCCACCGCCCCACCCTCACTACCCCTCGTGTTTCACAAATTCGGGGGGCGCTGAGAGGGGGCGGCGGGGCTACTCGATTGGAGGCATTCCCACGGGCGCGGCGGGTCTCGCGCTTCCATTCGAGAACCACGGGTTTTATTTCGGTAACTTTTGCGGTGAAACGTAGCGGCAGCTCCAGTGGATGCGTCGTATTAATAACAGTTGTACACTGCCGTTTGCGTTGCGCCCAGTTTTACTCCTAGCCCTGAGGGGACCCCCTCCCCCCCACCACCATCAATGGCAACTTGCGTGACACAGTTTGAACACGTGCCCACTTGCAGGCCCGTGAGCTTAATCCGGTAGTAGGGGGTCGAACGTTGCTATTTTGTTCTTCCACTGAAGTCCATATGTCGACGGATGAGTCCATCTACGGAACAACGGGCGGCGACGTACGGGAGTCCGTTAGCTCTTAGGCTTGTTGGGTTTTTGTTGTTGTTGATGCACAGGATATCGATGTTGTTTAGCTGACCGTTTATGACGAGCGTGAAAAAAATCTCCTTAAGCATCTGGTCGCTACTTGCCCAGGCTGCTTCTCCCGGGCGCTTACGCGACGCGGGTCTGAAACTCTGAATTAGAAGTGAGAGAGAGGAGGGGGGGTGGAAAAATACTTTACAAGTCACCTTTCGGGAGCGTTCTCAGTGACGTCACTGCGCAAGTGATGCTATATTTAAAGATACACGACGGGTGTCGTCACCGGAGAGCGCTCCCGAATTATTTTAAAAACATTTATTTCGTTGTTTGTTTTTCGATTTAAAGCTTTCGTGACTGCAGGGATTCATCTTCTTGGTTCTTTCGGTAAAGTCACGTAGAAGGGAAATAATAAAATAATAAAAAATAAAACATAATAACATTATTCTCACGACGTTTCGGCCACAACGCAAGCAGCCGTCCTCAGGTGAAGACCAGGGCTGTCGGGAAGACAGCGTCTGAATGAAACACCACCAGGCTTGGAGCGTATTATTAAGCTGTTCTTCACCTGAGGACGGCCGCTTGCGTTGTGGCCGAAACGTCGTGAGAATTATTTTATTATGTTTTATTTTTATTATTTTATTATTTCCCTTCTGCGTGACTTTACCGAAAGAACCAAGAAGATGAATCGTTGTTTGTTGTTGCTGTTAGGTGCTGTAGCGGCGTTCGGCGATGTCGCCGGAGCGGCCTGCTGCAAGGGCCACACAGCCAACCCACGAAATTCGTTTTGTCACTAACGGAGCTCGGAGCTCTCGGCGTGTCTCGGCCCCCGGGGTGCGTAGAGCGGTAGCCCCGCTGGGGCGAGGGATACACAGAAGAGCGGAGACGTTTTCCCCTCCTGAGTCGCGTCTTCTGGAGAATCCCAATTCCAGTACAGCCCCCCCCCCCCTCCTCGTCTTTCCGCTTGTAAGGAGATGGACCGACCCAGCCACTTAAATTCGCACAGAGAGAGAGAGAGAGAGGCCCCTGGTTCCGTACAAACTTTCTGAGATGTGGTTTGGTAAAAAAAAAACTTTCGCACCCATGCGTGTAAATTATTTGTCAAGATATAACCCACAATAGCCTCGTTCATAGAACACTTCACAAGGGAAATTTGTTGTTATTACATCTACTGACAGTCACCTTTTTATAGTTCAATGTTTCATTAATTTAATCCATCTACTCTCAACAACGGCAGTCTTCGTTTGTGGACAACAAGGAAGATGTTGTGGATTATGAAGTTGTTGGGTTTTTTTCCCAGGCCCTAACCACCTCAAATAGTCTGCGATGTGCCGAAGCCGGCGGTGCAATTTCGTGCCGACGTTAAAATAATAAATACTCGCAAGTGAGATTTGTCAGCTCACTTGGGACTGTTTTAAACTGTTAATTTCTGTAGGATACACATTTATATGGACGATTCGCCACGGGCAAAGCATTGGTCGGTGTATCATCCTCATCGTCATTATCTTAATTATCGGCATCATTGTCCCCATCGTCATCGTCCCCATCGTCATCGTCCTCATCATCATCGTCCCCATCACATGGCGCTCGTTTCTCACCCTGCGCCGGACGGAATGGTGTGGTGACGAGGGTGACGAGGGTCACGAGGTCAAGGTGCAGGGAACCAGAGAGACGTCTCTGTTGGCGTCTCTCGCGATGCCGTTCCGCGCCGCGTCGTCAGCACTCTCGGGTTGCCGCGTCAACGACGATTAATCATCGCACGATGCAAGGCCCACGAGAATCGTATCGTCCGTTTTGCTAAATATCCGTATATTGTGATTATCATTGCTCGTTACATTTTATTTTTATTTTATATTGCTATTTCAGTTGTTTTGTATATATTTATAAATAGCAAACACGACGATTACAGTTCTAAAGTAAAGAGCTATTTGCCCATTAAATTAGCGCTTTGTAAAAAATATTATTTTATTCGGCGTCATTTGCGCTACGAGTTATTTAAACGTTTGACTTGTGTGTTGGGGTAGCGTGTGCGATATACGTGGGTATACATTGTAAAGTTGCAATGACTAGAAGATGTGTGGGGTGGTTTTAAGTTGAGAAAACTGCAGTTGAATCACTTTTTTTTTAAGTACCATATTCTCTACAATAACCCTCACCCCCCCCCCCATATCCCGATTTTTAAAGAAAAAAAAACTGTGGAGCTGTGTTGCAATTTTCCGGAGCGTCTTATAACGTGGCGATATTTTGTGTGAGCGTGTTCTGGCAGTACGGCAAAGCACAAACAAACAATAAAAACAACAATGCAAGCTACATTAAAACAGGAAGCCGATATCGCGATAATCGCCACGTGGTGAGAATTGATATCCTATCTTGATATATGATATATCTTGATATATCATATCATATACATAGATGAATTGATATCATGTCTTGGCGTATCGTCACGTATCGCGTGGCAACTCTGGTCGGTGCGGAAAGTCCGTAGGGTTTGAGGACTTAGTATTTGATAATTGGTTTTTTACCCTTCTATCTGGCAACAAAACTGACACTCTGATAATGTGCACTGACCAGATGACGCTGCATTCAATTTTGGCGTCATCTGGTCCAACCCATGTGAGACTAGGCTCTAAGGAAAGCTGTCTCGGGTGTGGACCAATCAACTTCAAGGACAGTGCACATTATCAGTTATGTTTTTTGTTTGCATTATGACTGCAGGTATTGTGGTCTATGCAAACATGACTCCTTGTAAAAAAGGTGTCAGTTTTGTTGCCAGATAGAAGGGTAAAAAAACTATTATCATATTTTTTACTGGCAAATGAGGTTCCAATGGTGACTTAGTATTTGTTGAAATTAACCCTCTCAATTTAAATTGGCCTCCCTCCCTCTCTCGGCGTGCGGATCCCGTGATGCTACACCGTGCGTTGTATACGGAACCCAGTGGCTCCAGAAAGTTCCTCTGCAGAAGCTCCCAAGCACGGGGCAGCGAAAGGTCTGAGAGCGTATTTCAGCCTCTTTAAGCCGACAGTCTAAGCAAGAATCTGGCCAACAACAATAAGCTCAGCTCTGCTGCTGGTGTGGTCTGGACAAGACTGAGATTAGCATTGCCCGTGCAATGTTGGTGGTGGTGATGGTGGTGGCCGTGGCCACCTGACCATGATGATGCACGCAAGGCGGGGATGGTAGTTGCCGTGCCTTCGTGCCATGTGTGAGCAGCAGCAGCAGCAACTTTGTACAAATCTGTTGTGCTGAACCACCCCCCCCCCCCCCCCCCAGGTACAGGGATGTGTTAAGATGCCTGCAAGGGTATAATAGCTATTCTTTTTTTCCCATCATCTTAATACCGGCAAAAAAAAGTATCCCATAGATACACGCGGCTTCAACCGAATAACGCAACCCCGGCGAGCGCTTGTACCGCGCACAACTGGAAAACAACAACAACGCAAACCCTTATATAGTGGTCATCTCAGGATGGTGGCATACAAATCTCGTTCAAAACACATTCCTGGTGCGTGGCCGAGCTGCTGCGGTGGTGGGAATTGGGGGGGGGGCGCGTGTCACTACCGTTTCAAAATCCAGCTGTTCAAACTTAAAACCTTATTCGCTTTCGGTTGTTTTTGGTTATTGGGGGGCGCGTGCGAGGGCCGCGTGTACACTAGCAAACGCGAGTTGTTGGGACGGGGGAGGAGGAGGGTTTTTTCCCCCCTTCAAACGCAAAGCAAATATTGTACAACTTGGCACTTATAGCCATACAATTGTGCCCGGACGCAGGGCTCTTGACACTGAACCTTAAATTATCTATTTAAAATAAGCATTCTTCACACATCCCCTCCCCTCGCTGCATTCAATCCCCACTTTTATATTTTATTTTTTGTAAGTTTTATGGGAATTTGACTGTAACAGTGCACTATATGTTTGACTCCATTGTTTTTGCCTTTTTTATATATATATCATAGAAATGTGGAAGTATTTATATATACAAAGCACCCGTTAGTTTTTTTTTTAGGAGGTTAAGGAAACGATGTTACTGATTGTTAAACAAGCGGAATACACAAGGTCGCACAAGATGAAGCCACCATTGCGAAAACTTTATCACGTCACACTCCTCAAAGAAAAACAATCTTGGCGTTGCAATTTCTCTCAAATGTTACGCCTTGTATGATAATAAGTATAACCCATAAAAAATGTTTTTCACTATAAATCCTTTATATACGTGGCGGCTAGAGTCATCTCGTCGTCTGGCTTGAGATGGCTACCACCTATGGGTCAGATGATTGTCTGCAGTATTAAACAATTGGTAATTAAATATTTAATTTGTTTTCCCTAAACAGTGTAAAATTTTGGGAAAAAATTTTCACGAACATTAATTGTCTCGCACAACGAGTCTGTGTGCAAAATGTCAGCTCGATTGGATCACGGGAAGTGGGTTAAAACACGACCGAAAGGTTTGCACGGTCGTAAGCAAGCAAGCAAGCACGCAAGCAAGCAAGCGAACTTAATATAAAGGATTTAAAAATGATGTTGATGGTGGTTGGTGGTGGTGACGACGATTTCGATGTCCCTTGTGACGACGGGTGGGTATCACAATTGGCACGAGAATTCGCCGGTCACAAGTGACCCACAGCGGCTGTTCTGTTCAACGAGTAACGAGCTAATTACAAAACGACACACGTGTGTGTGTGTACACATCATGCCGCACACACGCACGTTCGCCTTTTTGACTAACTATTTTTTTCTCATTTGGTAAGTGAAACGTGGTCGTTTCATTGGGGGGGAGGCAGGGGGAAACCAAACAATTTTTTTTTTTGCGTAACGGTTTGGAAACTCACATTTTGGTGCGTGTGCTCGCGTGCCCATGCGTGCACACACGCTTTGGATCAATGCATAGGCTGTGTGTTTTAACGTCGCGTACCACGTCGCTGTCAGACTGGGCCTCCTCATTCCCAGTCTGAAGGCGCTCGCCCGGCCGTTTTAATAGCAGCGCCACATCGGCAGCCGCGCGCGACTGATTGAACCAGCAGCTGAAACGTAAAACGAAAAAAACACGATAAGCTCGATTCAGACTGTTGGGTTGTTTTGTCGCCGTGTTTTAATGACATAATTTGCGGACATTCATATCCCTCCAATCACGCATCTGACGGTAGCCAGGAATGACTCAAAATAACTGTTACACTTTCTGTATATTTTTTTGTGGTTAAAAGTTTTGCGCGAGCGCACAAAGAGAGCGAAGGTATTTTACGGCAAGCGATCGATCACATTAACCAGCATGACTTGGGGCATTGTGATGAAGGGATTTCTTATCTTTTTTGTTCGTTTTTAAATGTAGATCCTGTGTGGTGGTGGCGGTGGTGGTGCATAGTGTGGGTAAATCCCACGTCTTCCAAGACGTCTAACCAGCGTGGAAGAGTAGGCCAAGTACCTTCTGAGAGGATCCTCTCTTATAGATCTCCGTCGAGTTGGGGGAAGAGGTCCTCCTTCCGGTAGTGACGTGAGCAAGACATTCAAGGGCTGCATCTTCTACATATGCTGTTCATGCAATCTGCAGTATATATAAAAGACCCCCACTCCCTCCATATAGTTTAATATACGAATTTGGTACGCGTACTGTGCGTCTAGGAAGGTTTTGTCGGAAGCTCTCTTCACCCCCCCCCCCACCCCCCCGTCTCTTAAATTGACCCCAGGTTATTGCAATTCGGTGTGGAGTGGTGCGCCACAAACCTGCCCACCCGAGTTTCCGATTCCGAGTCGCGGCCACCGTCAGTGACGAGTGGAATCTGAGCCGGCCCACTCCTTGCGACCTGACCGGCGTGGTGAAGTATGGTCAAACAACCCCCCACAACTGACCGGCATGGTGAAGTATGGTCAAACAACCCCCCACGACTGACCGGCGTGTTTTCGGCAGGCCATCCATCCAGCCGTGGATTGACGAAGAGCTGTGAACTAAATCTTGACCTTAAAGCTTTCGTGACTGCAGGAATTCATATTCTTTGGGTCATTCGGTAAAGCCACGTAGATAGAAAAATAATATGGAAAAATAATTTTAAAAATTTCTATCGACGTGGCTTTACCGAAAGACCCAAAGAATATGGCTGTAAACTATGGTTTTTAATCGTTAATGTTTCATTTGAGCAATTTGCCATGAAACTACAACGTATCGCATTAAGGCGCTGCTGGCACGTGTTGCACGGGCTCCCTTGTGGACTGTTGAGAGTTAATAAATTAAGTAACCACGACATTAACGAACGATGTTTGTACAGCCGACCGTGCTAATCGGATGCGAGAATGCTCTTTGACGATAAAATCCCCATTTAACTCTGTCGACCTAGATCACGACAAAGCCCTCCGACCTTCGCTAATAGATGAGCAGCACTGCTAAGATCTTCAACGATCCCTCCGTCACGGACTTTATACTTGGCTGTTGAGGCAAGTGCTGTTAGCGAGCACCTATTAAAGCGCTGGTCGGTGTGGCAAGCATCACGCGCCACCACCTGTTCATCTCACCATCCTTGTTTGTTCCACACGTCGCACTCGGAGGTGTAAGGTCTTCCTTGAAGGCCGAGTTGACCTCGGCAGGACGTCGGGGGCTTGATTCAGACACCGGCTCGCCCACTCGTGTTCAGCCGTGGCCACGAATTGAATTCAAGTCTCCAGCGGATGCGTGAGCTAAATCACTGCCACTTTAAACCCATTTTTATAGGCTCAAATTTTTAGAAAAAAAATTCCGTCCAGGGTTTTACAATTTTTTTATTGATATTTTAGAGCGTGATTTTATTTTGTGTGTGCCAGGTACATTTTCTGAGCGTACACACAACGACGTGACGGGTTTCCCTCGCTTCGTGCGGATTCGATGTTTTTGTTGTTGCGATTTCACTTCGATGTGACCGATGTTTTCTAACCAAAATTCTCTCGCTCGACTACGCCGTTTGAATTCGCTCAGTCGATGCGGCTGTGCGGTTCTGTACTGTGTGTGTGTGTGCTGTATGTACTGTGTGTGTGCTGTATGTACTGTGTGTGTGTGTGTGCTGTATGTACTGTGTGTGTGTGCTGTATGTACTGTGTGTGTGTGTGTGCTGGATGTACTGTGTGTGTGATGTGGACTGTATGTGTGCTGTATGTACTGTGTGTGTGCTGTGTGTGTGCTGGATGTACTCTGTGTGTGCTGTGTGTGTGCTGGATGTACTGTGTGTGTGCTGTGTGTGTGCTGGATGTACTGTGTATTGTGTTTACTGTGTGTGTGCTGGATGTACTGTGTATTGTGTTTACTGTTTGTGCTGTGTACTGTATCTACTGTGTGGTCAGTGTGTGCTGTGTGTACTGTATTTTACTTGTGTAATACGTACTGTGTACTGTATTTTCTGTGTAATACGTGCTGTGTGTGTACTGCATTTTCTGTGTGTAGTATGCAGTGTGTGTGTACTGCATTTTCTGTGTGTAGTATGCACTGTGTACTGTATTTTCTGTGTAATACGTGCTGTGTGTGTACTGTATTTTCTGTGTAATACGTGCTGTGTGTGTACTGTGCGTACTGTGTGTGTGTACTGTGCGCCACTCGGCAGGCAGCTGTCTTCTCGTGCGGGTTCGCTTTTGTGCGCCCTCTTTTTTTTTTTGGAACGCATCTACTACCGCATAAAGCGAGGGAAACCCCCGTATTGATGATGAACGGCGCGGGTTACTATACGTGCGTTTGGTATGCGCATAACTCCCTCCATGCATTCTCATGAATATCCCTGGTCGTGCTGCTAAAAGAGTTGGTTAAGCTCGGAGGTGCTGGTGGGGCCGTGCCAGCTGAAATTTAGTCCCGAGTCTGGTTTACTGTGTTCAGCGACAACATTTTTGAAGCATAAACGAATACTCCACCGTGTGAATTCGGCAACAAATTTCATCAAAATGTTTTTTTTTTTGTTAACGTGAGAATTGTGGGGTTTTTTGGTCGACGCTATCTTGTAAGGCTTCTTCCTGTGCCACGTGGCTTGCTGCGTTTCCTGAATGTCACACACAAAACACGTCTTTTGAATCGACTGTTCGCATTTAATACGCGAATTCACTAAGGAATTACAACACAACGACAAAATATGGATAATAATGTTGATAACTATGATGAAGAAAAAAATGAATACGTAGCATTTTTTATTTTATTTTTTAATGTTTGGTTTCGTATCGTTTGTAAAAGTTAATTTGTATAACTTCTCTGTTGTTGCTATGACTACCGACGGTACACTGTAATGTATGTTCGGTATGTTGGTGAAGTCTTTTTAAGTATAGAACTGTTGTTATTAAGGAATAAAAATGGAATTTGAGAGCGTCATCTGTCCCACGTGTGTGTGTGGGGGGGGGGGGCGATGGAAGATCTGGACTCCATCAGGCGTGGGGTGATGTTGACGGGGTCATCTCGTCCAGCATGGCCAGACGACCGCATGCCCAACGCAACTTCTGTTTGGCCGGAAAGCGATAGGCCAGACGGGCGCTGCATGGGCTAGAGAAGAGCCGGGCTGATGCGGTACAGGAGGACGTGGAGCTGAGTGGACTTGCCGAAAACTCTGGTACCAGCTGCGTCAAGCTCGGCCTCTGTGGAGGAGGCTTGTGAAGGACGCTGCTGGGCAGTTGAAGGCGGTCGTCCTCCAACAACACAGGAGGGCAGTGGAGCGACGCTCACAACAACGAGCAGAGCGCCGGGCGGATAAAATTCAGCCAGTTGGCGCAGTAGGGAGCACAGGTGGTACCATCTGCCAGTCGACTCAGTCGGTCAACCCCATGGCACCTGGGTCTGTCCCGTGACCTGCCAGCGAGCCTTCCAACACGTCACGTGGCCTCAAAGTGCTGTGGGGACGTCGCCACCACTTAGTGGCGAAACGCGGCTGTTGCTGAGCGGTGGCGCACTGGGGATACAAAGGCGGCCGGGCGTGGTTCTGGCGACCCCCCCCTCGTGTGCCGTTCCGGCCTTCATAAGTGCTCGCTAACAACACTCGCACTAACAGCCGGTTAAAGCTGTACGGGGGTGGGGTAGGGAAGGACGCCAAGGGGTTTTCTCGATTGCCCTCCTGACCTTTTTTGCACGGTGGCCGCAATTTCAAGCGCTGACCAGGCTCACTCCTGCTGAGCTTGAGATCTGCCGATAATGGTTCGGTTCACTGTGAACTTCTTTCGTACCGTACGAAGCCAACCGTGATATTCGAAGGTTGCGCGGGGTGGGGGGGACACAACAAAACTGAACGCAAAATCAGTTTCTAAGGAAATGAGTTTTCAATCTAGATGATTTTTTTATTACACGCTCTTATTTAACTCGCTTCGTCTGTTGTATCCTCAAAAAATAAATCTTGTAACGATAAAAGCAGGGGAGGGGGGGGGGCAGTGCGTAGTTTGATCGAGAGAATGCGGCAATGGATAACATTTCTACAATCCAAGTACCTAATCTCTGAATGTACATCGACTCTGTCCACGTGGCGTCTTCTATCCGTGTGCTTATGAAAAAGGGTCGTTGCCCGAAACGTCGCCGACGAGTACACGTACCAGGTGCTCTTGGCGTTTGCGTTTCAACGTTTTGCCGTCTCGTTCTCAGCAGATGGCAGCACACTTCAAGCATTCGTAATCTCCTGCAATGACAACGCCACCGCCGTCGGCAGCCGTGGTCTCTCTACTGCTGGATGAAGGGCCTAACGACCCCCCCGCGGTGTAACAAATCCTTCCGCAATCCCCACCGGAGATGATTCCGTCGCTCCCATCTCCGCGGTAGAGCGCGAATCATCAACTCAGGGGCCGTCCATAAATGACGTCACGCACCTGGCGGGGGGGGGGTCAGATTTTTGTGACGATGTGTGACGAGGGTGGGGGGTTGGGAAATGTGACGTCACATCAAAATGCGCAACTTTAAATAAATATAGAATTGTGATAACAACACTAATTGTTATAACAACACTCCGACAACATCAGAGTGCAGCGCCACATTACGCACTTACAATGACTTTAATAGTTTAAAGCGATTTGAAGCATGTTTTATTTTCAAAATAGAAATATGGTTTTGGGGGGGCAGAGCTTTGTGACGTCATATTTGAAGGGGGGGGGGGTCTGACTTTTTGCGACGCCGTGTGACGAAGGGGGGGGGGGTAAAAATCGTCCAAAATCGCGTGACGTCATTTATGGACGGCCCCTCGTGCAAACGGCGCTTTGCAGATTGATCGCTTTGCAGATTGATCGCTTTGCAGATTGATCGCTTTGCAGATTGATCGCTATGCAGATTGATCGCTATGCAGTACAGCAGCAGCAGCAAATTGCTTGTTGAGCAATGGCTGCTCCGCGTGTGGATGTGTTTGTTTGAGGGGCTCCCCCTTCTCTACACGAGTTGTGGCTCTCTCGCAGCCAGGGACCCCCCCCCCCCCCTTTAAACAAACCAGTTTCGAGGTCTGGATGAGGATTACCCGGATACGTAACATTACGCAGTGGTGGATCGCACTTGCGCCGTGACATCCAATCAACATGAGTTCGATTCCGAATCCGCATTGACCAGCGAAGGGGAAGTATGGTCAAACACCGCCCCCCCCCCCCTACGACCGACGCGGCGTGGGGAAACCTTCATCCAGCAGTGGACTGACACACACACACAGAGCTGTACACGTGCTGCCCCGTGTCTCGGTTGGCGCTGGGAATCAATGACAAGAGACTTGGTGTTGTCTGTCAGCTGGCCGGTTAGCTCAGCTGGTTAGAGCGTGGTGCTAATAACGCCAAGGTCGCGGGTTCGATCCCCGTACGGGCCACTAACTTTTTATTTATTTTAATTTACATTACCCTTACTGTACTTCTTGCAATTGCGTTCCTACGCCACTGCTGGGGCAGAGGGCTCCACTAGAGGGAGCTCGAGAGGGTCTCTCGCTCTCTCTCGAGGGGAATTCGAGAGCCTGGACATACACGCTTGGACAGACCTCTTAAGTTTAGCACTGTCGTATGCTCTGGATTATAAGACGCAGACTGGCCCACTCAATGTATTTTAAATCAAAAGATGATTTCCCTGTACCATCTATACAACTTTCTTGACACTGGGCACATGTTTTTTGGGGTTGCTTCTTACTTTCCGGAGCATCTTATAATCCGGTGGAAATTTTAAAGAAACGATATAAACGTCTGCTTTGGCAGTAAATGGTAAATAATATTTTTTTACGAAAATCATGTGCGGGCAACGTGGTCACGGAGACGGATGTGGCTGGGGCACATAACACCGTGTGTGTGTGTATATATTTATATATCATGTTTTTTTTTAGAACAAACCTTTGAAGCGTTGCTAACAGCAGACCACGTGTGCAATTGGAACATCTGCGTGACTTCACAGCAGCCCCGTAAACGTCGTCGTGGGGGGTTAGAGGGGGAGGCTTAGCCCACTCCCCACCCCCCAAATAACACTATTATATTCTTGGGTCTTTCGATAAAGTCACGTAGATAGGTTCAAATAAAATACAAAAAAATAACAAAAAAACTACGACGCTTCGATCACAACACAAGCTTGTATTGTGATCGAAACGTCGTAGTTTTTTTTTGTCATTTTCTTTGAACCTATCTACGTGACTTTTCCGAAAGACCCAAAATAATGCGAATCCCTGCAGTCACGAAAGCTTCAAGTCAAGATTAAAATGATGAATCTTTTATTTTCACAATTGGTGAGATCAACAAATGCAGGTATCTGCTAGAACACTCATAACAAAAAATAACAAAAACAACTACGACGCTTGGATCGCAACACAAGCGTTCGTCATCAGGGAGAAAAAAGTGGGGGACAGCTGCTGAGGCAGACAGTTTTTAAAGGTTTAAAATGGGTGTCGCCCAAGGGTCATAAACGAAGTGGGCGGGGCTAGTGATGTTAATGTCATACATTAGCATGTTAATGTGATGAATTAGCATGTTAATGTGATGAATTAGCATGTTAATGTGATGAATTAGCATGTTAATGTGACAGATTAGATTGGAGAACAAATCCACGTTAAATTTCGATTTAAAGCTTTCGTGACTGCAGGGATTCATCTTCTTGGTTCTTTCGGTAAAGTCACGTAGAAGGACAGACCTGTTCTCCACCTGAAGACGGCTGCTTGCGTTGTGGTCGAAACGCCGTGAGAATTATTTTATTATGTTTTATTTTTATTATGTTTTATTTTCCTTCTACGTGACTTTACCGAAAGAACCAAGAAGATAAATCCACGTTATTTACAATCTGAGTACGACGTTTCGCCAACAATTACAACCGGCATCGAGTTTTGCGTCGTGCCGTTAACGATGCCATTGGATGACCCCTCCCGCCGCCTCCCATCTCAACAACATCAACCGCTCCACGCGAGGTCGCTTCACAGACGCTCTCGAGCGAGCTATCGTGCCATCGTTCGTCGTCGTCGTCTTCACTGGATGCCTCTCTCTCCCTTGTCCGTGTCTCGCCGTCAAGACGCCGCTTGTCTCTCACGAGCCTGAGATGTCACGAAACGATCCCTTCGTCCACACCGGTCAGCAGCGAGGTCATTTCCATCGCTCCATCTCCTCGGAGTTACACCGCGCGCGGCACGCACGCTGCTTTGTTTTGTCACAAACAACAACAACAGCAGTAGCAGGAGCAGACAAAACTCGGGGTGCGTGATTAACACTGCGGCCATGCAATGAAAGAAAACATATGTACAATTGGCGACGTTTCGGGCATCGGCCCTTCTTCCTAGCAACGGCTCGTCTTCATCTCTCTACTCTGAACAAGGATCATTTCCAAAAGACGTCGATCGCCTATGACCGGGTTTATCAGACCGCTCCGGAAAGAAAGACGCACCTCCAAACCTGACACCAGAGATGTGCACAGTTCTGGTTCGGGACACACAAACGCCGACCGGATTATAAGACGCACCCTGATATTTTCCTTTAAGATACAGCGGAGGGGATGGCGGGGGGGGGGGGGCAATGCAGCAAGTAGGATAATGACGTAGATTCATTATCTGGAGGGCAAAACAAATTGGTGTTGTTCATCTTGTGGTTCTTTCGGTAAAGTCACGTAGAAGGGAAGTAATAAAATAATAAAACATAATAAAATAATTCTCACGACGTTTCGGCCACAACGCAAGCAGCCGTCCTCAGGTGAAAACCAGGTCTGTCGAGGAGACAGCGTCGAAATTGGTGGTGGTTGGGTTGAGACGATGAGAACGTCAGCCTTGTGGTGGATGTTATGGGGGGAGGGGGGTGGAGAGAGAGGCGCGCATTTCATAATCCGGAGCACATACGGCAGACAACATCATCATCATCGCCGTCATCTCAAAAACAAGTTTCCCACTCCTTGGCTACTGCTGCCACTGGGGTAGTCATCGATTGCAGTCAACCATCGTGACGCATCCCTCTCTTAACTGTGACGCCCGCTCTGCCCACCCAAGCCTCCTCCTCCTCCTCTTCCCTCGTCGCATGGGCGGGGTTCTTCTACCTGTTCATAGGGTAAAGCGGGCGATTGAAAACGTTCGAAAAACACCTGCAGCATACGAGGTGTCAATCACCTAGATAGGGACCCACCTCTCCCCCACCAGACATAGCGGAGGATGAATGGAGGAAGACACCCCCCTCCTCACCAGCGATCTCCGATCTCGAGCTCCATCCAGCGGAGAACAGGAGAGCGAGCCTCCAGCTTGGGGACACCCGGTGGGGGTCGAGCAAGGGACGGGCAGGAGGGACGGGCAGGAGGACCCAGTGGTGCACCGGCTCCCTTCCTCCTGGGACGAGGGTGGCAGGGTGGCAGGCCCTGCGAGTGGGCCCATGACGAGAGACGGCGAGCCTCGTCACCTCGAAGTCGACTTTCTTGCGAATTGTCGTCTCAAAAGTGGGCGGTGAACGCCATCCAAGGCTAAACGTGCGTTTGAGGGTGGATGGCACCTGCCGGGTCTGCCCCGTGACCTCCTGCCAGCGGGCCGTTCGACACTTCACGTGGTAGCCTCAACGTGCACGTAGCCTGGCACCAGCGTCGTGGTGGACGTCACCGCCACTTAGTTGTTGTTACTCTGTGGTTCTTTGGGTAAAGTCACGTAGGTGTAAAATAAATTACATTAAATCACGACGTTTCGGGCGCAACACAAGCAGCCCTTTTGCCCACTTCAGCAATTGTTTCTTGCTGTGGTTGTTCCACATGATGACGGACGCTTGTGTTGCGCCCGAAACGTCGTGATTTTATTTATTTTATTTTCAACTACGTGACTTTACCGAAAGAACCAAAGAGTATGGATCCCCGCAGTCACGAAAACCTAAAATCTAGATTTAGTTGTTGTTTACACCATTGGAACCTCATTTGCCAGTAAAAATATGATAATTGGTTTTTACCCTTCTATCTGGCAACAAAACTGACACCTTTTTACAAGGAGTCATGTTTGCATAGACCACAATACCTGCAGTCATAATGCTAACAAAAAACATAACTCTGATAATGTGCACTGTCCTTGAAGTCGGATGTGGACCAATGAACTGGAAGGACAGTGCACATTATCAGAGTTATGTTTTTTGTTTGCATTATGACTGCAGGTATTGTGGTCTATGCAAACATGACTCCTTGTAAAAAGGTGTCAGTTTTGTTGCCAGATAGAAGGGTAAAAAAATAATGATCTTAGTTGTTGTTGTCTGGGAACGCGGAGCCTCGGTGTGAGTGTCGGGACCAAGGGGATCGTGGTGTGAAAGCAGGCAGGGGGAGCTTGTCTACGAATTAAAGACGACTCAACCCCTTCTTAAATCGCCTCCGCGTTGGTAACAATTACCCTCTAACTCGACTTCGACCCACGCGATACACGTTACGTGACTTTGCTCACCACCAAAAAAAACACACAACAGCGGCGGCAATGAACAATGAAGGCGAGAGCCTTGAGGGGTAACTCGAGAACAAAAAAGCGGCACGCTCCTCTTGTTCGCTTTTCTCGGCGAAACTTTTCGAAATAAATCGACGGAATTTCGACTTAAAGCTTTCGTGACTGCAGGGATTCATCTTCTTAGTTCTTTCGGTAAAGTCACGTAGAAGGGAAGTAATAAAATAATAAAAATAAAACATAATAAAATAATATCATAATATTATAATTAATAATTGTATTATAATTAATATAATTAATAAAATAAAATAAATACTACGTGATAAAATAATATAATAATATAATAATTTCTAATATTTTTTATGTTTAATTTTTATTATTTTATTACTTCCCTTCTACGTGACTTTACCGAAAGAACCAAGAAGAGAAGTCGACGGAAGTGAACAGCGGTGGCACGCGCCACGCACCGCCGCCGTGCGTGGAAGAATCTCCGCCCCTTGTTACGAGGAGAGAGACGGCGGTGGGAGTCGGGTGGGTACATGACCCAGTGACTTTGCGTGCCGCCGTGGTAGCCGGACCCTCTCGATGCTGTGTGTGAGTCATCGCCATCTGTTAACACGACAAATTCTCGACAATCAATTCACTTGTATAAATTTTTTTGTACGTTGTTGTTGTATTTCTTCTTTTCTAAGCACGTGGGTGGTGGAGCGGTGGTGCATCGGTCCGCGCACTACAACATTGAGAAATATGCCCAGGGCCGGATTAAGGCGTTGGGAGCTTTAGGAGCTGCAACCCAGAGGCCTTCACTAGCTAGAGGGCCTGCTGAATGCTGAATTTTATTTGTTGTTAGCCTTGTAAAAATAAATTTAAATGTTCTCTAACTTTGTTTTCCTTTTGAAAATATTACTGGGGGGCACTCACACGACCTGGAGCCCAGGGGCCCACACAATCTTAATCCGGCCCTGAATATGCCTTCAGATTATTTTGATTATTTTGCCACTGTACATTTTCACACGATAAGCCACTTCGTTGAGCTATCAGTTGTGGCCAGGTCGCTTTTGAAAAAAAAGCTAATAGGTAAGTGGGCCTTTCACGGTTAAATTAAACAGTTTAGTTTCATTTCTATTTTTAAGCATTATTTATCCAGGAGATAAATAAGTACAATGCATGGCCGCCAAACCAACATTTTCATTCTCAGAACCGGAATTTAGGCGAATTAAGTGGCATTGACTCAGAGCCTCACGGTTCCAATCCAGCGGCCGCCCTGATTAGTACGGCGAGTGGCACTGTCCCATTAAAAACACGCGCCGCCCTCTTCACCGTGGTCGTCAACGATCCCGTGACGGCATCAGGGTCCACGTTAACTAAATTTGAAAAGGAGAAAACAAATGACCCACAAATTACGTAACGCTCTTGCACTATGAAAACTTGGCAGGGCCCTCTTGAAACCGAGTCACGAGACTCGCTGACGATTTCCTGGGTTTCGAATCGGAGTAATAACAATACAACACAATAATAAAAACATATTTTATTATTTTTTTATTTAAAGCTTTCATGACTGTAGGGATTCATATGCTTGGTTCTTTCGGTAAAGTCACGTAGATAGGTTCAAAGAAAATACAAAAAAATAACAAAAAAACTACGACGCTTCGATCACAACACAAGCTTGTATTATAGAAAAATAATATAAATATAAACCAATAAAAATTATCACGACGTTTCGACTGCAATACAAGCAATCATCATCAGTTGTGAAATCCACAGCAAGAAATTTTGAAAAAAAAATTCTTACTGTGGATTTCACACCTGATGATGATTGCTTGTGTTGCAGTCGAAACGTCGTGAGAATTTGTATTGTTTTATATTTATATTATTTTATTATTTCCCTTCTACGTGACTTTACCGAAAGAACCAAGCATATGAATCCCTACAGTCATGAAAGCTTTAAATAAAAAAATAATAAAAACGTCGAACCATCTTTAATGTGACGTGGTTTTTCTAAGCGCAGGTCTTTTAGGAAATCGCACTAGGAGGCACCATCAACTCGCTGCACTTCAGAACCCCGGTTTACCCACGCGTGGCTGCAAGCCGGACTCGAGCCCAGGTTTCTCAGCAACGTCAGCCTCGGCGCACTGACCTCTAAAGCCCCCCACTCCACCCCCCACACACACACACCGCTTGCCACGTCCGGTAAAGAAGTGGAATTTTAAAGACTCGGTGACGTCATTGCTGCCCCGTGGAGGTTTGTGTGGGGGGGGGCATTGTGAGTCCGAGCCTGCCTCGTGGAATGTTCGCCAGACCCGGGCGCTCACGGGCGCGTTGGGGGCGTTGCGTCAATGGGGTGGAACGTCGGGAACTTCCGCGGATGTCTCAATACCAAACTCATTGAACGGTGGTGGGGAGGGGGGCCACGTGGTCTACTTTGTTTGAGCTGTCATTTGTGGCCAGGTCGTTTCTGAAAAATAAGTTAATACTTTACCTCGGCGGTGGGCACTATCGGCGAAGATGAAAAAACAAATGTTGGAGTTTTATTCGTGTGTCTTTTAAGTTATTTGTTTAACACGGAGGCCAATGTCATCCATAAGAGAGTATTTTTTTTATATCAGGAACGAAACAGGTGGACTTCTCCACAAATCTGGCTGTCGCCTGATGAAGCTAGTTGTAATTACTGGTGAAACGTCGTACAAAGATTGTAAATGTTGTGGCTTGGCTCTCCAACACACCGGTGTGCTGTACTAGTACACTATACACTATATACTACACTATACACTACACTATACACTACACACCAGTGTGCTGTACTAGTACACTATACACTATATACTACACTATACATTACATTATACACTACACACCAGTGTGCTGTACTAGTACACTATACACTATATACTACACTATACACTACACTATATACTACACTATACACTACACTATATACTACACTATACACTACACTATACACTACTACACTACACTATATACTACACTATACACTACACTATATACTACACTATACACTACACTATATACTACACTACACTAGACACTACACTATACACTACGCTATACACTACTATACACTACACTATACACTACACTATACACTACTATACACTACACTATACACTACTATATACTACACTATACACTACACTATACACTACACACCAGTGTGCTGTACTAGTACACTATACACTATATACTACACTATACACTACACTATATACTACACTATACACTACACCATACACTACTACACTACACTATATACTACACTATACACTACACTATATACTACACTACACTATACACTACACACCAGTGTGCTGTACTAGTGACGAATTGGCCACGATCTGTTTACGTGACAACCCTTACGAGTTGGCTGTGTCGGGTGGTGGCGGGTTTTAATGACACATTTACGCGATCTAACCCCCCAAAAAACCCTATTGTGGATTATTTGTTTACCTTTCCTAAACTTTGCAATCGTATCGTCTTTTTGTGTTGTTTGTTGATGTAACATTCTGACCCGCCCCGACTGGAACATCTGCGGAAAAAAGAGCTTCATAGCTCATCGGATTCCTCCGTTATCAATAATAAAAGATGATGATTCTGATTCTCACTGGCTCACGTTTGAAGGGGGGTAAGGGCGGCTGAATGAAAGTTCACAGCCGCGCAAGTTTCAACCGCGGTGTTCTCCCTCCGGCGCGTGGTGGCGAGTTGATGGCCTCACCCCGCTCACAAGTGAACGCGTCCACGTTGTTTCTACACTCCCATTTGGCGAAATGACCACGCGTCCACACCGACCTTCTCTAACCACGTTCGCATGGCATGGTGGGGTGGGGTGGTGGGGGGATAAGTGCTGCTCCCCCACTATGCCGAACAGTGGAGTCCGTGCAAACCGCGCCATGTGCAAGTGGTATCAGAAGCTGGTTTGGGCCACCATCAGGTCGACTCGGCCTTAACATGATTAGCCCCCGGCTCCCTTTGCGAGTATCACGGAGACAAAGGCGGTCGGGCGCGGGGCTGGCCACCCACCCCCTCGCGTGCCGTGCCGGCCTGCATAGGTGCTCGCACATGGCACTTTACCCTAAAGTCTGTGAAGGCTATACGAGTGATCTTTGTCTTCATACTGAACAGGCATGTTTGTGTGTGTGTGCTTTTATGTATGTGGGGAGCGGTGGTGTAGCGGTTAGCGCTACGCTGTGCTTTGAACCTGGCGGACCCAGGTTCGATTACCGCTCACGGCCATTACCCAGTGACGATGATCTGAACCGGCCCTGGGCCTCTCCTAGGTCGACTCAGCCTCAAATGAGTACCTGGTGCAGTGTGTAAACATCGCCACTAGGGAGACAAAGGCGGCCGGGCGTGGTGCTGGTCACCCACCCCCTCGTGTGCCGTGCCGGCCTTCACAGGTGCTCGCTAACAGCACTTGCCTCAACAGTCTGTAAAGGTTACACGGGGGGTGTGGGGGGGATCTTTGTCTTTTGTTGTTGTTGTTGTGGTCATCGCTTACCCTACTCTGCGTGCTCTGAGCGAACGCCATCGTGGGGAGAGACGCCCCCAATATCTCTCTCTCTCCCCCGGGGTGGTCACATCCACACCACGGCGCCTAACGGTGGACGTGCAGCTACGGGCGGGGTGCGAGATGCTGGGATCACCCCCCTCCTCCTCCCCCTTTGCCAACCCCTGCCACCACACCTTAAACTTAATGACCAATCTTACCTAATTACCAGCTTCGATTCCAGCCGGCTCAGTGTCTTTGACGCAAACCCATTATGGACACCTCCCTGCCCCCTCCCCACTTCAAGCGCCAATCCCTTTAGAAATGTGGCCACGGTCCCACGCGTGAGCTGTTGGATGTTCACCATCACTGTGCAGCGAGGGTTGCTGGATCACCGCACCCACCCACACACGCGCGCACACGCAGATGTTGTGAAACTCCCTTCTCGTGGGCGAAGAGAAGGTGCCATACCCCTGGCTCGGCCAGGAGAAGGCGGTACATCACGTGGACTAATCGCCTTCTGTTTCCATCTGTACGAGGATAGGGCCTTGCCCTGTCCACCCCCCACCCCCTTGCGCGAGGCGTGGGTTTTCTCCTGGCGCTCCGGGTTCCTGTCACGTGAATAATAAATTTCAACCAACATTCAGCAGCAGCAGCAACGCTCCTGAAAAAGAGATTTGTACCATTCGGATACACGCGCTTTCGTTTCATTTCATTTTTTAAATCGCTCCATCTCCACGGCTGTCATTCTTCTACTAAACGGGAGGCGGGGGGAGGGGTAGGGGGGCTCCTGTAATTTTAGTTTTGATCCTCCGGTTTCCATCGTCTCGAAGTGTCGACATTCCGGACGCAATCGCCGTCTCGGCCGGCACGACTGCCCCCCCCCGTCCACGTGACGCTGCGTGCGGGACCCGCTGCGGTCACCCAGCGGTCCACAACCTTCTTGGCACCAGGGACCGATTTCGTGGAAGATAATTTTTTCACGGACCGGGGTGGGAGGGGGAGGTTCATCATTGGGTCTTTCCCCCTTTTCAAAGCAGCTCTCCAGCCACGTTTGTTCTTTACTCATTGTGGCTACTAGGGGTTAGCAGCTTGTGGGCTTACCAAAAACTGTGGCTGAGACGAGTGCGCAGTACGGGAAAGAGGCGCTGATGGAAGTGGTGAATAATAAAACAATGGTGGCGGGTTCCACGCGCGGACTCACCACTCTCACCTCCTTCTGCTGCCGTGCGGCCCGGTTCCTAACAGGCCACGGACCGGTAGCGGACCGCGGCCCGGGGGTTGGGGACCCCCCTGCTCTAACCCACAGGGGTCCTCTCGCCGGGCTCTCGGCGTATTTGGCTCACCGGGTGCGAGACGTCCCCCCACTCGGTTTAACACGCGGTGGGATAGGGGATCTCGTAAATGTAAATGTTGTGTCGTGAAACCCGCCACCATCCGAGACAGCCAAATTAGTAAGGTTTGTCACGTAGACAAAACGTGCACAAATATAAGAATAGGGTTTTGCCCTTTCTGGCAATAAAACAGTTGTGTTAAGATGTCAAAACACGTAAAAAGAAACCTTTTTCAAGGAATCATGAAACAAAAACATGCTCTGCTAGGATGTGCATTGTCTTTGAAACGCGCAAATTCGTTACTAGTACAGCACACCGCCTGTGTGTTGGAGAGCAAATCAACAACATATTTTTCAAACCGAGCACGACGTTACGCCAGTAATCACAACCGGCATCATCAGGCGGCAGCCAGATCTGTGGAGAAATCCTCCCCCTCACTAGCGGAGCCAGTGGGGGGGGGGGGGGGGGTGGCTCGTTCCTAATTTCGATCGGATTACTGGGGTTTATTAGTAATAAATCGGCATTTTGCGACCCCTACTGCCACTGTGTAGCATATTATTATGTGCCAGGGACTCTATGAGATGATAGGACAATAGTCTGAGTCTATAATTGGCAATAAGTAACGGCAAAGCAGTTATAAGTGACTCAGAATTGTGCACAGTTGCGTCTACAGCACACGACTTCCCTGAAGTCATTCACCTTCAGCGAGCGCGATGCCGATCACACAACGCGGTTCGAATTCGACCCTCGATCGATGGCTACACCATCGCCGCACACGCGTCGAATAAGAAGCAAGGGACAAGTCCTTACTAACAACTCCTTACTTACTAACAACTCCTCTATCATTGTTCATTGCTGGAGGGGTTGCCTCCCACTACCTGAAAATCCTGGCTCCGTCATTCCTCCTCCTGTTTCGTTCCTGACAACGAGGCATCGATGTGACGGCGTCACTTGTGAGCCCTTCACGTGGGAAGTGGGTGGTGGGGAGGGGAGTCCATGGGTTTTCGTTTCTTCCCCCGATCCGCGTGCCCTGTTTTTCCCCTTCACTCATCGTGATGACGCGTGCTGAGTCACGGCGATCTGTCTTCGAAAATCCCGCTGAGCAAACAAATGCTCTTATTCCCGACCATACCAACCCGCAACGACCACAACAATAACACCACGAACCACAACCACAGAGTCGCAGCCGCCTCCGCCCGGTGTCCGGGCTGGGGTCGTGAGTCGCATTTTGTTTTTCTTACCCCAAACCCACGCTCACATTCCCGACAGCGAAATAACATCACGAGGGATTATACGCAAATTGACTCGTGTGTAGGAGTATGGGAGTGTGTGTGGTCAGCGGTAACTGCTACGCTGCGCTATGAACACGGCGACCCAAGTTCGATTCCCGCCAACACCGGTGACGATGATCTAAACCGGTCCTGGGCCTCCCCTAGGTCGACTCAGCCTCAAATGGGTACTTGGTGCGGTGCGTAAATATCGCCACTGGGGAGACAAAGGCGGCCGGGTGTGGTGCTGGCCAGCCACCCCCTCGTGTGCCGTTCCGGCCTTGATAGGTGCTCGCTAACAGCACTTGCCCCAACAGTCTGTTAAGGCTATACCGGGGATCTTTGTCTTTGTGGGGAGCGGTGGTGCAACGGTTAGCGTGCTGTGCTACAAATCCGGTGACCGGGGTTCCATTCCCGCTTACGGCTAACATCGGTGACGATTATCTGAACTGGTTCTGGGCCTCCCCTAGGTCGACGCAGCCTCAAGTGAGTAGCTGATGCGGTGCGTAAACATTGCCACTGGGGAGACAAAGGCGGCCGGGCGTGGTGGATCCGGCCTCTTCCTCCTCGTGCGCCGTGCCATCATAGACAGTAAGTTGCTCGCTAACAGCACTTGCCCAACAGTCTGTGAAGCCTTTCCGGGGGATCTTTGTCTCATTTACGAAGATTTCCTCGGTGATTTGTACTTTTTCGCATTTGCGAATGTGGGTCAGAGTTATCATCGCGAGATGAAACAAATAAGATGATCCAGCCCCTAAAACCAAAGCGTCTCTCAATTAAATCCACAGTTCCCACATTTACACGCTCCAATTCGTGATGTCACTGATGCAATCAGAGCTGCTAATGAGGATGACTCGGAATTAACTGAACATTGCATCGAATGTAACGTGAGGTCAAATTAACGTCAGCGTGACGTTCGTCAGTGCGATTCACACGAGACAAAGATCCCCCGTATAGCCTCAACAGGCGTTTTGTGGCAAGCGCTGTGACCACCTATGAATGTACAACTAGGCCAAGAGGTGAAAGGCCAGCACCACGCCTGGCCGCCTTTGTCTCCCTAGTGACGATGTTTAGACACCGCACCGGGTACTTATTTGATACTGAGTCGACCTAGGGGAGGCCCAGGACCGGTTCAGATAATCGTCACCGGTGTTGATCGTGAGCGGAAATCGAAATGGGGTCGCCGGGTTCGTAGCGCAGCGTGGCGCTACCGCTCCCACGGAGATTGATACCCACACACACACAACACTGCACAACACACACACAACGACACACACACACTGCATGACACACACACACACAACGACACACACACACTGCATAACACACACACACACAACGACACACACACACTGCATGACACACACACACAACGACACACACACACTGCATGACACACAAAGATAAAGATCCCCCGTATAGCCTACAGATTGTAGGGGCAAGTGCTGTTAGCGAGCACCTATGCATGACACACACACACAACGACACACACACACTGCACGACACACACCACACTGCATGACACACACACACACTGCGTGACACACACACACAACGACACACACACACTGCACGACACACACCACACTGCATGACACACACACACACGTGCATGACACTCACACACACAACGACACAACCACCCACTTAAAAAAATAGACGAACACAAAGACAAAGATCCCCCGCATAGCCTTAACATACTTTGGGGGCAAGTGCTGTTATTAGCTAGCAGCTATGACGTTCGCAAAGGCACATGAGAGGGGGGGGGGTGGCCAGCCAGAACCCCGCCCGACCGCCTTTGTCTCCCCACATACAAAAATCCGCACGGATCTCCGAAGAGAAGGTTACGCGCCCGAGTTTGTCCGTCCGCAGCGGAGATGGAGCCACGGAAATCAGCTCGTTGACGGCAGCCGCACGATCCGTGAGAAATGGTGACGGCTGGTCCTCATCTAGCAGTGGATTGATCATGGCTTGTTGATGGTGATGATGATGGTGATGATGCTGGCGGTGTGAGTGTGGTGTTCTATGTTGTTTCATTGCTATTCAGAGAACTGACATTCTGTTTATATGAAATAAGGGGTAGCTATGCCTTGTACAAACACATGACAATTTCCCAGACGTTTTCTCAGCTACTTATAGACTCAGGGCACAAAGTATTTCAGGCTGAGTCGACCTAGAGGAGGCCGGGGATCACTTCCGACATCGCATCGGCAGGGACGTCGTCGGCCGTGGCCGGAAATCGAACTCAGCTGGCTCGGATGCCGAGGGTCAGAAAAATAAAAATACCAAAATAATTGCGTAGTCGGCAGGATTCGAACCTGCGCGGGAAGACCCCAATGGATTTCTAGTCCATCGCCTTAACCGCTCGGCCACGACTACCTCGCTCCTTCACCCCTGTGGTGGTGCATCTCACGCAACAATCATTGAAGTCACCCCACAGCATCTGTGCCAGGCTCGGTGCACTTGGAGGCCACATGCAAGTACAGAAGGCTCGCTGCTGGCAGGAGGTCACGGGACAGACCCAGGTGTTGTGTTGATTGACTGAGATGACTGGCAGATGCACCACCTGTGCTCCCAACTGCACCAACTTGCTGCGTTTTATCCGCCCGGCGTTCTGCCGGTTGTTGTGAGTGTTGCCTCTCTGCTGTTGCTGGAGGGCGACTGCCTCCGACTGCCCGGCAGCGTCCTCCACGAACCCCCTCCACATATTAGCACGGTTGGCTCCGTACGGTGCGAAAGATGTTCAAAATACATCTACATTCATAATACCAATTAAAACAAACTCTACACATTTATCGCTAACACTCTCTTAAAATGGATGGAACGTGTTTGGCAATAGCCATTGTTCATGGCACATTCATGCACCAAATTGAACTATCAAATGTTTTAATTATTTCACTATTCGCTTACTTAATAACCCACTCATCCTCTCAAACTTCCCAAATGCAGGATCTAAACATCGCCTCGTCCAGCTAGACAATCAAGGCCCGTAACAATAATGAAGAAGACGACGACGATGGCGACAACAATAATATAAATATTATTATTGAAGATATTTTCTCGGCAAACTGGCCTCAATGGACAGACATCTATTTCCGTCTCCCTACCTCATCCCCCAAGACTCCCCACACCTGTGCTTCGACAAGGATGGCAGCCCACGGTGTTGTGAGTCACGAACAGCAGCAGATTACATCATGGAACGCGCGTGCGTTTTGAGGAGTGGTGGCGCGGCGGTTAGCGCACCCGCACTGAGGAACGTGGTCGACACGAGTTCGATTCTCGCTCACGGCCACCACCAGTAACGAATATCTCAACCAGTCCTGGGCCTCCCTCCCCCCACCTCGGTCGACTCAGACTCAAATGGGTACCTGGTGTGGTGGGTTAAATATCGTCACTGGGAAGACAAAGGCGGCCGGGAGTGGTGTTGGCCACCCACCCCCTCGTGTGCCGTTCCGGCCTTGATAGGTGCTCGCTAACAGCACTTGCTACCCAAACGGCCTGTTAAGGCTACACGGGGAATCTTTGTCTTTTGTACATGGGGAGCGGTAGCGTAGTGGTTATCACGCTGCGTTACAGACCCGGCGAACCGAGTTTGATTCCTACTCATGACCGCCACCAGTGACGATTCTCTGAACCGGTCCTGCCCCCCCTCCCCTAGGTCGACTCAGCCTCAAATGAGTACCCGGAGCGGTGTGTAAGCATCGTGTACGACACCGATGGTGCTCGCTATCACCACTTGCCACCAAAAGTCTGTTAATGTGACCCGCGTGCGAGTCACGAGCACAAATGAAGATCCTGCACGGCACACGAGGGGGCGAGTGACCACCACCACAACCACGCCCGGCCGCCTTTGTCTCTCTAGCGGCAATATTTACAACATTTCAAGGCTCAGTCGACGGACAATACATACATAGAAACACACACACACACATCGACACCCATGGCATAGAGCACGTGCATTGTCCATGCTGTCACGTGAGTTGACATAAGGGATTATAAATACGTTCACGACGTTGTAAACTTCCGTCTCTTTACCTAAACCCCAGCTCCTTGTAGAGCCGCTCTGTTTAGTTGTGCGGGCGGGGTAGAGCCGCTCCCTCTCGCCGTCACCGCACATTAATACAGAGACGAGGTTCCCTCGCTTTACGCGGTAGTAGGAGATGTGGTAGTAGTAGATGTGGTAGTAGTAAATGTGGTAGTAGTAGATGTGGTAGTAGTAGATGTGGTGGTAGTAGATGTAGTATTAGATGTAGTTGCAGTAGATGCGTTCCAAAATAAGGGGCGCACACAGCAAAATTTGCAAGAGGAGACAGCTGCCTGCCGAGTACACACACACAGTACACACACAGTACACATACAGTACACACACACAGTTCACACAGTACACACACAGTACACACAGTACATATACAGAGTACCCAGAGTACACACACAGTACATATACACAGTACACACAGTACACACACAGCTCACCCAGTACACACACAGTGCACACACAGTACATATACACAGTACACATATACACAGTACACACATACAGTACACACACAGTACATATGCACAGTACACACACCGGCAGACTTCGTCGCGAATTTTGGGTACAAATAGGTTTCAGTCGCACAGAGCGAGGGGCACGCTTTATCAGGGTTCTGGCATCCTCGCTGAATTAACGAGACAATGTATTGTAACTCTTCCTCTCAATAGAGCATTGCCCTTCTCAACTCGTGCGACCACACCTCGATGTAATTGTTGTTTTCGGTGACACGTTCAAAAAAATATCGGACGTCTCGTGCTCTCCCGTTGCCCGGGAGCGAAAGTGTGCCGCGTCTCGGCGCAGCCCTGACTCGCGAACTCGACACACGAGGCGAAAGTTGAGCCACTCCCGGAGCAGCGACGACTTCGTTCCGCGAGTGCATCATTTCCCAGCCAGTCACTCGTCTCAAGGCTGAGCAAACTCGATTTCAACATTGCACATCCAGTGGTGGCCTCCCATCGGCAGCAGAATCGAGGCTCCCGCCCTATATACACTCAAAACAGAGCCAGCGAACGTCGCTGTGTGGGTACTATCGTGGTGCTTTTGGTGAAAGTTTTGCTGGCTGGCTGGCTGGCCCGGGTGGCGGGACAGACGGTCGCGTTAAGAGGATTATCTGGCACCAGGATGTGGAGTTTATTGGACGTGCAGATGACTCGTTCCAGCTGTCTCATGAATCGGCCTCTGTGGAGGAGGAGGCTCGTGAAGGACGCTCCTGGGCAGTGCCGGATTATCCTAGTAGCACAAGTAGCTACATCTGTAATAGCTGCACGTGTAGTAGCTGCACGTGTAGTAGCTGCACGTGTAGTAGCTGCACGTGTAGTAGCTGCACGTGTAGTAGCTGCACGTGTAGTAGCTGCACGTGTAGTAGCTGCACTTGTAGTAGCTACAACACGTGTAGTAGCTGCACGTGTTGTAGCTACATATGTAGTAGCTGCATCTGTAATAGCCGCACGTGTAGTAGCTGCACGTGTAGTAGCTGCACGTGTAGTAGCTGCACTTGTAGTAGCTACAACACGTGTAGTAGCTGCACGTGTTGTAGCTACATATGTAGTAGCTGCATCTGTAATAGCCGCACGTGTAGTAGCTGCACGTGTAGTAGCTGCACGTGTAGTAGCTACACGTGTAGCAGCTACACGTGTAGTAGCTACGGGCGCCGCACTTTCAATGGCCCCGCGCTAAATGCTTTCAAGCTATCAATTCGGCTTCAGTGATTCTGCACTCGCTCTCTTACTATAGTACTATACCGCCTTCGACTTTTATGAACGACTGGGTGTTTAAGGTTAGCGATTTGTCGTTTTATCTGGCTGTACAGCAAATAAAAAAATACAATTACTTTACTGTGCAAGTAACAAAAAATTATGTGTTTTAATATTTACGTTTTTTTTTTATTTAGGGCCCCTTTATAACATTTGCTACAGGCGCCGCACTAGCTCCATCCGGCACTGCTCCTGCGTGGTGGGAGGCAGTCGCCCTCCAACAACGACGGAGGGCAGAGCAGCGACGCTCACAACAACGAGCGGAGCGCCGGGCGCCTAAAACAAAGCGAGTTTGCACAGTGCGGGGAGCACAGGTGGTGCAATCGGCCGGTCACTCTGGTCAGTCAATCCATAACACCTGGATCTGTCTTCGACACTTCACGTGGCCTCAAAGTGCACCTAGCCTGGCACAAACGCATAGTTGGCATAGCAAGGGGTACATGTGGTGCATCTACCGGCCAACCCATGGCCCCTGAGTTCTTTCCTGTGACCGCCAGCAGCGAGCCTTCGATACTTCACGTGGCCTCAAAGTGCACCTGGCCTGGCACAGGCGCCGTGGTGACGTCACCGTCGTTTAGTGGCGAACGGCGGGGGGAATTGGATTGGTTTGTGTCAGTGTGCGTGTCCGTAAGTGGTAGGGTTAGAGTGTGTGAGTGTGTATGTATGCGAGCGTGAGTTTGTGTGCTTGTGAGAGTGTGCGTTTGTGTGTATGTTCGTGAGTTTGTTGAGTGTGTGTGTGTGTTTGTGTACGTAGGCGTACGTAGGTGTGTGTGTGTGTGTTTGCGAGCGAGTTTATGCGTGTGTGATGTATGTCACTTGAGAGTCCATCGCTAACATCACTTGTCCCAAAAGCACGTTTCGGCTATAGGGGACATCTTTGCCTTTGTACATATAAAGGCATGCGCGCATCGTGTGCCGGATGTCGAAGGTGCTCGCTTTCACCACTTGCCCCAACAGTCTGTTTAGGCTATGGGGGGGGGGGGTCTTTGTCTTTGTTGTGTGGGTGTGTGGGTGTGTGGGTGTGTGAGTGTGTGAATGTGTGGGTGTGTGAGTGTGTGGGTGTGTGAGTGTATGGTGTGTGAGTGTGTGAGTGGGTGTGTGGGTGTGTGAGTGTGTGGGTGTGTGAGTGTGTGAGTGTGTGGGTGTGTGAGTGTGTGGGTGTGTGGGTGTGTGAGTGTGTGGGTGTGTGAGTGTGTGGGTGTGTGAGTGTGTGGGTGTGTGGGTGTGTGAGTGTGTGGGTGTGTGAATGTATGGGTGTGTGAGTGTGTGGGTGTGTGGGTGTGTGAGTGTGTGGGTGTGTGAGTGTGTGAGTTTGTGGGTGTGTGAGTGTGTGAGTGGGTGTGTGGGTGTGTGGGTGGGTGAGTGTGTGGGTGTGTGAGTGTATGGGTGCTTGAGTGCGTGAGTGTGTGAGTGTGTGAGTGTGTGGGTGTGTGTGAGTATGTGAGTGAGTGTGTGGGTGTGTGGGTGTGTGTGTGAGTGTGTGGGAGTGTGAGTGTGTGAGTGAGCGAGTGTGTGGGTGTGTGAGTGTGTGGATGTGTGGATGTGTGAGTGTGTGGGTGTGTGAGTGAGTGGGTGTGTGTGTGGGTGTGTGAGTGTGTGGGTGTGTGAGTGTGTGTGTTAGTGTTTGTGTGAGTGGGTGTGTGAGTATTGACGACTACTACGAGCCACGTATCCAGGTAGGCCGGGTCTCTTAGAAGTCCCTTAGTGACAAGCAGCGCTCAAACCAGTCAGGTGAGTTTACAGACAGAGAGGGGGCACGTGGGGCATGGGTGGTGGCTGAAGGGGAGGGGTGGGGGTGATTGGGGGGGGTTAGTGGGGGAGGAAAGGTGGGGTCATGGAGGATAGATTGGGGGACAGCATGGGTGATGGGTGGTGATGGGGGGGAGAGAGGGGTGATGGAGGAAAGAGGGACGAGTGATGAGGGCAGAGAGGCGAGGTGATGGGGGCAGAGGGGTGATGGGGGCCGAGGGGTGATGGGGGGCAGAGAGGGGTGATGGCGAGAGAGAAGGGCTGGGTATGGGGGGAGAGAGGGGCGGGGTGTGGGGGGAGAGAGGGGCGGGGTGTGGGGGGAGAGAGAGGCGGGGTCTGGGGGGAGAGAGGGGCGGGGTATGGGGGGAGAGGGGGGCGGGGTGATGGAGAAGTGGGGCGAGTGGAACGATTTCCAAATCGGAAATTGCATACAGTGGAATCTTCATCAGATTACAAATATATATTAGCTTTAAAATATAAATAGAGCAATGAATGTTCACGAATGACTTTCTCAGTATAACTACACAGTCTTTGTGTGGGCGATGATGATTATTCAAACGAGTTAAAGCTATACTAATAGGGTTTTCCCCCTTTTTTCTGGCAACAAAACTGACACCTTTTGCAAGGAATCATGTCTACATTAACCGCAATACTTGCAGTCAAATGCAAACAAAAAAAAGCGGTCGTCCTCGAGCAGAAAAAATATAATCCAGCAGTGGAACTACTTCCTGTCGATTGTGCGGACTAAATGAGTCATACCAACGGTAATCCCTATTGAAGTATGGTGACCTGTATAGGTATGCATTTCAACAATGGGTTATTTCATGATTTCCTTCCAAGCAGCACTAAATCTGTAGCTACACGAACGGTTAAAATTATTTTTAATTATCTCCATTTCGATAGATTCTCTAATTTGTCTTGGCCAGTAGTAACTAGCTTTGCACAGCACTTCAACATTATCAAAATCAATTGAGTGTCCTTGTTGGCACGCGTGTTCTGCCACTGCCGGAAGTTGTGTTTAGGAGTATTTCATATTTATTTGGTGTTCTTTTAGTTTCGTGCTGATCATTCGTCCTGTCTGCCCAACATAACATTTGCCACAAGTGCAATTAATCCGGTACACACCTTCTGTTGATAGCGTCGGTAATACATCTTTAGTACCAGATATTACTTGTAGGAACCTCCTGGTTACACCCGCCCACAGGGGATTATTGTGTCCGTCCGTCCGTCGTGAATCCCAAAATGGGAGGGGTGGGGCTGGGTGGAGAGGGGAGGGTGGGGAGGGGCTGGGTGGGGAGGGTGGGGAGTGGCTGGGTGGGGAGGGGAGGGTGGGGAGGGGCTGGGTGGGGAGGGTGGGGCTGGGTGGTCGGTGGAAGGGGTGGGGCTTGGTGGGGTGGGGTGGGGCTGGTCACCCAGTGGTGCCCTTATAAAACTCAACGTTTAACCTACTCACGTCGGCTTGTGCCCGCCCTCACAGTTGGCCATATTTGCGGAATACACCACGCCGCCGTTGATCCTGGCCATTGACCGAGCAACCCAACTTTCCTACCAGCTCCCTCCGCAGGAATGTGTTAGTTTCTGTATTTTATGTACCGTGCTAAATCTGACTCGGATGTTTAGTTTTTAAACATTCTGCCTAGTTTATCAGTTACTCCCGCAATGTACGATATTTTAATAGTTTTAATTACTTGGTCAGTTTCAGCTCTCGTGTTATTTGATTAGTTTTTTTTGGCGTTCAGTGCCCTGTTGATGTGTGCATCATTGTAGCCGCTCAATTGCAGCACAGCTTTAACACTGTTCAATTTCACTTCTCAGACTGTCACCATCTGACACCTGCTTAGCCTGATGTATGAGCGTCTTGATAAGAGAGGATTTCTGTGCGGGGTGATGTAATCAGATAAGCGTCAGTGTGCGTGTTTTTTTCGGTAAACGCCGCGTGATATTTTTCCATTTCGGCCGCGCAAGCACAGAATATCCAGAAATGGGAAGAGTTATGTCAGCTTCCACTTCCAATGGTGAACTGGTTGGATGGGTTTTGCGAGTTGAGATGATTTAGAAATTCGTTAAGTGTATCTTTGCCGTGTGGCCAACCACCAGTGCGTCATCCACATATCTAAACCCAGCAGAGGGTTTTAGTGTGCTTGAGGCTATTGCTTTTGTTTCAAAATCTTCTTCAATGTACACATTTGCAATCATAGGAGACAAAGGAGAGCCCATTGCTGCTCCTTCCTTTTGATGATAGAAATCACCTTTCCACAAGAAGTAGGTGCTCTTTAGACAGTCTTCAGCTTGTGGTGGGACATCTTTGGCTAAATCTGTTTTCGTTACCAGCGTATCGAGTAATTTAATTGACTTGTGAATAGAGAAGTCACGTAAAAACTTACGAGAATATCATTAGGGGTAAGCGTTATATATTAAATTATATTTACGAGATGTTCTGAGTTTTTAATGGGCGAAGAGGTCCTACCAATGTAGGGCTGTATTTGTTTCGTTACATATATTGTTCTAATTTGCATGTGGCAGAGCCTATTGTATACTCACTATGGGTCTTAATGGGACGTGAGGTTTGTGAATCTTTGGTAGCCTATAAAGTCTTGGTGGTGTTGACGCCCTTGGTTTGGTCATGTCCTGCTCTTCCTTGGGAATTGATGACTTGGCAATGATTGCTGTTGTTTTAAGTTCCAAGGTGTTGGTTGGGTCTCGTTTCATTTTAAGGTAGGTACCTTCTAGATTTGAAGCTTTCGTGACTGCAAGGATTCATATTTTTAGTTTTTTTCGGTAAAGTCACGTAGGTAAAACATTAAAATTAATAAAAGTAAAATAAAATAAAAATCACGACGTTTCGGAGGCAACACAAGTCTCCGTCATCAGGTGGGACTATATCAGCTGTCGTGGCTGTAACGGTTCCACCTGAAGACGGAAGCTTGTGTTGCCTCCGAAACGTCGTGATTTTTATTTTATTTTACTTTTATTAATTTTAATGTTTTACCTACGTGACTTTACCGAAAAAAAACCTAAGAATAGGTACCTTCATCGAGTAAATCTTTAATTTTATGATCGTAGTCCTCAAGGGGCATTACGACAGTTGATCGGCCCTTATCAGCAGCAAGAATTTGGATATGTTGATTTGCTGTCAATTCTCTTAAGGCTTTTGCTTAACTAAGTTAATATTTATTCTTTGGTTCTTTACTGTTCTCAATAATGTTGGCAACCTCGTGCCTAGTCATCTCAGCTTGATTATGTGGGAGATGTCTAACTGCTGATTCCACTTCAAGAATTATCTCATCGACAGCGATTGCACGTGGGGTAATAGCAAAGTTAAGCCCTGCAGACGGGACTGAAACCATATCGCTGGATAATTCAACGTTATCTTCTTGGTTCTTTCGGTAAAAGTCACGTAGAATGGAAGTAATACAATAATAAAAATAAAACATAATCAATTATTTTATTTTATTATGACTTTAAAATAAAACATAATAAAATAAAATAATTTATAATGTTTTATTTTTATTATTTTATTACTTCCCTTCTACGTGACTTTACCGAAAGAACCAATAAGATGAATCCCTGCAGTCACGAAAGCTTTAAATCGAAAAATTCAACGTTAGTCATGTTGATAGCCGTTTTGTTTTTAAACAGTAACATGTTTAGTTTAGAGTTGTTTGTTAGTCAGCTACTTCTCAAAGCACATTATGTGATTATGCAATTATGATAACGCGCAACATTTTTCACAGCCAATATTTTCGTGATTCATTCGTAGATTTATTTGGGTTTGGTAACGTAATGACCTGGCCCTGACTTGATTATGCTTTTGCCGCATTGACGAAAGGGTCGGATTTGCTGGAGGATGATTTTTCTGTTCGTTTGTTTGCCAATACATTCGAGTGCGTGTGTAGGAACTAGCACGTCCGACGCGGCGTGCCGAGTCCATCACCATGATCATCATCACCACCACCACCATCATCACCATCCAGCAATGGATTTGCCACGCGTGCTCTACAGAACTGCGTTGCCACATGCACGTAGGAAGGAGAAACGCCATTTCACGACGACACGGGGTTGTACACACCCCCCTCCCCCCACCGTTGTAATCACTGTAATTAAATTCCGATTCAAAAGGGGATGGAGTGCATTTACATTTACGTATTTATTTGTTTATATATGTTTTGGAGATGCCGTCAAGGGCAAATTGCAAATCCGCGAGACAGCCCATTAAACACGCGCTTTGGGACATGGCCCACTCGTCACCGCGCCTTATGTAACACAAACAAGACGAAAATTTACCCCCCCCACCCCGCAACCACCATCGGTATTGCCTCAACTGACTTTTGGAGCCAAGTGCTGTTTGCGAGCGCCTCTGAAATGCCGTCACGTCCCCAGCAGGTATTTAACTTGAGGCTGAGTCGACCTAGGGGGAGACCCTGGACCGATATAGATGTTATTAGTGCGCCAACCACCTTATATAACAAAGGCAAAGACACCCCGGATAGCCTGAACAGACTGTTGGGGCGAGTGCTGTTAGCGGCACACGAGGGGGTGGGTGGCCCGCACTACGCCGGGCAGCCTTTGTCTCCCCGGTGGCGATGTACTCATTTGAGGTTGAGTCGACCTAAGGGAGGCCCAGAACCGATTCAGATAGTCGTGAGCGGGAATCGAACTCGGGGCGCCGGGTTTGCAGCGCAGGTCGCTAACCACTACACAAACAAGACAAAGATCCCCCGTATAGCCTTAACAGACTGTTGGGGCAAGTGCTGTTAGCGAGCACCTATGAAGGCCGGCACGGCACACGATGGGGTGGGTGGCTAGCACCACGCCCGGCCGCCTTTGTCTTCCTAGTGGCGATGTTTACACACCGCACCAGGTACTCTACACCGCCTTATACCAATACTAGGCCATTCGCCACGAAGTGACAGTGACGTCACCACGGCGCCTGTGCCAGGCCAGGTGCACTTTGAGGCCACGTGAAGTGTCGAAGGCTCGCTGACAGGAGGTCTTGGGACATACCCAGCAGGTGCCATGGGTTGGCTGACTGAGATGACCGGTAGATGCACCACCAGCTATACCCTCCACTTTGCTAAATTGCAGTATTTTAGCCGTCCGGCGCTCCGCTCGTTGTTGTGAGCGTCGCTCCTCTGCCCTCCGTTGTTGCTGGAGGGCGACTGCCTCCAACTGCCCAGTAGCAGCGTCCTTCACGAGCCTCCTCCATAGAGGCCGATCTTGACACCGCTGGTACCAGTCATCGGCAAGTCTACATCCTCCCGTACCACGTCACTCCATCTCTTCTCCGGCCCGTGTCGTGCCCGTTTAGCCCCCTCTATGCGGCCAAACAGAATCTGCTTGGGCATGCGGTGGCTGGGCACGCGGGCTACGTGATCGAGCCAACGCAGCCTTGCCTGCCGGAGAAGCTCACTGGTGGGAATGTGTCCAGATCTGGACCACCTTATATAACACACACACGCACACACCTACACGGCCATTGCTTACCTAACTGCTGGGCAAACAGCCCGACCTGCCCTGCCGTAAATATCCTAATCATTGGACAAGAGAATGGATTATTATTATCAAACCAGCACTGCCCGCGTGTTTGCGCGGAATCTAACTCAAGTTAAACGCATGCGATATGGATTTAGAATGAACCACCTGCAATGTATATGCACGAGTAGCATACTTTGAAGTCATTGATAACATTTTTTTATGTTGGAGGTGAATGCTCCTTGATGACGCTGCTGCCCCATGCAGCTCTCCCGCTCTCATCATCACCATCATCACCACCACCTTCTCATCATCACCACCAACACCTCTCATCATCACCATCATCACCACCACCTTCACATCATCACCACCAACACCTCTCATCATCACCATCATCACCACCACCTTCTCATCATCACCACCACCACCCTCTCATCATCACCATCATCACCACCACCTTCTCGTCATCACCACCAACACCTCTCATCATCACCATCATCACCACCACCTTCTCATCATCACCACCACCACCCTCTCATCATCACCATCATCACCACCACCTTCTCGTCATCACCACCAACACCTCTCATCATCACCATCATCACCACCACCTTCTCATCATCACCACCACCACCCTCTCATCATCACCATCATCACCACCACCTTCTCATCATCACCACCACCACCCTCTCATCATCACCATCATCACCACCACCTTCTCGTCATCACCACCAACACCTCTCATCATCACCATCATCACCACCACCTTCTCATCATCACCACCACCACCCTCTCATCATCACCATCATCACCACCACCTTCTCGTCATCACCACCAACACCTCTCATCATCACCATCATCACCACCACCTTCTCATCATCACCACCACCACCCTCTCATCATCACCATCATCACCACCACCTTCTCATCATCACCACCACCACCCTCTCATCATCACCATCATCACCACCACCTTCTCGTCATCACCACCAACACCTCTCATCATCACCATCATCACCACCACCTTCTCATCATCACCACCACCACCCTCTCATCATCACCATCATCACCACCACCACCTTCTCGTCATCACCACCAACACCTCTCATCATCACCATCATCACCATCACCTTCTCGTCATCACCACCAACACCTCTCATCATCACCACCACCACCCTCTAGAGTGCTCGAGGAGAAGTTGGAGGAAGCACTGGGCTACGATGTCAGAGATGCGCCAAAATACTGGACGAGAACGGGGGGGGGGGCGTCTTATCATCCACAGAAATAGAGAGTGTTTGTTTAGGATTCTCATGCAGTGCCTTGGCGGGTTTCAAAACTCACTCTGAAGAGGATCGTCCACTGAGTGGGGCGTGGTGGTGTGTTGTTGAGTGAGCGAAATAATTGCTGGGATTACTTTGCTAATTACTCCTGGTGAGAGAGAGAGAGAGGGGAGTGGGTGGGTAGTTGTTGGGCAGGCGTTGTTCAGGCTTGGATTGAGGTCATTCTTGATTATTATTTTCAAATGCAGATCCCATCCCTACCGCGGGCTCGGGCATCAGGACAATCATAACAGTGGTTCTGAAACGGGGTGAGGGTGGCGGTGGGTTAGTTGGGGGGGGGAGGTGAGCAGAAGCCCATCTGAAAGCGCATGATGCAAGTCCGTGTCTTTGTAAGTCCATATCTTTGTAAGTCCGTATCTTTGCAAGTCCATATCTTTGCAAGTCCATATCTTTGTAAGTCCGTGTCTTTGTAAGTCCGTGTCTTTGTAAGTCCATATCTTTGTAAGTCCGTATCTTTGTAAGTCCATATCTTTGTAAGTCCGTATCTTTGTAAGTCCGTATCTTTGTAAGTCCATATCTTTGTAAGTCCATATCTTTGTAAGTCCATGTCTTTGTAAGTCCGTGTCTTTGTAAGTCCGTGTTTTTGCAAGTCCATATCTATTTTACGCAAGGCAGGTGATGGAACAGGACTGGCGACAACAGGCCCGTCGCTCGTTGAATTGGTGGTTTATTATATTTTTTTATGGAATTGTAAAACCAAACTGGCACAGCGTTTGGAGGCAATGAAAACGAAACAAACATTTGCTCTGTGTCCGTGTCTACAAAACGAAAAAGAGAGTTTCCTCGGCAGTTTCAGAAACCCCCAAAAATGCACAAACTCGACGTGACAGCCACATCTTGAAAACAACAACAAACGTCGTGAACTCAAGACACACTGCACACGAGCGCTTAGTTAAACATCGGGGGGTTATTTTTCTTTCGGTTTTGTTGCATAACCGGTAACCGTATGGATACAACCGGTTCGTAAAAAATTTTGAGAAATGTCTCCTTTTCTCGATCGACGGTCAGCGGCGCACCGCAGGATTTGCAGTCCAGAGGCCACCGGTTTGATTCTATCTCCCACCCAGTGACGGCGGTTCAAACACTGCGGGGAACTCAGTCGCGTTCGCTATAGAGAGATATGTGGGGCCGTCCATAAATGACGTCACGCGATTTTGGACGGTTTTCTGACCCCCCCCCCTCTCCCATCGTCACACGGCGTCACAAAAAGTCAGACCCCCCCCCCCCTCAAATATGACATCACAAAGCTCTGCCTCCCCCCCCCCCCAAAAAAATAAAACATGCTTCAAATCGCTTTAAACTATTGTCATTGTAGTGCGTATTTAATGTGGCGCTGCACTCTGATGTTGTAGGAGAAAACATTTATTAAAAGTCTATTTAATTAAGTAGAACGTGTTGTCTATATTTATTTAAAGTTGCGCATTTTGATGTGACGTCACATTTCTCACCCCCCCCCCCCCAGGTGCGTGACGTCATTTATGGACGGCCCTAATGACAAAAACAAATTCCACTGGATTTGGTTACGGGTTACTGACTTTCTGAACCAGTAACCGATGCTGGTAACGGTTACCGGTTTTACTCGGTTGATGTTTCAAGAGACTCGGGGATGTACCGTCGCGCGTGCGTGCGTGCGCACCGCCGGTCAGCACGGTCGGCTACGTACGGTGCGAAAGAAGTTCGCCGTGCATGCGTAAAGCTCGCACGCTTGGAAGGAAGCGCTACGTCTACTCTCCTCCGGGTCGTCTTCACAAAACGGCGAGCCCTAATATCCTCCCGGTGAATTGCAATCGTGTGCACAATAATACTCTCCCATCTATGGCTGTGGGTTTTTTTGTATTGTTTCATGTTTCGTACGTAGCAGCTCTCTACCAGGAACGCATTCTATCCCACCCGCCCAATTTACAGAATGTTTTAAATATATATAAACAAAAATATATCGTAGGGAGGCTCTAGACATTAAACGTCGGACAATCCTATGGTGGGGGCGGGGGGGGAGGAGCGACATTTTCGTCCGGATTCATCCGAAATCGTGACGTCGCTGGAAGTGACGTCACACAGAAACGATCAAGAATTAACGATCAATAATTAATCATATTAACGTGTTTAAGCAAACAGACGATCTAACTCATTTGAACGCCAATGTAGAAAATTATTATCCAGGCCTCACCCCCTCCCCCCGTGTCCTATGCGTACGTACATTGTCAGTAGACCCTCATACACAAGCTGTCGCATTTGGGTTAACACCCCCCTCCCTCTTCCATTCGTACGTACTAAATGGACTGGCCCCTTAGGAGGATTATATTTCTTCACGGCTGCCTATCGAGCTAGGTTTGTTTCTGGCGGAAGGCTACGCGAGTTTCCCACGTGCGATAAAACCACCTTTACAACCGGCGTTCCACAACGCGAAACGCGATGACGGCTGTTGGCGGATGTACCGGACGTGAACAGTGCCCACTGACCTCCGTGACTCTCGTTGAAACGCACGCCGCTTTCTCACGCGGATCAAACGGTTTGCGCGCGTCGTAGGAGTCCTGGCTGGCGCATTCGACGATCCGGACATGGCGTGTGACCGGCGCCGTGAAGTGTGTGGTCCAACGACACCCCACGACCGACCTGGCATGGGGAAGGCAACGCACTTCAATCCAGAAAGTGGATTGGCAATTTTCGTTGTCGTTGTTTCTCGTCGAGTCGCATTTGTCTGCCGCAAAATGCAGACGTCAAGAACCAAATTGGGAAGCAATCATAGGCGGCGCTTCTGATGGATCGCAGAGAAATTGGTTTTGGTTCAGGTTTTTCAATTTTCCTGGTTCCTTCGCAAGAGTAGGCTGTCGCCTGCTGGTCTCCAAATTTGGACAAATTCGAAAATGACAGCGCAAATTACTCAACTGGTAATCATACACAGCAATCATCGTCCCTCCACCCACCCACTCCGCCCGCCACTGGAAGCAGAATAATGCCCCAGGTCACTCTTGCAAATGAGATGTATCGATGTGTCTTACGTTCTCGGCTGGTTAAACGAAATAAACCCGAAACTAAGTTGAGATTTTTTTTTTAACTCCCCCGGAAAGCGTTTGAACCCCAACGGTCTTGTCGGCGACGAACAAACGCGGCCCGGTTGGTTGGCTGGACGCACGATCGCGACGAACCCCGCGTCTCCATCCACGCTTCCACGTGCGGCCGAATTTACGGCGAACGGCGAGAAACACCGTTTTGCATTTACACCTCTTAGTCCACCGGTAAATACCGTGGCCGAGCCAGAACACCGAAAAACCCAGCGAAACTTTGGCTTCGCAAAACAAACAACACGTCCGAGGGTTTCTCTCTTGGTGCCAAGCAGGGCCAGTCAAATAATGTATCTATCAACGGCTCGGCTTCTTGCGGTGGCACGGCTCGGTTGTGCAGTGGAAAGAAAAGAGAGTTCAGATTCACGTATCAGCCAGGATATACAGCTTCTCAGCTTCATGTAAACTTAAAGAAAAACGAACTTTTCAGATTTTTTTTCCGACAGTTCAGGTTCACGTTTTATTGTTAGCGAAGGAGCTTAAGACATATTTTTAAAGGGGGGGGGGGGGGTAGGTGGGGGTCTCACACTTTGGTCTCACACTTTGTATCGCTTAAGCTCGTAGACTTAAAAAAAAATCCGGACAATCATCGAATAAACACGACGGAAAAACAGCAAACAACCAATTACAAACAACAACAGCAACGGAGAGACCTCTCGTCATATCCGCTCCACTTACAGCAACCCTCCCCCTAAACCGGGCCCCCAATCACACGACCGCGTGCCTCGCAAAAAAAACTAAACAAAGCGTTGTGCAAACAAAAGCCAAACAACAACAACAAGAGACAACACTTATCCGAAGTAAAGCGGCGACAACGGCGGAAAATTCACGGGCAAACCTTGTTACTGTTTCAAATTTGTCTAAGGAAAAAATAATGGGGGGAGGGGCAGGGAGAGAGAGTCACATAAATTACACGTGAAACCACAAATACGATTACAAGTGTCTGCCCGTCCGTCTGCGTGTGTTGAGAGCGACCTTCTGCGCCAAGCGACGCTCATGGGTTCACCAACATCGGCGGTGGTTCTGTCAGGGGGGTGGAAACGCCTCCAACCTCCCTCCAGCCCCCCACCCCACCAGCTACCTACAATCAATGACCTCACGAACGCGGATGACGACACAATGGGTCGACGCTTGCGTAAGGCACGGGCGGTTGCTTAAAAAAATTGCGGCCTCGACTTTTTTTGTTCTTCTTCAGAGCGCGGTTCTCTGTGACACCATCGGCGGGCATTTGATTGAGACGTACCCAATCGTTTGAATATATTGCATTAGCGAGCTGGCTGGCTGGCTGGCTTCCTGGCTGGATACCTGGCTGGATTGCATCCAAACACATTGTTTCGTGGACACAACATGACGTTACCGTAACTCTCCGGATTGCAAGACGCATAACCCGCGAAAGACTCACGCCCTGTGAAAAATAAAATTGTCTAATTCCGGTCCCTGGACTCACACACGACAAAGACAAAGATCCCCCCGTGTAGTCTTAACATACTTTTGGGGGTGAAATGCTGTTAACGAGCACCAACCTATGAAACCCTATACGGTACACGATGTTTAGAAACAGCATCTGGTTACTTGTTTGAGGCTGAGTCGACCTAGGGGAGGCCCAGGACCGGTTCAGATAATCGTCACTGGTGGTGGCTATGATCGGGAATCGAACTCGGGTGGCCGGGTCTGTAACACAGCGTACTAACCACTACACTACCACTCCCCATGTACAAATACAAATATACCCCGTATAGTCCTTACCAAACTGTAGGGGCAAGTGCTGTTAGCAAGCACCTATAGAGGCTGGCACGGCACACGACGGGGTGGGTGGTCTAACACCACGCCCGGCCGCCTTTGTCTCCCTAGTGGCGATGTTTATATATCGCACCAGGTACTCATTTGAGACTGAGTCGACCTAGGGGAGGCCCAGGACCGGTTCAGATAATCGCCACTTGTGTTGGCAGTGAGCGGTAATCGAACTCGGGTGGCCGGGCCTGTAACACAGCGTGCTAACCACTACACCACCACTCCCCATGTACACACACTGACACACACTCATGCACACAAACCTATTGGATCGTGAAACGTACCCTGAACGTTTGTTTCAAAATGCAGGGAAACACACAGCATGTCATAACCCGGAAAGTTCGGTACAACAATAATTACATACTATTATAAGGGGCACTTTTCATTTTTGAAATGCACAGTTGTTGTCTTCTCCGTAGCCAACACAACGATACCGTGTTGTGTTTTTTTTCGGCTTAGATGTTCCGTTTAGATGTTTTGTCGCATTCATCTCAGCAGGAAGGGCCGATGAGCTGAGTCGTTCATGGGCGTTTTGCGACGGTGCAGACCTCAGCCACAATCATTAGGCCACGTACGGGGAGTCGTTTTTCTACGGGAACGTCGTCACCCTGAACCTCTCCACCACCCGACGGCGATCGTGACATGTACACAGACATCATCATCATTATTGTTACGAGTCAAACGCGTGCAAAAGCATCGATCAGATTCTGGCCGCGTCAAGCTCCAGCTCCTCACCAATGGTGCCTTGTGACTGAACTCACCCCCCCGCCCGCCCGCCACCCCAAAACCCTCTCGTCGTGAGAGGTCACAAGGTCAGAATCCGATCGACGCGTTGGCCCGCAACGGTGAAGTCTGCGCCGCGAACGTCACAATCTTTGGGGTTCACGACAGCCACGTCGGTAGCGAGACTCCGACCCAGCGGCCTCGACCGAAGCGAGCGACGAGCAGGGCTCACGTATGTCTCCTCGTCGCCACCGAATTGCGGCGTGTGACTTTTTGAAAAGGGTAGGAATCTTGAGTGTGTCCACGTAGCGTAGTTGGCTGGGTAAGATGCCAGCTGTCATGTCCATACCAACGTATTGGCGGTACACCGGTAGTGCGCCGTATTTATATATTAGTGGGAGGAACCTCCTGGTTACACCAGCCCACAGGGGATTATTGGGAGGGGTGGGGCTGGGTGGAGAGGGGAGGGTGGGGAGGGGCTGGGTGGGGAGGGGCTGGTCACCCCGTGGTGCCCTTATAAAACTCAACGTTTAACCTACTCACGCCGGCTTGTGCCCGCCCTTACAGTCGGCCATATTTGCGGAATACACCACGCCGCCGTTGACCCTGGCCATTGACCGAGCAACCCAACGTTCCTACCAGCTCCCTCCGCAGGAATGTGTTTAAAAAAGCAAAACATTTTCGCAGTAATTATTTATTTTGCCGCGATTCGCAATCCCGGTCACAACATCTTGCGGGGTGGTGGTGGTGGTGCTGGTGGTGGTGCGTCAAAGCCGTTCTCATGATGTCGAAGTAGTCGGAGGATGAATGTCAGTTGAACAAACATTTATTTTAGACTGTTTAATCAGAACCGTTGTGCTATGCTGCACCGGTGTACCGCCAGCACGTCCGTCGGTATGGCCATATTCAGAACGACGTTTTGGGGTGTTAACCCCCGCACGCAAAGTCGCATCAAGGGATGGGAATCCCACAGCGCACCGGAGCAACAGAGAGACTTTTAAAAGAGTTAATGAATCACCGCTCGTTACAATTTAACTCTCCTCCTCTCTCTCTCGCTAACGATTACCACCTCCACCACGACCACCACCACCACCCCCATCCTCAACGCGACTGTAACAGGCATAAGAAAATAACTCCGCTTACAAAGAAGAGAAAGAAAATCATTCTTAAAAAAAAGGTATTTAACGACTATAACGATGGGAAGAGGATAGGCAGAGAGAAGTAACTCCATGATTGAGCCCAGCCGGACGAAGCCATCCCGACGATACTTATGCAACTACTTACCCTAAACCACGTTACTATATTTTTGCTTTAATTCAAAACATTTCTATAAACAAATGTATATAGGGGAGGGTGGCGTAAGAGGCCAACAGTGCGAGTCAAAAGGCCTAAGTTGTCCTGGTGCTCGCGGAACCGATGTCGTCCGCCACCATGACCAGCTTGAGCTGCAGACTGCTGCTGGTTTATCCACAATCGAGTGTTTTTTTTGGGAGGTTAGATCACGCAAACACAAATGTGTCGTTAAACCCGCCACCGCCCGACACAGCCAATTCGTAAGGGTTGTCACGTAAAATAGAACTTGCCAATTTCGTCCCTAGCTCAGCAACACCGGTTGTGTGTTGGAGAGCCAAGCCACGACATTTACAATCTGAGTACGACGTTTCGCCGGTAACTACGACCGGCTTCATCAGGCGGCAGCCAGACTTGTGGAGAAGTCCTCCTGTTTCGTTCCTTAAATCGAGGGATCGCTCAGCCGGCAAGCCACGGTGTGAGCTCCAGGATAATACAGGCTCCTCGCCCCGGCCGAGTATATAATATTAAGATCTGTCGTTGTACGTTTCATGAACGTCATTGTTCCCCGCAAGTGCTCGCGATTTAAAAGCAGCGAGGTTAAAGCTTTTTTTGTGTTGGGGGGGGGGGGTTAATATTTTTTTTACATTTTCAGCAAATATTTTTTTTACATTTTCAGCAAATATTTTTTTTGGTTAGCATGGCAGAAACATCTCACGAGAGAGACAGCGACGAGTGATTATTATTATTATAAAGAAATTATTGGAACACTTAAGATTATGAAAACACCCCTATCGTCCCCCCCCCCCCCCCCGCCCAGTTTTTGAACAGGAATCTGCCCACAAGCACACGAGTTTCATTAACCCTCTAACACGCGTTTCATGTACCCCCTAATACGCGTTTCATGGACCCTCTAACACGCGTCTCATGTAGCCCCTTACACGCGTTTCATGTACCCCCTAACACGTGTTTCATGGACCCCCCTAACACGCGTTAACATTCACACACACACACGTACGCACCACACATCCTGTAACATATACACACACACACGCAGAACATACACACAGAGGAGATTCGATATTTCCAATCCCGGCTTGGCCGAGGCATAGCAATGGGCAAGTGCTGTCTGTGTGTGCCTGTTTAAGAGGGCCTATGGGGATGGCGGTGCCCTGCAAACCACGAGTGCTGCCTTTTAAAAACTGAGCCGACCTGGGGCTGTCCCACGGCATTTTCCTATTATTGCTTGTGATGGCTGTCACGCATATATCACGTGTACGCACACAGGGGATACGACTCATAGTGCTGTTAGCGAGCACCTACCTATGAAGGCCAGAACGGTACACGAGGAGGTGGGTGGCCAGCCACACGCCCGGCCGCCTTTGTCTCCCTCGTGGCTGAGACTCCGTAGCGGGGGTGGCGGGGGTGCCCAGGACCGGCTCAGATAATCGTCACCGGTGCTGGGCCCCGCGCTCGGGAATCGAACCCAGGACGCCTGGTTCGTAGGGCAGCGCAGCGCACTAACTGCGACACTGCTCCCCCCCCACCCCCCCCTCTCTATAACGACTTGCACACTCTCACTCACTCACACGCACGTCCAGGGACACTCAACGCAACACACGCACACGGACAGACGCGGGGGAAATTCACGCACGAACACGCGGCCTGGAGAGAGTGTATTCCCATTTACTCGAGGTACACGGGTCCCGGGAAACAGAGAGGACAAACAAGAGACGCACAGAAATAAAGGCACAAGCTTGACGTTCTCATCGTCTTCCCCCGAACCACCACCAATTTGTCCCGCCCTCCAGATAATTAATCTACGTAATTATCCTACTTGCTGCGCTATCCCCCCCACCCACCCACCCACCCCTCCTCTCTCTCTCTCTCCCTCCTCCCCCGCAAGAAAAGCTGCCGTCTGCTCTACGCCTCCCTGCAAGGCGATGGTGGCTCTGAAGCGCACAATCTTTGAGTGATCCACCAACCTCCTGCCTCCGAGCCGCTGGTTGACAGGCGCGCACCCACACTACACCTGGGCATGAGTTAACCCATGCCCCTACGCTCGCTCAGGCAAGGGCAGCGGGCAGCATTGATGATCCAGTTCCGTTGTGGCTGGAGCCGGTGATGGTGTTTGTATCTCTTCGTGGTGGTAGTGGTGGTGGTGTTGGTAATGATGACGGTGGTTAAAGTAGCGATTGTGGTGGTGGTGATGATGTGAGTGATGGTGGTGGTGGCATGTTTGTGGTGGTTTGTGGTGGTAGTCATGATGAGGCTGGTTGTGATGGTGATGGTGTTGATGGTTATGATGAGGATGGTTGTGATGGTGATGGTGTTGATGGTTATGATGAGGATGGTTGTGATGGTGATGGTGTTGGCATGTTCCCAGTAGTGATTGTGCTGATGGGAGTCACGGTGGTGGTGTCTTGGTGCTGGTGGTTTCGCTGCTGGTTTTGGTGGCGATGGTGGTGATGTTGGTCTAGGTGGCAGTGTTGGTGATGGTGTTTGTGGTGGTGTGATTTGTGGTGGTGGTGTTGTTGATGATGTTGCTCCTGGTGGTGGTGGTGTTTGTGGTGGTGTTTGTAAAGGTGTTGTTGATACTGATCTTGATGGCGGTGCTGGTGGTGTTTGTGGTGATGGTGATCTAGGTGTAGGTGTTAGCAGTGGTGGTGTTTGTGGCGTTGGTGGTGGTGTCATTGATGCTGATCTTGGTGGTGGTGGTGTTTGTGGTGGTGGTGTCGTTGATGCTGATCTTGGTGGTGGTGATTGTGGTGCGGGCGTCCCGTCTAGGCGTAGATCTCCTGCGTGGGAGCGATCTGGTAGTCTCCGTTGGTTTGCGGGGGTTTGTTGGGGTCCAGCGCGTAGCTCCCCGTGTCCTTTTTGCGGATGCGGTGGACGAGGAAGGCGACGAGCAGCGCCGCCATCACCACGCCGACCGCTCCCCCCGCGATCACCGCTGCCACACACAGAACAGGCGCTCGTTACAGCAGGGACACGTGACACAGCAGGAGCACGTGGTACAATGCAGGGTACAGCACGTGACACAGCAGGGGCACGGGGTACAGCACAGGGTACAGCACGTGACACAGCAGGGGCACGTGGTACAACACAGGGTACAGAACGTGACACAGCAGGAGCACGTGGTACAGCACAGGGTACAGCACGTGACACAGCAGGAGCACGGGGTACAGCACAGGGTACAGCACGTGACACAGCAGGGGCACGTGGTACAGCACAGGGTACAGCACGTGACACAGTAGGGGCACGTGGTACAACACAGGGTACAGCACGTGACACAGCAGGGGCACGTGGTACAGCACAGGGTACAGCACGTGACGCAGCAGGAGCACGTGGTACAACACAGGGTACAGCACGTGACACAGCAGGAGCACGTGGTACAGCACAGGGTACAGCACGTGACACAGCAGGGGCACGTGGTACAGCACAGGGTACAGCACGTGACGCAGCAGAAGCACGTGGTACAACACAGGGTACAGCACGTGACACAGCAGGAGCACGTGGTACAGCACAGGGTACAGCACGTGACACAGCAGGGGCACGGGGTACAACACAGGGTACAGCACGTGACACAGCAGGAGCACGTGGTACAACACAGGGTACAGCACGTGACACAGCAGGAGCACGTGGTACAACACAGGGTACAGCACGTGACACAGCAGGGGCACGTGGTACAACACAGGGTACAGCACGTGACACAGCAGGGGCACGTGGTACAACACAGGGTACAGCACGTGACACAGCAGGGGCACGGGGTACAGCACAGGGTACAGCACGTGACACAGCAGGGGCACGTGGTACAACACAGGGTACAGCACGTGACACAGCAGGGGCACGTGGTACAGCACAGGGTACAGCACGTGACACAGCAGGGGCACGGGGTACAGCACAGGGTACAGCACGTGACACAGCAGGAGCACGTGGTACAGCACAGGGTACAGCACGTGACACAGCAGGGGCACGGGGTACAACACAGGGTACAGCACGTGACACAGCAGGGGCACGGGGCCCACGGCTCCGATGTTGGTGGCATGGCGGTCGCGCTGCACGGTGCTTGGCGGACTCACCAGCCAGAACCTCCGTCTTCTCGAAGGGGCTGTCGTTCACGGCCGCGCTTGCGGTGGCCGGCATGTCGGGAGGTCCCCTCGGACCTTCCTTGACGTCTTCTTTGTGGACGGGGATGATGGGCGATTCCTCCACCATGGGAGGCTGACCCATGCGGCCGCGACCTTTTCCCACGTGGCCGTTCACGTTGCTGCTGGAGCTGCCGGTGGTGGTGGCGGCGGCGACGTCACTCTCTGTGCTTCCATCTGCTGGGACCGGCGATGGGCTCGGTGCGTCCGCCGCCTGGTGAGAGGGTGGGTGGGCGAGTGGATGGGTGGGTGAGTGAGTGTGGGTGGGTGAGTGTGTGAATGGGTGGGTGGGTGGGTGAGTGAGTGGGTGGGTGAGTGTGTGTGTGAATGGGTGGGTGAGTGAGTGGGTGGATGAATGAGTGGGTGGGTGAGTGTGTGAATGGGTGGGTGGGTGAGTGAGTGGGTGGGTGTGTGTGTGAATGGATGGATGGGTGGGTGAGTGAGTGGGTGGGTGAGTGTGTATGGGTTGGTGATTGTGTGCGTGTGTGTGTGAATGAGATGGTGGGTGAATGAGTGGGTAGGTGAGTGGATGGGTGAGTGTGTAAACTCAGATTAATGAATGAATGCAAACCACTGCTCGTTAACCACAAACATCCAAAGGTTGCAAACACCCAAATAACAGACACTACATTATTGGGTTCTGCTGCTGCTGCTGCTGGCAGTGGTGCACAAGAACAATAAACAACAACAACAACAACTTTAAATATTCATCAACAAAACTGTTCGTCGCCTTAAAATAAAGAACCCCTACATAACAGGTGACGTTTCGCTCATTGACCCGTCTTCATAGCACATAGATTGACGACTGAAGTAGTATGCTACGTGAAAGGGCCATTGCCCGGAACGTCGCCGTTTATATATGTTTACGTTTAATGCCACGGCGTTTACTAACCATACCTGTGCAGGTGTGCACGTGGCTGTGTGCAGGTGCACACCTGTCGAGGTGTATATGCAATCGTGTGCAATTACGCAGGTGTGTGTATGTGCGTTTGTACGATTGTATGTAAAGGCAAAAATCCCCCGTGTAGCCTTTGCCAGACTGTTGGGGAAAGTGTTGTTAGCGAGTACCTACAAAGGTAGGTAAGGCACACGATAGGGTGCTGTGGTCAATGCCTACGCCGGGGCTGCCCTTGTCTCCCCAGTGCTGATGTTTACACACCGCACCAGGTACTCATTTGAGGCTGAGTCGACCTAGGAGAGGGCCCAGGACCGGTTCAGATAATCGTCACCGGTGTTGGCCGTGAGCGGGAATCGAACTCGGGTCGCCACCACTTCCCCCACATGCACACACAGACACACACAGTCACAGACACACACAGACACACAGACACACACACACAGACACACACACATACACAGACACACAGACACACACAGACACACACACATACACAGACACACACAGACACACACAGACACACAGACAGACACAAACAGACACACATAAACACACATAGACACACACACAGGCACAGACAGACACAAACACACACAGACATACACAGACACACACACAGACACACACACACAGGCACACACAGACACAGACACACACAGACATACACAAACACACACAGACACACAGACACACACAGACACACACACAAACACACACGCAAACACACACACAGACACACACAGATACACACAGGCACACACACACAAACACACAAACACACAGACACGTGCCCCCACCACCGTACCTGCGTCGTCGCTGCCTCCACGCTCTGCACGTCTCTTGCCGCACCCTGGGGGGGCGAGGAGCCGGGCTGCTCGTGGGGGGACGTGGGTTGCTCGTTCTCGTCCGTGGGGGCCTCGGACGGCACCACGGGGCCAGAGGTCACGGGGCTCGAGGTCACGGAGCCCGGGGTCACGGAGTCCGAGGTCACGGAGCCCGAGGTCACGGGGCCTGGGGTCACGGACGCCGACTCGGTGAACGTCGTCGTGGCGCCTGGCGGTGGAGACGACAAACCAGTTGGCGACGACAACAACAACGACAACAACAACAACAACGATGACAACAACAACAACGGCAACAACGACGACGACGATTGTAGTGGTTTTTTTCTCTCCTCGCCCCCGCAGGCTCACCGAGTCTCGTGACTCATTGCCCAGGAGGGTCCTGCCCGAAGCTTTCGCCCCTTGCTCTATCCCGTGGCCCCCGATCGACGATTGTTACGGACATATTCCAGCTGAGAGTGACTTGCGGCGTGAATTTTTTTTTTACAACTCGTCACATCTAAACGATATAAACTATTCAAAACTAAACTATTTAACACGTAGGCTTTCGCGAACAATAGCATCCGTGTTATAGTTTTTTGGGGTTAGATCGCGTAAATATATAAATGTGTCGCTGTACTAGTAACGAATTGGCATGTTCTGTTTACGCGACTGACCTTACTCATTGGCTGTGTCGGGTGGTGGCGGGTTTAACGTCACATTTATTTATATTTGCGCGATCCAACCCAAACAACCTATAATACGAACTCAACTATGTTTTATTTGACCAGGTAAGGGCCACTGAGCTATAACAGCTCTTCATCAGAAGCAACCTGCCACCGCAAACGATAGCCCAACGAAGTGGCTCGTCGCCACGTGGCCATCTGTAGCGGCCAAGCAATCTGTAACGCGCGTTCGTGCCAAATGTGGGCCGTGACACCGGCCGCCCACGGGATCTTCAACATCCCCACTGTGAAGTGGACGGCGCGTGGTGGCGTTCATTTGGTTCCTCCCCTCCCCTCACTCCCTCCCCCCCCTCCCTGCAGAAGGTGGTGGCCCCCGATAGTAGACCAATGGTGAAAACACCACCATCACCACCACCACCATCACCACCACCACCATTACCACCATCATCACCATCACCACCACCATCACCACCATCACCATCACCACCATCACCACCATCACCACCACCACCATCACCAACATCACCACCACCATCACCATCACCACCACCATCACCACCACCACCATCACCACCATCACCACCATCACCATCACCACCACCACCATCATCACCACCACCATCACCACCACCACCATTACCACCACCACCACCATCACCACCACCACCATCACCACCATCACCACCATCACCACCACCATCACCACCATCACCATTACCACCACCACCATCACCACCATCACCACCATCATCACCACCACCATCACCACCACCACCATCACCACCATCACCATTACCACCATCACCACCACCACCATCACCACCATCATCACCACCATCACCATTACCACCACCACCATCACCACCACCATCACCACCACCATCACCACCACCACCACCATCATCATCACCGTGCTGTCAAATCCCTCGCGATGGTTTCTAACGTGCGGCGGGGTGAGGATCACTGGGCCAGTGCGTGGTGGCTCTGCAGCCTGCGGTTTGTCTGCTGCTGATGATTAACAAATGGGACGCAACGCGATTAACACAACAAAATTGTTGTTGACGTATTGGTGGTGGTCGTGGTGGTCGTGGGTAGATGATGAGTGAGCGGATGACGCATTGTCTCGCGAGCACAGATTTTGTTTTAATGGCTGTGTTTATATTTTTGCATTCTCTATCATCCACCAATTCTATTCCGGCCGCGCTATCGGTTTCATGTCAAGCAGAAGGCACGCACGCGTACACACAAAGACAAAGGATCTCCCAGCCACAAACACACACACAGACAGTCACAGAGTCACACACAGACAGCCACAGACACACACACAGACAGCCTCAGACACACACACACAGACAGCCACAGACACACACAGACAGCCTCAGACACACACAGACAGCCACAGACACACACACAGACAGCCTCAGACACACACACACAGACAGCCTCAGACACACACAGACAGCCACAGACATACACACACACACACAAAGACAGCCACAGACACACAGACAGTCACAGAGTCACACACACAGACAGTCACAGAGTCACACACACAGACAGCCACAGACACACACACAGACAGCCTCAGACACACACACACAGACAGCCACAGACACACACAGACAGCCTCAGACACACACAGACAGCCACAGACACACACACAGACAGCCTCAGACACACACACACAGACAGCCTCAGACACACACAGACAGCCACATACATACACACACACACACAAAGACAGCCACAGACACACAGACAGTCACAGAGTCACACACACAGACAGTCACAGAGTCACACACACAGACAGCCATAGACACACACACACAGACAGCCACAGACACACACACACACAGACAGCCACAGACACACACACACACAGACAGCCACAGACACACACACAGACAGCCACAGACACACACACAGACAGCCACAGACACACACACACAGACAGTCGCAGACAGAGTAACACACGCACCACACACAGACACACACAGACAGAGTCATACACGGACAACACACAGACACGCAGACAGACAGACGCAGACACAGAGTCACACACGGACACACAGATACACACAGTCGCAGACAGAGTAACACACACAGACAGCCACAGACACACACAGGCAGACAGTCGCAGACAGAGTCACACACACACAACACACAGACACACAGACATACACAGACAGAGTCACACCCGCACAACACACAGACACACGCAGAGACACACAGTCGCAGACACAGAGTCACACACACGCACAACACACAGCGTGAGCGTGAGAGAGTGACAGAGAGAGAGAGAGGTGGTGGGGGGGGTATCAGCCTGGCGTGAACTCGCTGGGAACAGCGCGTCACATTCCTTCGCCATGAGCCCTCTCGCTTCTCACACGAAGAGCGCCAGACGCCCGCCCCTGCACCGCAGGAACCACCACCACCACCGTCTCCCCCACACCCTCGGTGCCGCGACGGGAGATCGGGACGGGCCGAATTGGTGCTGGGAACGCAGCGAACTTGGGCTGCGTTCACCCAGGAAGAGCTTCACGGTTGATCGGATTCCTCCAGTATAAATAAATATCGTGAGGCTGAGTCTCACCACCAAATGCACAACGCCTCGTTTCTCCATATATGTCTCTCCGCATTAAATAACAAAAATATATATGATTTTAAGCTTTCGTGAGTGCAGGAATTACTCTTTGGTTCTTTCGGTAAAGTCACGTAGAAAGAGAATAAATGAAATAATATAGTACGACGTTTCGATTGCAACACAAGCAGTCGTCATCAGGTAGAACACACAGAACTCTGTGTGTCTATGTTGTGTATCTCTGTGTGTGTCTCTCTGTGCTTGTGTGTCTGTCTGTGTGTATATGTTGTGTGTCTCTCTCTGTGTGTCTGTGTTGTCTCTCTCTGCGTGTGTGTCTGTCTGTGTGTCTATGTTGTGTGTCTCTCTGTGTGTCTCTGTGTTGTCTCTCTCTGTGTGCCTCTGTGTGTCTATGTGTGTGTCTCTGTGTGTCTATGTGTGTGTCTCTCTCTGCTTGTGTCTGTTTGTGTGTCTATGTTGTGTGTCTCTGTGTGTCTCTGTGTGTGTCTTTCTCTGCTTGTGTCTGTCTGTGTGTCTATGTTGTGTGTCTCTGTGTGTCTCTGTGTTGTGTGTCTGTGTGTGTGTGTTGTGTGTCTCTCTGTGTTGTGTCTCTCTCTGTGTGTCTCTGTGTGTGTGTCTCTCTCTACTTGTGTGTCTGTCTGTGTGTCTATGTTGTGTGTCTCTGTGTGTCTATGTGTGTGTCTCTCTCTGCTTGTGTGTCTGTTTGTGAATCTCCGTGTCTGTGTTTTGTCTCTCTCTCTCAAATTGAGTTCTACCTGATGACGGTTGCTTGTGTTGCAATCGAAACGTCGTCGTGCTCTATTATTTAATTTATTTCCTTTCTACGTGACTTTACCGAAAGAACCAAAGAGTAACAAAAATATACAATAAAACATTTTTCTTACATCCTATCAGCCTTCTGGAAGTGCATCTCATCTTCAGTATTTCCGTTCCAATCCACGCAAAGCTCCGGACGGGATTCTATCAATGAGCGTCTTCATCGTCGAGTCAGCGCTCGCTTGATGAATCACCCCGGTGCTGCTGCTGAACTTGCCAGATTGCCAAGGGGGATACCCAGTGAACATGACAACGTTCGCCCGACGTTGGGCCGACCTTGCGCTCGTGGGTTAGAACTGTTGAACCAAGCGAGGAGCAATGTTGATCCAACGTTTCGTTCTAGATTTGAAGCTTTCGTGACTGCAATGATTCATACTCTTAGTTCTTTCGGTAAAGTCACGTCGGTCAAAAAAATGAAATTAAAATGAATGAAAATAAAATAAAAATCACGACGTTTCGGGTGCAGCAAATCTGGCTGTGACGGTCCCACCTGATGACGGAGACTTGTGTTGCCTCCGAAACGTCGTGATTTTTATTTTATTTTTATTAATTTTAATTTCATTTTTTTGACCTACGTGACTTTACCGAAAGAACTAAGAGTACCAACGTTTCGTGTTGACCCAAGTCATCGCTCGCCCAGAACAAGAATCCGGCTGAATTATATTGGATCAGTGACGATTAACTGACACAACTTCTGGGGCCCTCCCCTAGCTCGACTCAGCCTCAAATGAGTTCCTGGAGCGATGTGTGTAAACATCCTCACCAGGGAGACAAAGGCGGCCGGGCGCGGTGCTGGTTATCCATCCCTCCGTGTGACTTTCCGGCCTTCATAGGTACTACTCGCTAGCTGCACTTGCCCCAATAGCCTGGTCAAGGCTAAATGGGGGATCTTTGTCTGTGTGTGTGTGTTTTTTGAAAATCTATCTCCGTGTGTTTTTTTATTTAATCGAGCCACGATTTATTATTTTATAATAATCCTTGTTGACTCTGGGCAAGCAGAGAAAGAACGAGCAGAGAAACTTTGTAAGAAGGGAAAATATACACGGCTCATGGACATCACCCACCCACGCCCCCCACGGCGCTTCCACCCCCCCCCCCCTCCTGCACAGACACTGGGCATGCGAATTCGGGTGCAGACGGCGATGAAAATAATAAGAACAACAATTATGAAGAGCCGTTGCCTGAAACGTCGCCTATTATATTTATACTTATTTTCAGACCACAGTTTTGTTTTTGACGAATGTGAGGACCAGTCTGACAGTAGAATTTGACGATGACGATGTGAGCGTTGGTGGATGGTGAAAAGAGCATTGATGGATGATGATGCTAAGAATGTTTAAAGTTTATCCCCCAAAAATGAAACACATTCGTCAAGTTGTTTGTTGTTGATTGTGCGCCACTGCAGCAGCATCACCAAAGAATGTCTAATACAACATGTTTTACTGCGCCACCACCACACGGTATCTCCCTCCTCGCTCTCGCAGAGAGAGAGAGAGAGGACGACTCAGAGAGAGAGAGAGAGAGAAAGGACGACTCAGAGAGAGAGGACTCAGAGAGAGAGAACGACTCAGAGAGAGAGTGGGAGGACGACTCACGGAGAGAGAGAAAACGACTCAGAGAGAGAGAAAACGACTCAAAGAGAGAGAGAACGACTCAGAGAGAGAGAGGACGATTCAAAGGGAGAACAACTCAGAGAGAGAGAGAACGACTCAGAGAGAGGACGACTCAGAGAGAGAACGACTCAGAGAGAGAGGACGACTCAGAGAAGGAGAGAGAGAGGACGACTCAGAGAGAGAGAGAGAACGACTCAGAAGCACTCGGAGGAGGTTCCTTACGCCGACAATGTATGTACTGTATGTTACACTTCTTTCGCACCATACGTAATCAGCCGTGCTCATCGGATGTGCAGGGAAAGGACAGCAAACTGAACACAAGAAGCACTTCCTACACCAAGGTAGCCGAGCAGGGTTCAGGGACAATTCAGGAGGGATTCATATTCTCGGTTCTTTCGGTAAAGTCACATAGAAGGGAAATAATAAAATAATAAAAATATAAAACAATAAAATTCTCACGACGTTTCGACTGCAACACAAGCAATCATCATCATGTGTGATATTTTTATTATTATTTTATTTGCATTCTACGTGACTTTACCGAAAGAGCCAAGAATATTTTTTGTTACTAAATTTTTTTTTTATTTTACCAGGTAAGGCCCACTGAGCTCTTTCACTCTTTTTCAGAAGCGACCTGGCCGCAGATGATAGCCCAACGAAGCGGCTTGTCACGTGGAAATTGATAGCAGCCAAATGCACGATAATTCTGGATGTGGAGGGAAAACCCCGAGAAGACCCGGACAAAATCCACGTGACCACGGGGGGGTGGGGGGGGAGACACGCAAATTCCAAAATAACAGCAGCAGGCGTTAGGGTCGGGATCGAACCTCCGACCTCCTGCATACCGCCCGAGAGAGTCAACATCTCTCCACCGCGGCTCCCGCGAAGACGTTTAGTTTTTCACGCGGATGAGTCACCTGATCCGAACTCATCGGAGTCATCGTCGTCGTCCTTGCCCGCTTGGCCGCCAACGCCGGAGCCCTCCTCGTCGTCGATGAAGATGTCCGAGGCCTGGGCCGACGCCGTCTCCTGTGAAGTCACAGACAGAAACCACGCGGGCGCAGGCAACGGGTTCAGGACGGAGAAGAGCGAGTTTTGGATTCGGTGGCATGCTTCGCGGAGCGGCGGTGTGTCCACGGGTGAAGAGGGGGCAGAACGGCGCAACGCTCGCGGCGAAACAAAGAAGGGTGGGGTGGGGTGGCTGGCTGGGAGAGTGCGCAAAGAAGAGTGGAGAGAGATTGATAGATAGAGAGAGAGACTTTTGACTTTAAACGACTTTTATTGCCGCCAGCAGCAAAAGCACTGGAGGCGATTTCGACATGAAATTCACAAAGTCACCAGTAAACAAATGAAAATATAAACGCTACAAATCCACGCGCTGTGGCGCTAAAAGCACCGCGCACAACACGAAAGAAAAGGCACGTGGTGGTGGTTGTGGTGGTGGTCATCGCGCATGCCACGGTGACGAGCGAGCGCTTCAGAAGGTGAACACGAGGGTGAGATAGAGAGAGATAGAGAGAGATGGAGATAGAGATGGAGAGAGAAAGAGAAGCAAGCACGTGCGCGCTTGTAATTCGACAGAGAGCATGAAGAGGAGCCGCTGTTTAAGAAAGAGGAGCCGCTGTTTTCAGAGAACGCGCGCCTCCTGAAAGAGCCATGAGACCCGTCGAGGCTTTTTCCTGGCTAAACCCAGCGTGATAATACACACACGTGTCATAGAATGCAATCACCATGGGATACCAGTCTCTGATGTGTATTTGTCGAAGGGAGCGGTGAAATTGCTAGTGGCGTGCGCTGACTTCGCCGTTGGCTACGTGCCGAGCGAAATCAGTCCATGGTACAGGACGTGCACACGAGAGTACCAACACAGCCGAGTCTCTTGAAGACTACACCGACTGTTGGGAGGGCAAGTGCTGCTGGCGAGCGCCTCGTGAAGGCCGGCAAGGCACACATGGGCAGCACCCCCGGCCGCCTTTGTCTCCCCAAACACCGCCACCAAGGGACGGAAGAGAGACTTGGGGTGTCACGCAGCGAGGAGTGCTGCACTCTGCCGATATTGATCATCATCGTGAACATCACCAACGTCAGCCATCGTCTATACACTGCCGGATGACGCCCCCCCCCTGCCCTGCCCCCCAATCAATCGTGTCGCTGCACGCGGGAAGCTCAAATGCACGGCCGCTCCATCACGGGTCCGCCTCCGTTTGGCTGTCAGGTCCGTCACCAGTCTCGGCCACTTGGCGATCGTTCCACCGCGAGAGGCCGTTCTCGCTCGAGGCGTCGCCGGTCAACGTGACGGACAGATGTTTGGGCCCTGCACGTGACCACTCGGCGAACGTGAAGTGGGTTTTCAATGGAATCTGGAGCATACGCCAACGCAACCTCCGTCTCGTTGAAACAAAATAAAATCGGGTTCGTGGCACATGTCGGCTAACCACTGCGCCACTGCTTCTCACGTTCCCACACAGACACAGATCCCCCGTATAGCCTGCAGAGATTGTTTAGACAAGTGCTGTACACACGCATACATTCACACACATTCATTCACACACAACCCATACGAAGACAAATAGCCCCCGTATAGCCTTAACAGACTCTTGGGGCAAGTGCTGTTAGCGAGCACCTATGAAGGCCGGCACGGCGCACGAGGCGGTGGCTGGCCAGCACCACGCCCGGTCGCCTTTGTCTCCCCAGTGACGATGTTTACACACCGCGCCAGGTACTCATTTGAGGCTGATTCGACATGGGGGAGACGCAGGACCGGTTCAGGTAATCGTCACTGGCGTTGGCAGCGCGCTAACCGCTACACTACATACACACACATTCATACGCACACACATACATACACACACACATTCATACGCACATAACCATACACACATACATTCATACGTACACACACACAATCATACACACTAATACACAGATTCACAAAGACACACATTCTCACACGCGCGCAGTCTGCCTGTAACAGGGCTCGCTACACCCACTTCAACAAACACACCACCCACACGACGCATATTGCTCAAGCAAAAAAAAATATGTATTGCCAACTCCCCCCTCCAACATTTATTTTAATAGTTTTCATTACCAGTTCACAAACACAAACCGGCTACGCTCATAGCCGCGGTTCATGAAGAACCACGTCTGTTCGTTCCTGCGCTGTGTATTATAATAAAATAAAACAACCTCTCTCCACCCGTGTCCCCGAGGCTACTTGCGTACACGACCAGCAGAGGAATTCCCTTTCACGCCCCAGGGCCGTTTGCGTCTGTAGCCGCCTGTTCAATCACGCACCCGCATCTCGCCCGCAAGTCCACCTGCGCGGCGTCGATATTCCACAGCGATATTATTATTATTTTCTTTGGTGTAGGTTGTATTCATCTGGTTTCTGTATATATATAAACCGGTTATAGTTCTTTCCAAATAAAGTACAGTCCATTGTCAAGCCACTGCGTGATGGATGATGGCTCGCACGCTCGCCCAGCCACGGGCGGGCATCGTTTGACCATACTTCACCACACCGGTCCTGGAATGGGGTGGGTGTCTGTGCGTAACTTGCGGTTAGCAGCGCTCTGCGCTACGAACCCGGCGACCCCGAGTTCGATTCCCGCTCTGGGTCACGAACACCAGTGACGAGTATCTGAACCGGTCGTGGGACTCCCCGAGGTCGACTCAGCCTCAAACGAGTACAGTGTAATCATCGCCACTGGGGAGACAAAGGTGGCCGGGCGTCGTTCCGACCACGCCATTCCCTCGTGTGCCGCGCCGGCCTTCATAGCTGCTCGTTAGCAGCACTTGCCCCAACAGTCTGTCAAGGCTATGCGCGGTGGGGGTGTCTTTGTATTTGTCTTGCTGAAGGGTGGGCAGGCAAGCGAGGGCAGGACCAGTTCAGATGACGATCACTCACCAACCCCCCCCCCCCCCCCCGACTGATGCGAGCTCGCCATCGCACGGCGAGTCAACTCGGGTGACCCGGCTGCATTTGGCAGTGCCCCCCCCTCACCCATTTGCAACCTCCGCCCATAAAATAAATAAATATATTGGGTGGTGGGTGGGGGGGGCGCCCTGCTGACGTGTCGGGAAATGACCCTTTGGTTAAGAGCAGAGAGAAGGGAGGGTGGGGTGGGCAGAGATGAGAGTGGGTGGGGTGGGCAGAGATGAGGGTGGGTGGGGTGGGCAGAGATGAGAGTGGGTGGGGTGGGCAGAGATGAGAGTGGGTGGGGTGGGCAGAGGTGAGGGTGGGTGGGGTGGGCAGAGATGAGAGTGGGTGGGGTGGGCAGAGATGAGGGTGGGTGGGGTGGGCAGAGGTGAGGGTGGGTGGGGTGGGCAGAGATGAGAGTGGGTGGGGTGGGCAGAGATGAGAGTGGGTGGGGTGGGCAGAGGTGAGGGTGGGTGGGGCAGAGATGAGGGTGGGTGGGGTGGGCAGAGGTGAGGGTGGGTGGGGTGGGCAGAGGTGAGGGTGGGTGGGGTGGGCAGAGATGAGAGTGGGTGGGGTGGGCAGAGATGAGGGTGGGTGGGGTGGGCAGAGGTGAGGGTGGGTGGGGTGGGCAGAGGTGAGGGTGGGTGGGGTGGGCAGAGATGAGAGTGGGTGGGGTGGGCAGAGGTGAGGGTGGGTGGGGCAGAGATGAGGGTGGGTGGGGTGGGCAGAGATGAGAGTGGGTGGGGTGGGCAGAGATGAGGGTGGGTGGGGTGGGCAGAGGTGAGGGTGGGTGGGGTGGGCAGAGATGAGAGTGGGTGGGGTGGGCAGAGATGAGAGTGGGTGGGGTGGGCAGAGGTGAGGGTGGGTGGGGCAGAGATGAGGGTGGGTGGGGTGGGCAGAGGTGAGGGTGGGTGGGGTGGGCAGAGGTGAGGGTGGGTGGGGTGGGCAGAGGTGAGGGTGGGTGGGGTGGGCAGAGATGAGAGTGGGTGGGCTGGGCAGAGGTGAGGGTGGGTGGGGCAGAGATGAGGGTGGGTGGGGTGGGCAGAGGTGAGGGTGGGTGGGGTGGGCAGAGGTGAGGGTGGGTGGGGTGGGCAGAGATGAGAGTGGGTGGGGTGGGCAGAGGTGAGGGTGGGTGGGGTGGGCAGAGATGAGAGTGGGTGGGGTGGGCAGAGGTGAGGGTGGGTGGGGTGGGCAGAGATGAGGGTGGGTGGGGTGGGCAGAGGTGAGGGTGGGTGGGGTGGGCAGAGATGAGGGTGGGTGGGGTGGGCAGAGGTGAGGGTGGGTGGGGTGGTCAGAGGTGAGAGTGGGGTGGGGTGGGCAGAGGTGAGGGTGGGTGGGGTGGGCAGAGGGGAGGGGCAGAGGTGAGAGTGGGTGGAGTGGGTTGGGCAGAGATGAGGGTGGGGTGGGCAGAGATGAGGGTGGGGTGGGGTGGTCAGAGATGAAAGTGGGTGGGGTGGACAGAGGTCAGGGTGGGTGGGGTGGGCAGAGGTGAGGGTGGGTGGGGTGGGCAGAGGTGAGGGTGGGTGGGGTGGGCAGAGGTGATGGTGGGTGGGGTGGGCAGAGAGGTGGGGTGGGTGGAGTGGGTAGAGAGGGGGGTGGGTGGGGTGGGTAGAAATGAGAGTGGGTTGGGTGGGCAGAGATGAGGGTTGGTGGGGCAGAGATGAGGGTGGGTGGGGTGGGCAGAGGTGAGGGTGGGTGGGGTGGGCAGAGATGAGGGTGAGTGGGGTGGGCAGAGGTGAGGGTGGGTGGGGTGGGCAGAGATGAGGGTGGGTGGGGTGGGCAGAGGTGAGGGTGGGTGGGGTGGTCAGAGGTGAGAGTGGGGTGGGGTGGGCAGAGGTGAGGGTGGGTGGGGTGGGCAGAGGGGAGGGGCAGAGGTGAGAGTGGGTGGAGTGGGTTGGGCAGAGATGAGGGTGGGGTGGGCAGAGAGGTGGGGTGGGTGGAGTGGGTAGAGAGGGGGGTGGGTGGGGTGGGTAGAAATGAGAGTGGGTTGGGTGGGCAGAGATGAGGGTTGGTGGGGTGGGCAGGGATTAAGGTGGGTGGGGTGTGCAGAGGTGAGGGTGGCTGCCTGGCTGGTAGCGGAGGTTGCATCGTGCACTCCGTCGGGTTTCTGAGCAAACCGGGGGGGACACTTCAATAAAGTTGGTCAGCGGTAGCGAGCGGCACAGGACCGGTTGCGACATCGATCGCCACTGACGCTCATCGTGGCCGGGAATCGAACTTGGGATGCAGTGCCTCCACAGCGCAGTGCGCTAACCACCGCGCCACCGCTCCCGGTGTCACCGAACAATCGTCGGGTTCATCCGTCATGAAAAAACAAAGACTCCAACTTCGCTCCCTTCTGGAATTATTTTCACTCCGCGCTGCCTTTCAGGGCTCGCCCTCGTTTCCACGTTATCCCGCTTCCCTGCTGCACGCGTGCACGTTGAGCCAAGCGGCGCTAATCGTAGGTGCGAGAGGGTAAGCATAAATAAACGCAACGGGTAAAGCAGTTCGAAAGGAAATGAGTGTTCTAGCAGATACCTGAAATTGTTGATCTCACCAAATGTGAAAATAAAAGATTCATCATTTTAATCTTGACTTAAAGCTTTCGTGACTGCAGGAATTCGTATTCTTTTGGGTCTTTCGGTAAAGTCACGTAGATAGGTTCAAAGAAAATTACAAAAAACTACGACGTTTCGATCATCATCATCGTCCTCATGATGACAATCGCTTGTGTTGTGATCGAAACGTCGTAGTTTTTTGTTACGTTTTGTTATTTTCTTTTAACCCATCAACGTGACTTTACCGACATCTTCAAGTCGCCTCGCGAGCCCTCGGATGCCTCCGGCAAATATCCACCGGCCGGTGGTCCGTCCATTGATCCACGCTGCGTGGATCGATGGCATCGCGATCAACACATCCAGGGGTGGTACCGAGACAAACGACTTCGCTCAAAATAACACGCGGACGACTGCGTCCGTCTCCCCAAAGCGACCACGCCGCTACCCCCACCCTCCCTCAGGAGAGCGTCCGATTCTAAACGTGAGGTTATACGACGCGGGGGAAGGAGGGAGCCTGGGGGAGGGGGGGAGCTGAGTAGGTCGGGGAGGGAGCTCGGTGGGAAGTGAGGAGGGAGGTAGGTGAGGAGGGAGGGAGCGAGGGAGCTCGGTGGGAGGGAGGGAGGTGAGGAGGGTGGAAGGGAGGTGAGGAGGGAGGGAGGTGAGGGAGGTGAGGAGGGAGGGAGGTGAGGGAGATCGGTGGTAGGGAAGGAGGTGAGGAGGGTGGGAGGGAGGTGAGGAGGGAGGGAGGTGAGGGAGCTCGGTGGGAGGGAGGGAGGTGAGGAGGGATGTGAGGAGGGAGGGAGGGAGGTGAGGAGGGAGGGAGGTGAGGAGGGAGGGAGTGAGGGAGCTCGGTGGGAGGGAGGTGAGGAGGGAGGGAGGGAGGTGAGGAGGGAGGTGAGGAGGGAGGTGAGGAGGGAGGGAGGTGAGGAGGGATGTGAGGAGGGAGGGAGGGAGGTGAGGAGGGAGGGAGGTGAGGAGGGAGGTGAGGAGGGAGGGAGGGGGGTGAGGAGGGAGGGAGGGAGGTGAGGAGGGAGGGAGGTGAGGAGGGAGGGAGTGAGGGAGCTCGGTGGGAGGGAGGGAGGTGAGGAGGGAGGTGAGGAGGGAGGGAGGTGAGGGAGGTGAGGGAGCTAGGGAGCGAGAGAGCTTGGAGGCAGGCAGTCAACAGCCACCTGAGCTGACACCTGTTGGGCGAGGTATACAAACAAATCCACGCCGCCTCGCGGGCAGGAAGGGAGTGCCACCACCGCCTCTCCCCCCTCCTCCTCCTCTGTGTTTGTGTAATCGGCGTGACGGCACAGGACGCGGCGCAGACGTGACAATGGTTCCAGCAGGTGACGGGGATGTGCACGGCACAGTGATGGATAACCCAGTGCGCACGGCCAGCCAACGTTGGCTCGACGTTGGTTAATGTCGGCCAGGCGACTCATCGCGGCGTCTCTACCCCAGTCGAACACCACAACAAACTGCAGCTGCAGCAGGGGCACGAGGCGCGGCCACGTGGTTTCCAAGTTGTCTTCGATAATCATCATTGCATTGCGGTCACTATTGCGTTGCCAACCGTCCCGGATTCACCGGGAGGCTCTACCGGAATTGGCATTGATTTCCCCGTGACTCATCTTCTTGGTTCTTTCAGGAAAATCACCTGAGGACGGCTGCTTGCGTTTTGGCCGAAACGTCGTGAGAATTATTTTATTATGTTTTATTTTTATTATTGTATTACTTCCCTTCTACGTGACTTTACCGAAAGAACCAAGAAGATGAATCCCTGCAGTCACGAAAGCTTTAAATCGAAATTTCCCCGTGACTTTTAAAGACAATCCGAGAGAATGTAAGAATTGGATATGTTTACAATATTATTTCATAATAATGTTTTTTTTTTTCTATTATCATCTCGGAATAGCTTCAGTCCGAGTAAGGCAACCCCAGCTCCCCGTCAGATCGGGGATCCGCACCTCCCACACCTTTGGCCACGTATGGCGCGAAAGAAGTTCACCATACATGCGTACAGCACAAGATCGCTGCCCTCCTGCAACGCCAAACTCTCTCTCACTCTCTCAGCGTCTCCCGCACGATGTCCTCTGGGAGCGCCCTCTACAACACCACGAGACACGGCGAACATCGCCAACGGCGTCCAACGCAGCGCGTCCAGCAACAACCCAACCCCGATGATGCTGCTGCTGTTGCTGCTGCTGTTGCTGCTGTTGCAGCTGTTGTAGCTGCTGTTGCTGCTGTTGCTGCAGCTGTTGTAGCTATTGCTGTTGCAATTGCTGCTGCTGCTGCTACTGCTGCTATTGATGCAGTATACATGTGTAGTAGCTACAACGTATGTAGTAGCTACATGTGTAGTAGTAGCTACTACATATGTAGTAGCTACTACTACATGTATAGTAGCTACTACATCTGTAGCTACTACACGTATGTAGCTACTACACGTGTAGTAGCTACTACAAATGTAGTAGCTACGGGCCCCGCACTTTCAAGGATTCCGCGCTAAATGCTTTCAAGCTATCAATTCCGGTTCAGTGATTCCGCACTTGCTTCTATTACTATAGTACTATACCGCCTTCAACTTTTACGAACGACTGAGTGTTTAAGGTTAGCGATTTCTCGTATGGTCTGGCCGTTGTGCAAACGAAAAAAATACAATTGCTTTACTATGCAAGTTAAAAAGTTATTTTTATATTTCAATTTGTTTTCTTTCACGTAGGGCCCCTTAATAACATTTGCGGCAGGCCCCGCGCCAGCTGATTCCGGCACTGTCCAGGACCAGGTGTAGAAGTGCGTCACCGATGTTGGCTGCGAGCGGGATTCGAACCCGGGCGGGCCGGGCATGCATCGCGGCGCGCGCGAGCCGCTATAAAGGCAAAGATCCCCCAGAGAGCCTCGACAAACGTTTGGGGACAAGCTGCTGTTGAGCGAGCACCTCCACTCGTACACACATCAGCTTGCAACCTACTTGCTGCACAGCTACGCACTGGAATCTAACTGCACATTCCACTGAGCCTCGCCTTTGAATCGAACCCTAACGACGCAAGCTATGCGGTCATTAACGCGAGAACCCACGCTTCCAATCCACTCAGAAGTGAGGTCCCGTGCCGCGCCTGGTGCGATCTCTGATCCACTGATTGTTCCCCCCCACCCTACCCCTTATCAATAGATTATCTCAGCTGTGAAGAAGAGCCATTGCCCGAAACGTCGCCTACGGTATATTCTACTTCCACATCGACGAACGCGTCGTTTTGTTGTGTGTTGCGTGTGCCCCCGTGCGTGCGTGCGCGCGTGTCACGCACAGGATGGATTGCCAGTGTAGGAAGTGGAGGAAATGACGGGTTCGAGACTCGACGCAGGCTTTACCCAGCACCTCCCCACCTCCCTCCACCCCCACCAGGAGCCCGACCCCAAGTCTGAGCTCGCAAGGCGATGTTTAAATAAGACATCGATGCCAATGCAAACAGCGCTGATATTAAAATGAAAAAAAAAAAATTGGGAACTGGTTGAAGAATGTGGTGAAACGCCGGTTTGTATTAAACGAAATAATTAAATAAAGGCAGTACATTAAACGCCACGTGCAGCTCACGGGGCAAGAATTTCAGAAATCCTGACTCGGGAGAGGAGAGGAGGGGGAGGAGGTAGACGGTAGGGGGGGTGGGAGAGAGACGGGGGAGATATAGGTGAAGGACGAGGGAGAACGGGTGATGAGAGAGAGGGGAGATACGGTAAGGAGGAGAGGGGAGATACGGTAGGGAGGAGAGAGAGGGAAAAGATACGTGAAGGGAGGGAAGGGGAGAAAGAGGAGGATGATAAGAATAAAGAGAAATAAAAAATTGGAAGGAGGAGAAGGGAATGGGTGAAGCAGAGGGGGGGAGTGTGGTTGCAACAACAAATTGTAAATAATAGCGGCGATATTAAAAAGAAAACGGGAAGTGAAACTCCGAGAGTTGGAGGGGGACGCGAGCACAGACAGACACGGAGGGAGGCGGAGAGACCCCGGGTCTCCAGTCTTGCGCCGATAAAAGTTCCACTCGTTGCCTCCGTTGCATCATTCGGGACTTGCATTCACTGGAAACTAGCTGAAGGAAGCGTAACCATTTGTCGTGGAGTGAAGAATTCGAGGAATTGTCGTGTGTGTGTGTATTCAATTCTCCAAGCCACTCGTGATTTCTGACCGTAACCTACAGCTCTCGACAGAGACAGAACACGGCACAATGAAGAGAAAAAAACACAAACACGGACGGAGAGGCGAATACCCACAAACTGACCCAACTACCCATAAACCTACTCAAGCACACAGCCGCCTACACACCCACCAGTATATCCACTCACCTATAAACGTCCACAACCTCCTGCCCACTTCTCCACCCACGTACCCATCAATATATCCACTCACCTACCAAAAGAATGTACCCACCCACCCTCCGAGGCAACTTACCCGCCAACTTACTCACACACCAAACGCCCCTACCCATCTACCACATACCTCGACACACGGGCTTTCACATAGACCCATAAAGACTCACATACTTCCTCAGACACCCAGACATATTTACTAGACATACAGAGAGACCCGGAGCTAAGCAGACTTACACAGACACCCACAGACTTACGCACAGACATATAGCTAGTTCGATTAACACAGACACCCACAAACTTACACAGAGACCCACAGACTTACACAGAGACCAATAGCTAGGTAGATTTACACAGAGACCCACAGACTTACACAGACACCCACAGACTTACACAAAGACCAATAGCTAGGTAGACTTACACAGAGACCCACACTCTTAAGCAGAGACCAATAGCTAGTTAGATTTACACAGAGACCCACAGGCTTGCACAGAGACCCATAGCTAGTTAGATTTACACAGAGACCCACAGACTTACACGGACACCCACAGACTTACACAAAGACTCATAGCTAGGTAGATTTACACAGAGACCCACAGACTTGCATACAGACCCATAGCTAGTTAGATTTACACAGACACCGACAGACTTACACAGAGACCCATAGCTAGGTAGCTTTAAACAGATACCCACAGACTTACGCAGAGACCCACAGACGTACACAGAGACCCACAGACTTACACAGAGACCCACAGATTTACAGAGACCCACAGAGACCCACAGACGTACACAGAGACCCACAGATTTACACAGAGACCCACAGACGTACACAGAGACCCACAGCCGTACACAGAGACCCACAGACGTACACAGAGACCCATATATAGTTAGATTTACACAGAGACTCACAGATTTACATAGAGACCCACAGACTTACACAGAGACCCACAGCCGTACACAGAGACCCACAGACGTACACAGAGACCCACATACTTACACAGAGACCCACAGACGTACACAGAGACCCACAGACTTACACAGAGACCCACAGAGACCCACAGACTTACACAAAGACCCACAGACGTACACAGAGACCCACAGACGTACACAGAGACCCACATACTTACACAGAGACCCACAGACGTACACAGAGACCCACAAACTTACACAGAGACCCACAGAGACCCACAGACTGACACAGAGACCCACAGACGTACACAGACACCTATATATTCTCTCACTGAGTGACGGGGGGAGGGGTGTTCAGCAAAGCTGGGCGCGGCAGCTATAAAGGCTCCCACCCAACTGCTGATAGTGGCAGGGTGCACTGTGGCCGCCTTAAACCCCAGGGTTCAACTCGGAACACGAGCAGATGGTGAGCATCTCTCCCCACCCCCTTCACCCTCACCACCCTAAACCATCTGGACCCCACACCACCTCTGCTCGGACCCAGTAGACCTGGGGGCAAGTGTAGTTAGAGAGTGCCGTACTTGTTAGTTTAGCTTTGGAGCACTCGGTATAAAGGTCATCGGGAGAGATAGCTCTGCGTGTCAGTACAGCATGTATGGGGTCTTGATGCATGTCCTTCTGTAAGCCTACCTGGATACGGGTCTCTGTGTACGTCGAGCTCGCAATGTACATCTATGAAATATTACACATATACATATGTACACGTGTGTGTGTATATGTATACACATTTGTATATATATATAAGTCTACGTCTGTGAGTCTCGATGCAAGTCTGAAGGGGTTCGAGACATCCTCCACCCCAACCATCCCCGCTGCTCCCACTACTATACAGCATGGTGGTGAGGTATGGTGATGATGGTGAGGTATGGTGATGGTGGTGAGGTATGATGAGGCAACCTCCCGCGACTTGGCACACGCATTCATCCAGTTCACCCAGCAGCAGATTGGTATTTCAATCCGATGACTGCTACACTGACCCCCCCCCCCAAAACGTCTTCAAACTAAACCCGAAGTCTCACATCTGACACCGTGACTTCGAAATGCGTTACCCCCCCCCCCCCTCCGGGGCCCGGGTCGGTCGCCCCAATGCGCCGTACCATAGGGACGGCGCTGCCCGTACATCTCTCTCTCTCTCTCTACTCGAAGTGTCATCACCATCACCAGCGTCATCGCCATCACCAGCGTCATCGCCAACATCCGCACGCATTCTGTTCGTGTGGCAGCCGTTGCCTCTGACCCAGCCACGTGGGTGCAGCTGCCCAGGGGTAGGTCGCTGTTCATCGTTTACCGTCCAACCCCGAATGTCAGCACTGACCCGTCTGAATTTATGGACGCGAAATGAAGATTTCCGTCGCGTTTTCGTTCGTTTGTTTGTGTTGATTGTTGTAGCCGAGATGATGTTTACACGCTGTGGTTTTTCGCATCCCCCCCCCCCTCTCCCGCGCCCTCTTCGTTGTGTACAAATATGCAGCGTGTATAAATTTCGATCTAAAGCTTTCGTGACTGCATGGATTCATATTCTCGGTTCTTTCGATAAAGTCACGTAGAAGGGAAATAATAAAATAATGAAAGGAAAACATAATAACTTATTTGTCTTATTGTGTTTTTTATTCTATTATTTCCCTTCTACGTGACTTTACCGAAAGAACCAAGAATATGCAGCGTGTATTTTCGTGATGATTTTAGATTTAATTTCACTGCACAGTGGCGTGTGGTTGAGTGGCGGGGAACGCTGGTTTAGATAGCTACCACACCTGGCACAACTGAGCTTCATTCCAGGCCATGGCTCACATCAGTGGCTGGGCTGTGTCTCAAACACGCAGCTGACCAGCGTGGCGAAGTATGGTCAAACAACCCACGTGACCAACGTGGCCTTCACCCAGCGAGTTTAATAATTGACATCTTCAACTGCGCAGATTTCACATTGCAGACGACGATCATCATTAGGTAATCACGCAATGCTTCCAGAATCATCAACTACCAATGGGACTTTCATCATGATGATCATCATCAACAATCGCCGTCGGTCACGTGGGGCCGCTAAAACGAGTACCGACAGGTAACGCCCATCGCGCCGCTTTGTGCAGGCACGTCACCCGTGCGTTATACCCCACGGATGTACCTGGCCCCGGCACTGGGAATGTCGAATGTCCGGAACCGTACACTCATGGGTGGGAAGGGGGTCGGGGAAATGTTTTACTTTTTGTCCCCCTTTTTAATGGAGACGACAAAGACAAAGGCACGCGCGATGTTTTTGTTCCACCCCCCCCTCTCTCTCTCTGTTAACACAAGAATGGCTGCGGTGCAAATAACAACGCTCCAGGTCTCGAGGTCTCGAGGTCGAGTCCTTTGCCAAATGTTTGCGCCCAACGTGGGGGCCACTTCGACGGGGTCACTCGCGGACTCGAAGTGACCCAAAAAAATATATCCTCCCCCCCCCACCTCCTCTCTCTCTCCTCTCTCCTTCTCTCTCTTCTCCTCTCTCCTTCGCACGTCATCACAGGCATTGTATAGTGCGGGGCAATTTAAGATTTTTTACGACCGCATCCGATTAATGATCTTCTTCTCTTCTTCCGTTAAGTCCGAACGTCCCCTCTGTTTTCCCTTTTTTTTGCTTTTATTTTATGTCAAACACTCTTTCCAACAACACCACGCGTCGAACGCGCGTTTACGCATCAACTCCGTCCATCCCGTCCCATCCATCCATTTGTCCGTCTGTTTCGTCCGTCCGTCCGTCCGTCCACAACGCAGCTGGGGCGGAGATGGGGAGTGTATCACGAGCAGTCTCGTACAGACGATCCTGATAAGTACGACACTGCGGTGAGAAGCTGTTCCGCCAGTCGGGGACTCACCCTTGAGCAATCCCGACACTTTGCGGCAGACAGAGCCGTCCCTGGGGTACGGCCGTTATCGGGGCGACCGCCCTGGGCCCCGAGCTCTGGGGGAGGGGGGGGGGAGCGCTTTGACGGTTTAGTTTGAAGTTGTCGGGGCGGGTGTGGGGGCCGCACCCCCCTATGGACGGGCCTAGCGTTAGACTCTGATGCAGAGGTCGCAACCGGGTACCCGATACCCGTACCCAACCCGATACCCTGGCTACCCGTACCTGGCCAAGTACGGGTACGGGTAGGCCGTGAGTCACTGGTGAGTAACCGTTTGTCACTCATTTCGGGTAGGGTACGGGTACAGGTAGGGAACGGGTACCCGTTTGCGACCCTGGTGCGGCCGAGTACGGGTACGGGTAAGGAATCAAAACCCGTTTGCGACCTCTGCTCTGGCGTGAGGTTGTGTTGCCAGCAGCAACTGATGCGAGAACATCACGAACGAGTCGCCTTCCACTCGGGTGTGAAGTTGTGTTCCGAGGCCCCGGGGGTGCGAACTCGGGACACCCACGTGTCCCGGCCACGTGGTCACCTCGCACGCTTCACTCTCTCTGCGTTGTGTGCGTCGAGTCACCTGATGCCACTCGCGCGCGCCGTGGACGTCATCTCAACGTCGAAAGTCAAAAGTCCAAGGGCCCTCCTAACAACTCGAAACGTCTGCGTCCTGCGGGGGCGGTGGGGGCGGGGTGGGGCTGGCGCTCACGCAAAGTGGGTCTGTTTCGCGGTGCCACTTGTGGCAATTCCACATTTCCCATGGCAGGGAGGCAGTCGAATCATCATATGGATATATACAACAACAAAAATTCGGCCGGAAAATGTGCCCGATCTCTGCAGATTTAGGAAGCTAGGCGGAGTTGAGCCTGGATAGTGCGTAGATGGGTGATCGGCACCACCACCACCGCCACCACCGCCACCACCGCCACCGCCACCACCGCCACCACCACCACCGCCACCACCGCCACCACCACCACTACCACCACCGCCACCACCGTGCCGCAACGAACGGGTTGCCACAAATTGCGTCGTTGTGAACAGTCGAAGGCAGTGGAGGAAACTTTAATTGCTCCTCTGTACCCGGCCACTCACCCACCTTCACCAACCCACGTGACCAGCGCGGCGAAGTTTGGTTCAAACAAACGCCTTGACCGACGCGGCGTAGGGAGGCCTTCATCCAGCAGTGGACTGACACACACACACAGAGCTGTACACGTGCTTCCCCATGTCTCGATTGGCGCTGAGAATCAATGACAAGAGACTTGGTGCTGCCTGTCAGCTGGCCGGTTAGCTCAGCTGGTTAGAGCGTGGTGCTAATAACGCCAAGGTCGCGGGTTCGATCCCCGTACGGGCCACGATCATTTATGTGTTTTTTTACATAATGCTACTTTACTTACACAGCGCGGTGAAGTATGACAAAACAACCCTTCCCAGGCCTGACACAGCGTGGGGAGGTGGGGGCGTTCATCCAACAGTGGATTGATACTCGGCTTTGCATTATAGATTAGTAATGGAAGTATTATTTGGGTTTTTTTAAAATAATAATCGTCATCGTAATGATGTCCTGTAAATTATTTTTTAAAAATTACCAGTAAAGCCTCGCTGAGTCGAGTATCACAATCCGAATATGTATTTATACTGGAGGAATCCGACGAACTATAAAACTCTTTTTCACAGATGTCCAATAGCAAAGTGCTGCTTCAATAAGGTCCTGCTGCGTTGCAATAGTTGCCCCATCCTTCCTTGACCAGTATTCTGGCTCCGTGTGGGAGCAAATCAGAGACCCCGGGATAGACGCACGAGGGATGAGACACTCAGAGGACTGCCATCTACAGGGGTCACTTCCCAGCCGCGCAACTACAACACCTGGCAAGCCCCAGTGGTGATGGTTGGTGGTAGTTACATATCCGAGTACGAACCAGGCACCTTACCCGCTTGGCTTGTGAGAACAAACGAGAGAGGACTTGCCCCGTGACCGCTGACCTCCGCTGAGGGTTTTAGGCTTGGAAGTAATTAATTGATGAATGTGGGAAATTAAAACCAATGCTCTCAAACTGTGTGTTTTTAATTGGCTTTTATTTGATTCGTTATTTATTGTAACCAATGCTGGCCGCGAGGTTTCCACTGACATTTTTTTAGACTGAGATCAGCGATAACGCCCGCTGTGATTTTGGTTTAAAATGGTAATTGTACGTGAACCAGAGAGAGAGAGGTGGTTAATTGAAGCGGGGGGGATCTAAGAGGTATCTCTGTTATATCCACTTCAGCGGGCCGTTCTGTGTTAACCAGTGACAGGGCACTTGAAGAGGAAATTAATCTAAGAGGTAGCTCTGTAATATCCACGTCCGCGGGCCGTTCTCAAACACAAAGGGGAGAGAACTCCTGGATGAACACTTGGCTTTGTCTCGCGAGACACGAATCGGTTACACAATCCAGAGAAAGAGAAACATCAAGGGGGGGGGGGAGTGGAAATAACCCAAAAAAATCAGAAACGCGTGGTATGCAACAGGTTTATTTCCCCTGCATTGAACCCAGACGCGTAATTGTAGTCCTTGCAGTCTGCAACCCTTTGTAAGAATAACTTGACATTCCGTACATGCTGCCTGCAATTACATTTGAAGATGCATTCATTAATTTAAAAAAAACTATAGTATGGTACAATCGGCAACTACCCATCCCATACAGAACCCTCTTCTCATCCCATACAGAACCCTCGTCTCATCCCATACAGAACCCTCATCCCATCCCATACAGAACACTCATCCCATCCCATACAGAACCCTCTTCTCATCCCATACAGAACCCTCATCCCATACAGAACCCTCATCCCATCCCATACAGAACCCTCTTCTCATCCCATACAGAACCCTCATCCCATACAGAACCCTCATCCCATCCCATACAGAACCCTCATCCCATACATAACCCTCATCCCATCCCATACAGAACCCTCATCCGATACAGAACCCTCATCCCATCCCATACAGAACCCTCGTCTCATCCCATACAGAACCCTCTCTCATCCCATACAGAACCCTCGTCCCATCCCATACAGAACCCTCATTCCATACAGAACCCTCATCCCATCCCATACAGAGCCCTCGCCTCATCCCATACAGAACCCTCGTCTCATCCCATACAGAACCCTCATCTCATCCCATACAGAACCCTCGTCTCATCCCATACAGAACCCTCATCCCATCCCATACAGAACCCTCATCCCATCCCATACAGAACCCTCGTCTCATCCCATACAGAACCCTCATCTCATCCCATACAGAACCCTCATCCCATCCCATACAGAACCCTCATCCCATCCCATACAGAACCCTCATCCCATCCTATACAGAACCCTCGTCTCATCCCATACAGAACCCTCATCCCATACAGAACCCTCGTCTCATCCCATACAGAACCCTTACCGGATGCAGGAGGTCTGAGACTCAGGATCCGTGAATTACATTTGTTTTAACCCCCGGCCTCCCCCACCCGCTGGAAGCTATCGGGATTGAGTTGAAGTGAATTCGAGGAGTCGCGTTCCCCGCATGAAACGAGCGATGTATTTCGCCACTCAGCACCCAGAGCTGGGTACCGCAGATTAAATATCGCGTTAATCATTGACTCCAAATGCCACAATCAAACTCATTCATATCCCCCCCCCCTCCTACCCCGCCCCTCACTCACTGCCTGAGCAAGATTCACGTGGCTGAGCCACAAGCAGCAGCAGCAACAACAGCAGCGAATTATGAGACGGAGATTAAACTCAGCACGTTTCATCCTCCCGCTAGCAGTGGCGGCTTTTGGCTGGCGAGCAAAGGCGACGGTGGTGGTGGTGGCGATGGTGGTGGCGGTGGTGGTGGAGGTGGTGGTGGTGGTGGCGATGGTGGTGGTGGTCACTGCGGTTGTCAAGCGAGTGTCGTGGTGCGGTGCGAAGTTAAAACATCGTCACTGGGGAGACAAAGGGGGTCTGCCGACGTTGCTGCCCCCCCCCCCTCGCGTGCCGTGCCGGCTTTCATAGCTGCTACTCGCTAGCAGCACTTGCCCCAAAAGTCTGTTGAGGCTGTAACGGAGGGGGGGGGGGAATTTTTGTCTTTTAAATAAAAAATAGAAAGTTGGAAGCAGGCAACGTTTCGGGCAGTGGCTTCCTCACGGTACATACAGAGGCCAGAGACGGTTAGAGTGGCCTCAGTTTGCTATTACCGGCCGTAAATTTTTCGTCTTTTTTCCGATATTTGAAATAAATAATGGGGACAGCCCTGGCAGAAAATCGATGATGATGATGATGATGTCGATGATGCCGTTTCTGTTCGTGGCCCGTGTTTCTGGTAGACGGGTCACCGACAGAAACGCGCAATGAAAAACTGAACAGTGCGGAAAGAAGGGTGGACATTTGCGCTGCGCTCGAGATGACATTGCAATCGGCAAAGAGGAACACGTGGATTAGAAGACAAACGGAGGGTGAATGACGTCATGACTCATCATGGACACAAGGAAGAGGTGGCCTGGACTCATCATGGACAGACAGAAGAGGTGGCCTGGACTGGACTCATCCAGGCCACTTGTTTCGTCCCTCAAGTCGGGGCGAGGCTGTGACGATGACACTCGTGAGCGCTTCCACCATCACCGTAGTTGCCAATCGACGTCGCCTGTGCCCCCCTGCCTCGCTGCCCTTCTCTCTCTCATCTCCCCTCGGCCTTCAGGGTGACGTGGATCCAGGAGGAGGAGGATCGACCACAACTCACGTCGCGTAACTCAAAACAGAGCGACCGCAGACACAGCAGCGGCTGGCTCTCCACTAAATATTTATATCGCAACAGTCGAGGAATTCACCAAGCAAGGTTTTGGAAGGAGAGTAGGGGGGGAGGGGAGGAGTGGATGGCGAGGTAGGCGATGGAGGTGGGGGCCGGTGGGGGGGGGGGACCTTGGGGGCGGGTGGGAGGGGGGTGAAGGGGTGATGACATTAACTCGGTCGCAGCAAGGACAGCACATGGTGACATGGGTCAGAGACAACTGATAGGAGAAGTGGGTCTGGACAGGACACATCACGATACAGCAAATGTACGGAGCGCTGGGACAACGTTGGTTAGAACGACGTGGCAACCCACAATGCACCAGACTTCTCATCTACCCACCCCTCTCATCTACCCACCCCTCTCATCTACTCACCCCTCTCAACTACCCACTCCTCTCATCTACCTACCCACCCCTCTCATCTACTCACCCCTCTCAACTACCCACCCCTCTCATCTACCCACCCCCTCAACTACCCACCCCTCTCAACTACCCACCCCTCTCAACTACCCACCCCTCTCATCTACCCACCCCTCTCAACTACCCACCCCCCTCAACTACCCACCCCTCTCAACTACCCACCCCTCTCATCTACCCACCCCCCTCATCTACCCACCCCTCTCAACTACCCACCCCTCTCAACTACCCACCCCTCTCAACTACCCACCTCTCTCACCTACCCACCCCTCTCAACTACCCACCCCTCTCAACTACCCACTCCTCTCATCTCCCCACCCCTCGCATGTTATTGCTAATTGTTCTTGTGCACGACTGCCAACGCAGCAGTAGCAGCAGCATCACCGAGTAATATGTTTATAGAGTGGGTTGGGACGGGGGTTTTTTTGTTGTTGAGAAATGTTCTCGTGGTTTGTATTTTGTTTGCATAACTCGGGCACACACACACAGAGAAGTTGTCCCGGCGTTCATTTCAAGCCCGCGAGCTCCGATCTACGCGAATTCACTCGAAGTCGTTGACACAAACAACGTGGAGCCTTGTGGCGTCCCCCCCCCGCCTCGGCCAGGAGTGCGGGTGGTGGTGCTGTGTGGGTAGCTGAGTGCAGTGGGTGAACGGGAGGGGTGGGTAGATGAGTTTGTCCTGTGGTTGGACTCCTTTACTTCCGAACGAGTTAAGTTCCAGAGGTCTTCTTCTTGGTTCTTTCGGTAAAGTCACGTAGAATGGAAATAATAAAATAATAAAAATAGACCTGTTCTTCACCTGAGGACGGCTGCTTGCGTTGTGGCCGAAACGTCGTGAGAACTATTTTATTATGTTTTATTTGTATTATTTTATTATTTCCCTTCTACGTGACTTTACCGAAATAACCAAGAAGATGTATTTTATTATGTTTTATTTTTATTATTTCCATTCTACGTGACTTTACCGAAAGAACCAAGAAGATGAATCCCTGCAGTCACGAAAGCTTTAAATCGAAATTCCAGAGGTCTGTTCATAAGTCGATCTTCAGTCCAACTTTACTCCTGTACGATTCCAAACATGTTGTACGACATGTTCACTAAATATGGGAATGGCTTTAAAAGTTGTATAATCTCTTGCAGACGTAAATGCAACTGATTCTTCACGTTCTGCAGATGTAGATACCACCAACAACTTACGACTCTCGAGGGTCCGAACATGCAACTGGACATACGGCCAGGCTTGTTCGTATCTCTGAAAGTTCGCAAGTCGAATTTGTGTAAGCAAAGGAGCCCCCTGTACATGCATCGTGGAAGTTATGCAACACACCTGGAAATCCCGTCTCCCAGTAAATCCTAATTCCTAAAAATCCGATTTTTGGTGGTTTGCTACAGATCCTAAACTCATCCAATATAAGTTGACACTTATATTTCAAACTTAAAAAATATATATACGTGTGTAATAATAGCTGGCGAAATCTTGTCGAGCTGGCGAAATCGTATCTTTACTGCTCTGACACACACGCCCCACTCTCGCCTCGTTTTTTATCTATCAAAGCATCTGATCTTGGCTTGTGTTTAACTTTGACTCGCGGTTGACGGGACGAGACGGGCGAGAGAGTTGAATGCAACCAAGAAGAGTTGTTGCCCCCCAAGCGACGTGGCTTAATGTTTTAATTCCAGGCGAAGTGCGTTTTGTTCGAGCAATCATCTGCGCCCTCGTGCCAAGTTTTAATCATTATGATGATAATGCTACGGGCAGCGGGGGGGGGTATTGGGTGTGCGATTTGTCACGCTGTGATTGATTATTGAGCAATCAGAAACGAGTCCGATCTCTCAGCCAATGCGAACAAAGAGCCAGGGGCAGAGATGTCGTCTCACGAGAACAAGAGACAAAAATTAACCCGTAAAAACAAAGTTTTTCACTCTAAATCCTTTATATGCGTGGCGGCTAGAGTCCTCTCGTCCTCTGGCTTGAGATGGCTGCCACCTATGGGTCAGATGATTGTCTGCCAGCATTAAGCAATTGGTAATTATATATAAATACATTTTTCATAAAAAGTGTCAAATTTTGAACAAAATTCACCACCACCACCATCACCACCATCACCACCACCATCACCACCATCACCACCACCATCACCACCATCACTACCACCATCATCATCATCATCTACCAGTGGTGCTTTCAGAATATTAACATCAATGGTCACCTTTTTTTCTCGCGTTCATTTTGAAAAAACGACAATGATCGTCATTATCCACCACCACCATCATCATCATCCATTTCTCTTTCCTATAAATAACGACACTGATCATCATCATCCATTTCCCTTTCCTATAAATAACAACAATGATTATCATTATCCACTATCATTATTTTCCACCATCACCACCATCATCATTATCCACAACCACCACGACCACCATCATCTTTCCGATTGCTGCCCGCAGACTCCCTGGGCAGGCGCTGTGCGAGCTACGCCCTTCACGACGTCTCCCCCCGCCCCGCCACCGCTTGCAAACCTCTCGCTCAGACAATTTCGCAATGAAAGCAAAAAAAAATTAACCCATTTGCTTTTTTGGGAGTTTCTACGGGAGATTAGATTCCACTCAACGCGAGTGTCTGGTCACTGCACGCCAGAGTGAGCGTGTCAGTGTGTGTGTGTGTTAGTGTGTGTGTGTCAGTGTGTGTGTGTCAGTGTACCAGTGTGTGTGTGTCAGTGTGTGTGTCAGGGTACCAGTGTGTGTGTCAGTGTGTGTGTGTGTCAGTGTGTCAGTGTGTGTGTGTCAGTGTGTGTGTCAGCGGTAGTGTAGCGGTCAGCGCGCTGCGCTACGAACCTGGTCACCCGGGTTCGATTCCCGCTCACGGCCAACACCAGTGGTGACGATTATCTGAACCGGTCCTGGGCCTCCCCTAGGTCGACTCAGCCTTAAATGAGTACCGGGTGCGGTGTGTAAACATCGCCACTGGGGAGACAAAGGCGGCCAGGCGTGGTGCTGGCCACCCACCCCCTCGTGTGCCGTGCCGGCCTTCATTGGTGCTCGCTAACAGCACTTGCCCCTACAGTCTGTTAAGGCTATACGGGGGATCTTTGTCTTGTCAGTGTGTGTGTGTCAGTGTGTGTATCAGGGAGCGGTGGTGTAGCGGTTAGCGCGCTGCGCTACGAACCTGGTCACCCGGGTTCGATTCCCGCTCACGGCTAACACCAGTGGTGACGATTATCTGAACTGGTCCTGGGCCTGCCCTAGGTCAACTCAGCCTCAAACGTGTACCTCTTGCGATGTGTAAACATCGCCACTGGGAAGACAAAGGCGGCCGGGCGTGGTGCTGGCCACCCACCCCCTCGTGTGCCGTGCCGGCCTTCATAGGTGCTCGCTAACAGCACTTGCCCCTACAGTCTGTTAAGGCTGTACGGGGGATCTTTGTCTTTGGTGCGAACAACTTAAAGCACACACACACGATCATGCTTTTTAAATCCTTTATATTAAGTTCGCTTGCGCGCTTGCGTGCTTGCATGCTTGCTTGCTTACGACCGTGCAAATCTTTCGGTCGTTTTTTAACCCACTTCCCGTGATCCAATCAAGCTGACATTTTGCACACAGACTCGTTGTGCGAGACAATTAATGTTCGTGAAATTTTTTTCCAAAATTTTACACTGTTTAGGGAAAACAAATTAAATATTTAATTACCAATTGCTTAATACTGGCAGACAATCATCTGACCCATAGGTGGCAGCCATCTCAAGCCAGAGGACGAGAGGACTCTAGCCGCCATGCATATAAAGGATTTATAGTGAAAAACTTTGTTTTTACGGGTTATACTTATTATTATTTTTTATCGCATCGGGGCCGAGCTCACGGTTTGTTTTCTGCACGCCTGAGCTCCGTCTACGATGCTCAAGTTGCCTCTCGCGATGCCTATCGCGCGTTATCTCGCGGCTCATATTGAGCGTTACTGACACCCTCGCACCTGACACACACACACAGATAAAGATCGCCCGTATAGCCTCTAACAGACTGCTAGGGCAAGTGCTGATAGTAGGGCACCGACAAAGGCCGGCACGGCACACGAGGGGGCGGGGGTGGCCAGCACCACGCCCGGCCGCCTTTGTCTCCCGAGTGGCGATGCTTACACATCGCAACAGGTACACGTTTTGAGGCTGAGTTGACCTAGGTGAGAGCCCATAACCACCCACTTACACGCACGCGCGTGCACTCACCTGCCGACTCACTAACTGCCAGGGAGGAGTTTACAATAGTAGTTATGTGAGTCTGGGCTGTGGCGATATCAAGGATATAAATCATTGTATTATTTCCGTCTTTTGCTGCAAATAGTATTTTGATTGTCCTGTCGGCGTCACGTCACGAGACAACGGAGAGACACTGGGGGAACTTTCACAGCGTGCATTGCCACCGCCACCACCACCACCGTGTTACAGAACGACCCGCGGAAACCGACACTACAGAACTACTTCTGAGATCCCTTCCCATATAGTGACCTCTTTGCATTCACGCATTGAGGGGCTGATCGCTGCGCATTCTCCCCACATGCCCTGCCGGAGAGAAGAAGTGAACGACGCCTGTCAGTCAAACCGATTTTTTTTCAGTCCTCAGAGCTGGAATTCCTCCCCCCCCCAAAAAAAAAAAACGAGTGAAAAACAAACTCGTGTTTGATGGCGGATGACAGTCATTGGGTGGCCGGCTGAGGCCGTCAAACTCGCTGGGCTTGAGAATTCTGGTCTCATTATCACAGCGTAGGCTGTGTCAGCCGACGGATCTCCGAATGTAAGTCTGCCGTCTCGAGTCTTCTCTGGAATCTCCATGAGAGTTCGCCGTTCCATCTGAGAGTCTGTGGGTCACCATTGGAACCTCATTTGCCAGTAACAAATATAATAATAAATTTTTTTTACCCTTCTATCTGGCAACAAAACTGACATTTTTTTACAAGGAGTCATGTTTGCATAGACCACAATACCTGCAGTCATAATGCAAACAAAAACATAACTCTGATAATGTGCACTGTCTTTGAAGTTGTGAGACTAGGCTCTAAGGAAAGCTGTCTCGGGTGTGGAGCAATCAACTTCAAGGACAGTGCATACATTATCAGAGTTATTTTTTTGTTTGCATTATGACTGCAGGTATTGTGGTCTATGCAAACATGACTCCTTGTAAAAAAAGGTGTCAGTTTTGTTGCCAGATAGAAGGGTAAAAAAAACAATTACCAATTATCAGTCTGTGGGTCGTTATGACAATCAGCAGTGACTCGGCTGTGACCCATCAACTCACTGCACTCGGGGTGACCCAAGTCAAAGCACGAACTTGGATTAGAACCCCTGTGACCTGAGCGGTGGTGGCTAAGCTCCCTGACCCTCTGAGCCACGGGGCCGCCTCACGTGACAGTCGTTTCATCGGTGACTAGGGCTGAGACAACGACCTCTCTTACTATTGAGAAACTAAAACTTAAAAAAAAAACGAAACCTAATCTACTTGTTTTATTTTACTAGGTAAGGCTCACTGAGCTATGTCCCTCTTTTTCAGAAGCGACCTGTTTATCACAAATGATAGCTCAACTAAAGTGGCTCAGCATCGTGTGGAAACTGATAGCGGTCAAGTATTTTGATTTAAAGCTTTCGTGACTGCAGGGATTCATATTCTTGGTTCTTTCGGTAAAGTCACGTAGAAGGGAAATAATTAAAGACAGATGTCTTTCCGACAGCCCTGTTCTTCACCTGAGGACGGCTGCTTGCGTTGTGGCCGAAACGTCGTCAGAATTTTATTTTATTATATTCTGATTTAAAGCTTTCGTGACTGCAGGGATTCATATTCTTGGTTCTTTTCTGTAAAGTCACGTTGAAGGGAAACATTACATTTATAAAAAATAAAACAATAAAATTATCACGACGTTTCGACTGAAACACAAGCAATCATCATCAGGTGTGAAATCCACAGCAATAAATTTGAAAAAAGTGGCGGTTTTTTCTTATCGTCAAATACAAAATGCGGAGGGAAAAACCCCAAAGGTCTCGGAGAAAAATCAACGCGGGGAGAGCGAACATGCAAATTCCAAATATACAGCAGCAGGCGTCAGGGTCGAGATCGGGGTCGAACCCACGACCATCCTGCATACCAGGCGAGGTAGTTCACATCTCGCCACCCAGTTCAATCACGGGTGGTGCTGAGGTCATCGCCGTGCGAGCCACCCACCCGGTCTCCTCATGTGAGAGTTGTTTAGTTGGCACGGGGCAGGTGGCAATTTTTGGATGACGAAACACTGCAAGGCAGCAGGAGAACAAGGGATGTCAGATCAGTTCCTCCTGTCTCTCTCTGTGTGTGTGTGTTTATCTAGCTTCAGGACCTTTGTACCACATATGAGCATGTGCGACATGGTGTGTGGTGCAATTGTTTGATTGTGTGTGAGTGTGTATGTGTTTTAGAAAGTTTTCTGTGCGTGTGGTATATTTGTGTTTGAGAAGGTTTCTCGGTGTGCGCGTGTCTGTGTGCGCGCGCGCGTGTGTGTGTGTGTAAAAAAATACATTTGTTTTAGACAGACTGCCTGCGTGTGTGTATGTGTATGCAAGCATATCTGCAGGCATGTGTGTGTGTGAGTGTCTGTGTGTGTGTGAGTGTCTGTGTGTGTGTGTGAGTGTCTCGTGTGTGTGTGAGTGTCTGTGTGTGTGTCTGTGTGTGTGAGTGTCTGTGTGTGTGGGGAGCGGTAGTGTAGCGGTTAGCGCTTCGCTGCCCTACGAACCCGGCGAACCGAGTTCGATTCCTGCTCACGGCCAACACCAGTAGTGACGATTATCTGAACCGGTCCTGGGCCTCCCCTAGGTCGACTCAGCCTCAAATCAGTACCTGGTGCGGTGTGTAGTAAACATCGCCACTGGGGAGAAAAAGGCGGCCGGGCGTGGTGCTGGCCACCGTCCTCCTCGTGCGCCTTCACGGGTGCTCGCTAACAGCACTTGCACCAAAAGTCTATTGAGGCTACACGGGGGATCTTTGTCTTTTGTGTGTACGTCTGGGTGCTAATGCCCGCGTGCTACGTGCGTGTGTGTGTCAGCGCGTGCGCACGTTAGCGGTGAGGTCAGCGGGCACAGTGGCTGGGAAGGTGCGCCGCCAACTCGGCGACCAAAGTTCGACCCCCTGCTCACGGCTAACATCAGTGGCGAGTGGCATCAGCAACCGTCGTGGGCCTTCAATAGGTCGGCTCAACCCGAAATGAGTGCCTGGTGCAGGAGTGTAAACGCTCGCACTGGGGGAAACAAAGGCGACAAGGCACAGCGCACACCCCATACCGGCCTTAATAGATACTCGTTAACTGCACTTGCCCCCCGACAGCCTGTAAGGCTACACGGAGGGGCTTTATCTCTTGTATATATGCGCTAGGACACCACGCTATGAAAGAAAACGACCACCCACATTCAGTTCCTCTCCAAGGACGACGACACCGGTGGCAATCGGTAACCTCACCATGGCCTTGGGGTGGGGGGGGGAGAAGGGGCCACCTCTAGATCCACTCAGCCTAAAACGAGTTGCGGGACCGCACGGGGAGGCAAATCGAATGCTTGATGAGTTGTCGTAGTTGTTGTTAAATCAAACACAAACACGGAATTGTCACGAATGAGGGGGGGGGGGTCCGTATAAAATATTGTAAAAAAATAATTGTAAAAATAATTGTCAAAAAAAAAGTACTTTTTTGTGAGATTGTATCGAGAGACAATAAAAATACTACTACTACTGCTGCTGCTGCTATGGGGGGGGGGGGGAGAGTTAACGTGGCAGTTGCACAGAGATCGCTGCCTTCACTGCCCCATCCACTGAGCCGTGCCCAACCGCCGCCGCCGCCGTGGGCGATGTTTACGATGCTCACGGCTGAACTCGGACACAAAGACAAAGATCCCACACACCCCACCCCACCACCGTATAGCCTTAACGTACTTTTGGGGCAAGTGCTGTCAGCGAGCAGCGCTAATGAAGGCTGCAACGGCACACGAGGGGGTGGGTGGCCAGCAACCTCCACCACACGCGCCCGTCTGCCTTTGTCTCCCCTAGTGACGATGCTTACACATCGAAACCAGGTACTTGTTTTTTTTTCAAGGCCCAGTCGACCTAGGCGAGGCCCAGGACCGGTGACTTCTCGAGTTGGGAAGTGGAGGGGGGGGGGTCGCTTTGTTCCCCGCGTTAGGAATCGCGGGTGCATATAAATCACTCATAAATGTTTATTCTTCATTGTAAACTATTGAAAATAAATTCATGAAGGTATCCAGTTTGTGGTGGGAGTGGGGGGGGGGGCATTAATCGCAGTGCCCCCACCCCCAAACCTCGCCCATGGTGGCCGTGAGCTGGAATCGAACTCGGGTGGCCGCCTTTTAGTTCGTTGTCCCCCCCCCCCCCACCCCTGGCACCTCCGATTAACACGGTTGGCTAGGTACGGTGCGAAAGAAGTTCAACATAACCACCCCCCCACATCACCCCCCCTATCTCTCTCTCTCTGTTGAAGACACCACTCACCCCATCTCACTCTCTTCTGTCTGTTAAAGCCACCACTCACCCCATCTCACTCTCTTCTCTCTGTTGAAGCCACCACTCACCCCAGCTCACTCTCTCTCTCTCTCTGTTGAAGCCACCACTCACCCCATCTCACTCTCTTCTCTCTGTTGAAGCCACCACTCACCCCATCTCACTCTCTTCTCTCTGTCGAAGCCACCACTCACCCCATCTCACTCTCTTCTCTCTGTTGAAGCCACCACTCACCCCATCTCACTCTCTCTCTCTGTTGAAGCCACCACTCACCCCATCTCACTCTCTCTCTCTGTTGAAGCCACCACTCACCCCATCTCACTCTCTCTCTCTGTTGAAGCCACCACTCACCCCATCTCACTCTCTCTCTCTGTTGAAGCCACCACTCACCCCATCTCACTCTCTCTCTCTCTGTTGAAGCCACCACTCACCCCATCTCACTCTCCTCTCTCTGTTGAAGCCACCACTCACCCCATCTCACTCTCCTCTGTCTGTTGAAGCCACCACTCACCCCATCTCACACTCTCCTCTCTGTTGAAGCCACCACTCACCCCATCTCACTCTCTTCTCTCTGTCGAAGCCACCACTCACCCCATCTCACTCTCTTCTCTCTGTTGAAGCCACCACTCACCCCATCTCACACTCTCCTCTCTGTCGAAGCCACCACTCACCCCATCTCACTCTCTTCTCTCTGTTGAAGCCACCACTCACCCCATCTCACTCTCTTCTCTCTGTTGAAGCCACCACTCACCCCATCTCACTCTCTTCTCTCTGTCGAAGCCACCACTCACCCCATCTCACTCTCTTGTCTCTGTTGAAGCCACCACTCACCCCATCTCACTCTCCTGTCTCTGTCGAAGCCACCACTCACCCCATCTCACTCTCTTCTCTCTGTCGAAGCCACCACTCACCCCATCTCACTCTCCTGTCTCTGTCGAAGCCACCACTCACCCCATCTCACTCTCCTGTCTCTGTTGAAGCCACCACTCACCCCATCTCACTCTATCTCTCTGTTGAAGCCACCACTCACCCCATCTCACTCTCTTCTCTCTGTCGAAGCCACCACTCACCCCATCTCACTCTATCTCTCTGTCGAAGCCACCACTCACCCCATCTCACTCTCTTCTCTCTGTCGAAGCCACCACTCACCCCATCTCACTCCCTTCTCTCTGTTGAAGCCACCACTCACCCCATCTCACTCCCTTCTCTCTGTTGAAGCCACCACTCACCCCATCTCACTCTCTTCTCTCTGTCGAAGCCACCACTCACCCCATCTCACTCCCTTCTCTTTGTTGAAGCCACCACTCACCCCATCTCACTCTCCTCTCTCTGTTGAAGACACCACTCACCCCATCTCACTCTATCTCTCTGTTGAAGCCACCACTCACCCCATCTCACTCTCCTCTCTCTGTTGAAGACACCACTCACCCCATCTCACTCCCTTCTCTCTGTTGAAGCCACCACTCACCCCATCTCACTCTCTCCTCTCTGTTGAAGACACCACTAACCCCATCTCACTCTCTTTCTGTTGAAGCCACCACTCACCCCATCTCACTCTCCTCTCTCTGTTGAAGACACCACTCACCCCATCTCACTCTCTCTCTCTGTTGAAGCCACCACTCTCACACCCATCTCACTCTCTCTCTCTGTTGAAGCCACCACTCACCCCATCTCACTCTCTCTCTCTGTTGAAGCCACCACTCACCCCATCTCACTCTCCTCTCTCTGTTGAAGCCACCACTCACCCCATCTCACTCTCTTCTCTCTGTTGAAGACACCACTCACCCCATCTCACTCTCTCCTCTCTGTTGAAGCCACCACTCACCCCATCTCACTCTCCTCTCTCTGTTGAAGCCACCACTCACCCCATCTCACTCTCTCTCTCTGTTGAAGCCACCACTCACCCCATCTCACTCTCTCTCTCTGTTGAAGCCACCACTCACCCCATCTCACTCTCCTCTCTCTGTTGAAGCCACCACTCACCCAACTCGCTCGCCTCTCTCTGTTGAAGACACCACTCACCCCATCTCACTCTCCTCTCTCTGTTGAAGACACCACTCACCCCATCTCACTCTCCTCTATCTGTTGAAGACACCACTCACCCCATCTCACTCCCTTCTCTCTGTTGAAGCCACCACTCACCCCATCTCACTCTCTTTCTGTTGAAGACACCACTCACCCCATCTCACTCTCCTCTCTCTGTTGAAGCCACCACTCACCCCATCTCACTCTCTTCTCTCTGTCGAAGCCACCACTCACCCCATCTCACTCCCTTCTCTCTGTTGAAGCCACCACTCACCCCATCTCACTCTCTCCTCTCTGTTGAAGACACCACTCACCCCATCTCACTCTCTCCTCTCTGTTGAAGCCACCACTCACCCCATCTCACTCTCTCCTCTCTGTTGAAGCCACCACTAACCCCATCTCACTCTCTTTCTGTTGAAGCCACCACTCACCCCATCTCACTCTATCTCTCTGTTGAAGCCACCACTCACCCCATCTCACTCTCTCCTCTCTGTTGAAGACACCACTAACCCCATCTCACTCTCTTCTCTCTGTTGAAGCCACCACTCACCCCATCTCACTCTCTTCTCTCTGTTGAAGCCACCACTCACCCCATCTCACTCTCTTCTCTCTGTTGAAGCCACCACTCACCCCATCTCACTCTCTTCTTTCTGTTGAAGCCACCACTCACCCCATCTCACTCTCCTCTCTCTGTTGAAGACACCACTCACCCCATCTCACTCTCCTCTCTCTGTTGAAGCCACCACTCACCCCATCTCACTCTCCTCTCTCTGTTGAAGCCACCACTCACCCCATCTCACTCTCCTCTCTCTGTTGAAGCCACCACTAACCCCATCTCACTCTCTTTCTGTTGAAGACACCACTCACCCCATCTCACTCTCTCTCTCTGTTGAAGCCACCACTCACCCCATCTCACTCTCTCTCTCTGTTGAAGCCACCACTCACCCCATCTCACTCTCTTCTCTCTGTTGAAGCCACCACTCACCCCATCTCACTCCCTTCTCTCTGTTGAAGCCACCACTCACCCCATCTCACTCTCTTCTCTCTGTTGAAGCCACCACTCACCCCATCTCACTCTCCTCTCTCTGTTGAAGCCACCACTCACCCCATCTCACTCTCCTCTCTCTGTTGAAGCCACCACTCACCCCATCTCACTCTCTTGTCTCTGTTGAAGCCACCACTCACCCCATCTCACTCTCCTGTCTCTGTCGAAGCCACCACTCACCCCATCTCACTCTATCTCTCTGTCGAAGCCACCACTCACCCCATCTCACTCTCTTCTCTCTGTCGAAGCCACCACTCACCCCATCTCACTCTCCTCTCTCTGTTGAAGACACCACTCACCCCATCTCACTCTCTCTCTCTGTTGAAGCCACCACTCACCCCATCTCACTCTCCTCTCTCTGTTGAAGCCACCACTCACCCCATCTCACTCTCCTCTTTCTGTTGAAGACACCACTCACCCCATCTCACTCTCCTCTCTCTGTTGAAGCCACCACTCACCCCATCTCACTCTCCTCTTTCTGTTGAAGACACCACTCACCCCATCTCACTCTCTCTCTCTGTTGAAGCCACCACTCACCCCATCTCACTCTCTTTCTGTTGAAGCCACCACTCACCCCATCTCACTCTCTTTCTGTTGAAGACACCACTCACCCCATCTCACTCTCCTCTCTCTGTTGAAGACACCACTCACCCCATCTCACTCTCTCTCTCTGTTGAAGACACCACTCACCCCATCTCACTCTCTCTCTCTCTGTTGAAGCCACCACTCACCCCATCTCACTCTCCTCTTTCTGTTGAAGCCACCACTCACCCCATCTCACTCTCTTCTCTCTGTCGAAGCCACCACTCACCCCATCTCACTCTCCTCTCTCTGTTGAAGCCACCACTCACCCCATCTCACTCTCTCCTCTCTGTCGAAGCCACCACTCACCCCATCTCACTCCCTTCTCTCTGTCGAAGCCACCACTCACCCCATCTCACTCCCTTCTCTCTGTTGAAGCCACCACTCACCCCATCTCACTCCCTTCTCTCTGTTGAAGCCACCACTCACCCCATCTCACTCTATCTCTCTGTTGAAGACACCACTCACCCCATCTCACTCTCCTGTCTCTGTTGAAGCCACCACTCACCCCATCTCACTCTATCTCTCTGTTGAAGCCACCACTCACCCCATCTCACTCTCTTCTCTCTGTCGAAGCCACCACTCACCCCATCTCACTCTATCTCTCTGTTGAAGCCACCACTCACCCCATCTCACTCTCCTCTCTCTGTTGAAGCCACCACTCACCCCATCTCACTCTCTTCTCTCTGTTGAAGACACCACTCACCCCATCTCACTCTCTTCTCTCTGTTGAAGCCACCACTCACCCCATCTCACTCTCCTCTCTCTGTTGAAGCCACCACTCACCCCATCTCACTCTCTTCTCTCTGTTGAAGCCACCACTCACCCCATCTCACTCTCCTGTCTCTGTTGAAGACACCACTCACCCCATCTCACTCTCTTCTCTCTGTCGAAGCCACCACTCACCCCATCTCACTCTATCTCTCTGTTGAAGCCACCACTCACCCCATCTCACTCTCCTCTCTCTGTTGAAGACACCACTCACCCCATCTCACTCTCCTGTCTCTGTTGAAGCCACCACTCACCCCATCTCACTCTATCTCTCTGTTGAAGCCACCACTCACCCCATCTCACTCTCTTCTCTCTGTCGAAGCCACCACTCACCCCATCTCACTCTATCTCTCTGTTGAAGCCACCACTCACCCCATCTCACTCTCCTCTCTCTGTTGAAGCCACCACTCACCCCATCTCACTCTCTTCTCTCTGTTGAAGACACCACTCACCCCATCTCACTCTCTTCTCTCTGTTGAAGCCACCACTCACCCCATCTCACTCTCCTCTCTCTGTTGAAGCCACCACTCACCCCATCTCACTCTCTTTCTGTTGAAGCCACCACTCACCCCATCTCACTCTCCTCTCTCTGTTGAAGCCACCACTCACCCCATCTCACTCTCCTCTCTCTGTTGAAGCCACCACTCACCCCATCTCACTCTCCTCTCTCTGTTGAAGACACCACTAACCCCATCTCACTCTCTTTCTGTTGAAGCCACCACTCACCCCATCTCACTCTCCTCTCTCTGTTGAAGCCACCACTCACCCCATCTCACTCTCTTCTCTCTGTTGAAGACACCACTAACCCCATCTCACTCTCTTTCTGTTGAAGCCACCACTCACCCAAACTCACTCTCCTCTCTCTGTTGAAGACACCACTCACCCCATCTCACTCTCCTCTCTCTGTTGAAGCCACCACTCACCCCATCTCACTCTCTTCTCTCTGTTGAAGCCACCACTCACCCCATCTCACTCTATTTCTGTTGAAGCCACCACTCACCCCATCTCACTCTCTTTCTGTTGAAGCCACCACTCACCCCATCTCACTCTCCTCTCTCTGTTGAAGCCACCACTCACCCCATCTCACTCTCTCTCTCTGTTGAAGCCACCACTCACCCCATCTCACTCTCCTGTCTCTGTTGAAGCCACCACTCACCCCATCTCACTCTATCTCTCTGTTGAAGCCACCACTCACCCCATCTCACACTATCTCTCTGTCGAAGCCACCACTCACCCATCTCACTCTCCTCTCTCTGTTGAAGCCACCACTCACCCCATCTCACTCTCTTCCTCTCTGTTGAAGCCACCACTCACCCCATCTCACTCTCTCTCTCTGTTGAAGCCACCACTCACCCCATCTCACTCTCTTTCTGTTGAAGCCACCACTCACCCCATCTCACTCCCTTCTCTCTGTTGAAGCCACCACTCACCCCATCTCACTCTCCTCTTTCTGTTGAAGCCACCACTCACCCCATCTCACTCTCTCTCTCTGTTGAAGCCACCACTCACCCCATCTCACTCTCCTCTCTCTGTTGAAGACACCACTCACCCCATCTCACTCCCTTCTCTCTGTTGAAGCCACCACTCACCCCATCTCACTCTCCTCTCTCTGTTGAAGACACCACTCACCCCATCTCACTCTCCTCTCTCTGTTGAAGCCACCACTCACCCCATCTCACTCTCTTCTCTCTGTCGAAGCCACCACTCACCCCATCTCACTCCCTTCTCTCTGTTGAAGCCACCACTCACCCCATCTCACTCCCTTCTCTCTGTTGAAGCCACCACTCACCCCATCTCACTCTCCTCTCTCTGTCGAAGCCACCACTCACCCCATCTCACTCTCCTCTCTCTGTCGAAGCCACCACTCACCCCATCTCACTCTCTTCTCTCTGTTGAAGCCACCACTCACCCCATCTCACTCTCCTCTCTCTGTCGAAGACACCACTCACCCCATCTCACTCTCCTCTCTCTGTTGAAGCCACCACTCACCCCATCTCACTCTCTTCTCTCTGTTGAAGCCACCACTCACCCCATCTCACTCTCCTCTCTCTGTCGAAGCCACCACTCACCCCATCTCACTCTATCTCTCTGTTGAAGCCACCACTCACCCAAACTCGCTCGCCTCTCCGTCCACCAGTCTTCTTCTCACCCTCCCCATGCCCCCACAGCAACCTTGACCACGAGGCGCTTTATTAATATTTTTAAAAACTGCGTCTTAATTAGGCTGCTCGCGGCACACCGAGTTAATCGTTGACTTGCGCGTTCAGCGGCGGGGGGCGAGGGGCGGTGAGCCGAATAAGTTATTAAATAAATATTCAAAGCGCCGAAATAAAGCCCTCATTATTCATGCACGACTAGCTCGCACTTTAATATCAACGACAAAGATCCCCCGTTATGGCCTTGACATACTACTGGGGGGGTAGTACTGCTGAGCGAGCGGCTATGAATAACCTACATAGACGCTTAATTAATTTGGGAGATGTTTATTTTTATTTTTAAATGAGCAATTAATGAGTTACTTTGAATACATTCCACGCTCAGTCCCTCGTGCTCCAGCCTGAATAAGTGCAGGGACTTTCAAAAGTTTGTTTTATTGCTGTCTCTCTAGAGATGTTAACTACCTTGTCTGGTATACAGGAGGTCGTGGGTTCGATCCCGACCCTGACGATGCCTGCTGCTGCTGTATATTTGGAGTCTGTGTCTCTCTCTGTCTCTCTAGAGATGTTAACTACCTCGCCTGGTATATAGGAGGTCGTGGGTTCGATCCCGACCCTGACGATGCCTGCTGCTGCTGTATATTTGGAGTCTGTGTCTCTCTCTGTCTCTCTAGAGATGTTAACTACCTCGCCTGGTATACAGGAGGTCGTGGGTTCGATCCCGACCCTGACGCCTGCTGGAGTTTATGGTGTCTCTCTCTCTCCCCGTGGATTTTTCTCCGGGTCCTCCGGTTTCTTTTTTCCCTCCACGTTTGGAATCAACGTCACGCGTTTGGAGTATTCGGCTGCTATACATGTCTACGTGATGATAAGCCACTTCGTTGAGCTCTCATTTGCGGCCAGGTCGCTTCTGAAAAAAAATAGCTATACAGCTCAGTGGGCCTTACCTGGGAAAATAAAAATAAATTGTTTAATAGCTTAGAGGAACCCCATGGATCCCGGTCCTGGTTCTGGGGCGATCAGCTGATCTCCGGACACGCTCCGAAAAAGCAAAGACGTGTGAATGGCAGACGGCGGTGGGAGCGAAAGTCTCGCGAGCTCAAAGGGCAACAACCAACCTCCCATTAGCACCGTTGGCCACGTACGGCGCGAAAGAAGTTCACCATACATGCGTACAGCACAAGATCGCTGCCCTCCTGCAACGCCAAACTCTTTCTCACTCTCTCAGCGTCTCCCGCACGATGTCCTCTGGGAGCGCCCTCTACAACCCCACGAGACACGGCGAACATCGCCAACGACGCCCAACGCAACGCGTCCAGCAACAACCCAACCCTGCCGCTGCTGCTTTATTATTTTATTATTTCCCTTCTACGTATAAAAAATATAATGTTTTTATTATTTAATATAATATTTTATTATTTTATTATTTCCCTTCTACGTATAAAAATATAATATTTTTATTATTTAATATCATATTTTATTATTTTATTATTTCCCTTCTACGTGACTTTACCGAAAGAACCAAGAATACGAATTGTCTACAGGCTATAATTGGAGCGTCAACGCGAGTCGATCTGCATCGGTGCAAACGAGTTGTGTGTAAGTGGCACGGCTGCTGGGTCACCGTCACAGACACTGAGCCAGACGAGCTGAGAGTCTGCAGGGCGTTTCTAAAAAAACCAAGAAGAAGCAACGCGGATTTCAGCCACCCACGTTGACATCACGTTCCAGCCACGGCGATGGAGCGATCAAATAGACTGGCCTAGGCAGATTGTTACATTGTGTTGGCGTCACTTTGGAAGAAGTTCTGTAGCATCGTTTTTTTTTTATTCCGACGGCCCCTTCCTTCTGTGACAAAGTTTCCCGAGCGATGTTTAGATTTGTTGTTGTTGTTGTTGTTGTCTGAAGACAAGAGAACTGCAATGACGCAACTGGGACTTTAATAATTGAAAGCAAAGCTGGCAAACAAAGAGGGGTGGGGTGTGTGGGTGGGTGGCGTAATTTGCGTGACCGTGAAAAAAATACGAAATGTTCGAAAAATAAAACTAAAATGTTTTCTTATTACTGAAAACAATGTGAGAAATAACCCCCTAGGGGAGGACTGCCGAAGTAATGAGTTTCGGAAAATTATAGAAACACACGCGCGCTCACACGCGCACTCACACATCACTCCGTGTGCCCCCCTGCCAGCCTCAATATGGGGGGGGGCCTGGACAAGTTTCTTGCTGTTAGCGAGCACCTATTTGGTCACCCTAACCCATATGCAAATATATAACATGTGAATATCCCCCCCTCCCCCACCCTTATCTGCAGGCTGCCGTGGCAAGTGCTGTTAGCAAGCACCGATGTGCGTGTGGTGAACTTCTTCCTGCACCGTACGTAGCCAACCGTGCCAATCGGAGGCGCGAGAGGGGTGAGCGAGCACGCTCGGCCGCCTCGTGTCCCGCTCGCGGTGATGTCGACGGGGAGGGCCGCCACGACCGGTCCAAATATTCGCCGCCGCAAATGTTTCGCGAGCGGGGAAATCGCGCTCGGGTCGCCGAGTTCGGAGTGCGAGAACGCGAACCACCGCGCCACCGCTTCCCACGACACACACACACGCGCACACGCACACAAAGTGACAAACACACACGCGCACAATCACAGAAGAAGTCCTAAGGCGAGAGAGAGAGACGAGAGAGGGAGCGAGTGAGCGAAGCAAGTCTGGACGCGGCTGGCGCCGTGATCTCGGGCTGCGCCCCTAAGCCTCGAGCGAGCGGTGACAACGAGACGACAATGACGGTGTGGGGGGGGGGGGGGTGTGGGGGGTGTGGGGGGGAGACAGGAGGAGACTGAAATGAGAATCTCCTCCACCTGTTTCGTGCCACACGTCTCTTACACCGGGCTCAGCTCCAGCTTGATGCCATCTCCCCCCCCACCCAGCCACCACCTCTCTCTCTGTGCACGTCCCTATGAAGCCAAAAAGACCCTTCCCCCGTCCCCCACACACAGCTCCTCACTTGCACCTACACGCTCATTTCTCCTGAAGCCGATTGCTCGCCACGTGCTCGCTGTCTCCGCGTCGTGCGCTCGGGATGTGTTGCGCGCGCCGTGCCGATCGGAGGTGCGGGGATGCTCAACGAAGTGAACGCGAGGAAGTAAACACAAGGGAGTTAAGCATAACGAACTCAACTTGTGTTGCCTCCGAAACGTCGTGATTTTTATTGTTTTATTAATTTTAATTTCATTTTTTTACCTACCTGACTTTACCGAAAGAACTAAGAGTGTGAATCCTTGCAGTCACGAAAGCTTCAAATCTAGAATCAACACAACAAACTAAAACACAACCCAACAGCGAGGTTCTGTAGAAATGCTCGCTGCCTGCAACTTTCGGCACGAGATTCGAGAGGCAGAAGGCGCGGAACCGATGCTCGCGTTCATCGCCGTGACGCTCGCGAGCATCGGGTCCGACTCGCTCGTGACGCCGCGTCCATCGAGGGAAACCGCTCCACTCGCCCTCTGCAGTGCCGATGTTTCGTGTTGCACGTGTGTCCCCCCCACCACCACCCCCTTTGCCTGTTTGTTGCCGCCGTTTGCCGCCGCTCACTGCACCACTCCGGATTCTCCCGTGATAAAAAAAAAATAGCCGGGCAAACTTGCTAGATGGAACTTTCGATTTAAAGCTTTCGTGACTGCAGGGATTCATCTTCTTGGTTTTTTCGGTAAAGTCACATAGAATGGAAATAATAAAATAATAAAAATAAAACATAATAAAATAATTCTCAGAACAGGTCTGACAGACCTGTTCTTCACCTGAGGACGGCTGCTTGCGTTGTGGCCGAAACGTCGTGAGAATTATTTTATTATGTTTTATTTTTTATTATTTTATTATTTCCATTCTACGTGACTTTACCGAAAGAACCAAGAAGATATTGTTTTTATTTTATTTTACCAGGTCAGGCTCACTGACCTCTTTTTCATAAGCGACCTGGCCACAAATAATGGGTCAGTGAAGTCACGGATCACGTGGGGAATGTACAACGGCCAAAATACTCTCAACGCGTGATTATCACGTGAGTTCTAAACGCGGAGGGGGTCGCGATCGAACCCACGACCTCCTGCAAACCAGGCGAGGTAGGTAACATCTCCTAGCCACCGTGGCACTTGAGTTGTGGCAAAGGGGGACATTCGGCCCTGACTCAGTGACGGAAAATGTGCCCGTATACCGCGTTACGCAATACGGGCACTTGTCAGAAGGCCACACGTGTATAGCGGCACTCAGTGCAGGCGAGTGAGTGGGTGTGCGAGTGGGTGAGTGGGTGTGCGTGAGTGGATGAGCGAGTGGGTGAGTGGGTTTGCGAGTGGGTGAGTGGGTGTGCGAGTGGGTGAGTGGGTGTGCGAGTGGGTGAGTGGGTGTGCGAGTGGGTGAGTGGATGTGGAGAAGGCTGGTGAAGGACGCTGCTGCTGCTGGTTAAGTTGGAGGCAGTCACCCTCCAACAACGAGCGGAGCGCCGGGCGGCTAAAATACAGGCAGTCGGCACAGCAAGGATCGAACCCACGACCTCCTTCGTACCAGGCGAGGTAGTTAACATCTCCTAGCCACTGTGATGATGATGATGATGAGACGCAAACTCCAAATATACAGCAGCAGGCGTCAGGGTCGGGATAGAACCCACGACCTCCTGTACACCAGGCGAGGTAGTTAACATCTCGCTACCGGGGCACCAATGAGTGAAGTCCACGGAAGCAGTAGCCATGGCAGTAGCGATAGAAGGAGAGTGACGAGGAGGCGACTGCCCCACGGGCAAGCGAGTGACCGGGAGTGAATCGGTGAGTGCCGGCTCGGCAATCAGCCTGTGACTGATGGTTGAAGAATTCTATCCAGGGCAGCGATGAAAACGCGAGCTCGTGTGAGAATCGTGGGAGTAATTCCCTGCCGTTATGCCTCGGCTTCACTCCCGCACGTCTGCCGATCAGTTATCAAAACATGCGATATCACATTTACATTCACACACAGGGAGGCAAGGGGAGAGAGGTACGGGGAAACACGGGGAGAGGCACGAGGCGAGACGCGGGGAGAGATACGGGGAGAGAGGCCGGGTGACAATGACACGGGGAGTGACACGGGGAGTGACATGGGGGGAGTGACACGGGGAGTGATACAGCCATTGACACGGCCAGTGACACGGGAGTGACACGGGGAGTGACACGGGGAGTGACACGGGAGTGACACGGGGAGTGACACGGGGAGTGACACGGGGAGTGATACAGCCATTGACACGGCTAGTGACACGGGGAGTGACACGGGGAGTGACACGGGAGTGACACGGGGAGTGACACGGGGAGTGACACGGGAGTGATACGGGGAGTGACACGGGGAGTGACACGGCTAGTGACACGGGAGTGATATGGGGAGTGACACGGGGAGTGACACGGGAGTGACACGGGGAGTGACACGGGGAGAGTGACACGGGAAGTGACACGGGAGTGACACGGGGAGTGACACGGGGAGAGTGACACGGGAAGTGACACGGGAGTGACACGGGGAGTGACACGGCTAGTGACACGGGAGTGACACGGGGAGTGACACGGGAGTGACACGGGGAGTGACACGGGAGTGACACGGGGAGTGACACGGGGAGTGACACGGCTAGTGACACGGGAGTGATATGGGGAGTGACACGGGGAGTGACACGGGAGTGACACGGGGAGTGACAAGGGGAGTGACACGGGAGTGACACGGGGAGTGACACGGGGAGTGACACGGGGAGTGACACGGCTAGTGACACGGGAGTGATATGGGGAGTGACACGGGGAGTGACACGGGGAGTGACACGGGGAGTAACACAGGGAGTGACACGGGGAGAGTGACACGGGAAGTGACACGGGAGTGACACGGGGAGTGACACGGGGAGTGACACGGCTAGTGACACGGGAGTGACACGGGGAGTGACACGGGGAGTGACACGGGGAGTGACACGGGAGTGACACGGGAGTGACACCGGGAGTGACACGGGAGTGACACGGGGAGTGACACGGGGAGTGACACGGGAGTGACACGGGGAGTGATACGGGGAAAGGGGCCGGGTGACAGTGACACGGGGAGTGACACGGGGAATGACACGGGAGTGACACGGGGAGTAACACGGGGAGTGACACGGGGAGTGACACGGGGAGTAACATGGGGGGAGTGACACGGGGAGTAACACAGGGAGTGACACGGGGAGAGTGACACGGGAAGTGACACGGGAGTGATATGGGGAGTGACACGGGGAGTGATACGGCCAGTGACACGGGGAGTGACACGGGGAGTGACACGGGGAGTAACACAGGGAGTGACACGGGGAGTGACACGGGGAGTAACACAGGGAGTGACACGGGGAGAGTGACACGGGAAGTGACACGGGGAGAGTGACACGGGAAGTGACACGGGAGTGATATGGGGAGTGACACGGGGAGTGATACGGCCAGTGACACGGGGAGTGACACGGGGAGTGACACGGGAGTGACACGGGGAGTGATACGGGGAGTAACATGGGGAGTGACACGGGGAGTGACACGGGGAATGACACGGGGAGAGTGACACGGGAAGTGACACGGGGAGTGACACGGGGAGTAACATGGGGAGTGACACGGGGAGTGACACGGGGAGTGACATGGGGGGAGTGACACGGGGGGGGGTGACACCGGGAGAGAGGCCCCAGGAGGGGATGAGCGAGCGAGCTGTCGGGCCCGTCTTGATCTCTGCGGCTGTGGTTAGGCGAGACGAGACGCACGTGTGAATGTGTGTGTGCAGGGTGTGTGTGTATGTGTGTGAAGGGTGTGTGTGGTGTGTGTGTGTGGTGTGTGTGTGTGTGGTGTGTGTGGTGTGTGTGTTGTGTGTGTGTGTGTTTTGTGTGTATTGTGTGTGTGTGGTGTGTGTGTGTTGTGTGTGTGCGGGGTGTGTGTGTGCAGGGTCAGTGTGTGTGTGGTGTGTGTGTGGTGTGCGTGTGTGCAGGGTGTGTATGTGTGTGAAGGGTGTGTGTGGTGTGTGTGTGTGGTGTGTGTGGTGTGTGTGTGGTGTGTGTGTGTGGTGTGTGTGTGTTGTGTGTGTGCGGGGTGTGTGTGTGCAGGGTGAGTGTGTGTGTGGTGTGTGTGTGGTGTGCGTGTGTGCAGGGTGTGTGTGGTGTGTGTGTGGTGTGTGTGTGTGGTGTGTGTGTGTGCAGGGTGTGTGTGTGCAGGGTGAGTGTGTGTGTGGTGTATGTGTGTGCAGGGTGTGTGTGTGTATGTGTGCAGGGTGTGTGTAGTGTGTGTGTGTGTGCAGGGTGAGTGTGTGGTGTGTGTGTGTGGTGTGTGTGGTGTGTGTGGTGTGTGTGGTGTGTGTGTGTGTGTGGTGTGTGTGTGTGGTGTGTGTGTGCAGGGTGTGTGTGGTGTGTGTGTGTGGTGTGTGTGTGTGGTGTGTGTGTGCAGGGTGTGTATGTAGTGTGTGTGTGTGTGTGTGCAGTGTGTGTGTGTGCAGGGTGTGTGTGTGTGTGGTGTGCGTGTGTGGCGAGTGAGTGAACGCTTCGTGGCGTCTCGTGTCTACCACCATCCTGGCTCTCGTCTTTGAACAGAAGTCGACAGGAACACGCTTCGTGCCCCATATACGATAAACAGATGGGGCTTGCACCCCACCACCACCACCACCACCCCACCCTTTGTGCGGTATATGCCGAGTGGTGTTTTGAAACCATTAATAGGGAGTGAAAGCCTACGTGTTAAACTGACTAAACCTCTACGGGGAGGATACTTTTCTTCAAACCAGAAAACTGGAGAAACTCCGAATGGAACAGATGGAGCTGTCGTCTTCACTGGCGTTCCTCACAAGATGCAGAGATTCACCACATCGACGCCTCTATGTAAGGAACGAAGCAGGTGGACTTCTCCACAAATCTGGCTGTCGCCTGATGAAGCTAGTTGTAGTTACTGGCAAAACGTCGTACTCGGAGTGCAAATGTTGTGGCTTGGCTGTCCAACACACCGGTGTGCTGTACTAGTACACGACACTATACACGACACTATACACTACTATACACTACACTATACACTACACTATACACTACACTATACACTACTATACACTACACTATACACTACACTATACACTACTATACACTACACTATACACTATTATACACTACACTATACACTACACTATATACTACTATACACTACACTACTCCACACTATATACTACACTGTACACTACACTATACACTACACTATACACTACACTATATACTACTATACACTACACTACTCTACACTATATACTACACTTTACACTACACTATACACTACACTATACACTACACTATACACTACACTAGACACTACACTAGACACTACACTACACTTTACACTACACTATACACTACACTATACACTACACTACTCTACACACTACACTACTCTACACTATACACTACACTATACACTACTCTACACACTACACTACTCTACACTATACACTACACTAATCTACACTATACACTACACTATACACTACACACTAGTGCTGTACTCGTGACGAATTGGCCATGTTCCATTGACGTGACAACCCTTACTAGTGGGCTGTGTCGGGTGGTGGCGGGTTTTAACGACACATTTATATATTTACGCGGTCTAACCCAAACAAACTCTATAAGGGAGCAGGATTTCCACGCTTTCTGTTGACGTTAGTGCCACACTCTTTCAAAACGAAATCGTTGAGTTTCGTTGAAAGACGATGTCATAATTGCCACACGTTTCAGACACGAGGCCTCGTCTATGGTTGTCAGGCCGAGAGTCAAGTAATGCTAAAACTTCACACTTCTTTTGTGTTACCAGGTAAGACGCACGCGGTCACATCCGGTCGCGAAAGCCCTCCACGTGTTACAAATAAACAATGTTTTCGTTTGGTTAAGAGAGCATCCTGTGTGGATGTGTGGCGCGTGTGCTGTTGGTGACTGCAAACGAGTAATCTCAGTCACGTGATTCGTGAATGATCTCACAGACAAAGCGAAAAACACAACTTTTTATATTTTTATTTTGCCAGGTGAGGCCTCACACTGAGCGAAGTAGATATTTTTCAGAAGCGACCCAGCAATCAAATGATAGCTCAACGAAGTGGATTATTATCGTCACGGGGAAAACATGTACGGAAGCCAAAGACTCTTAAACGCATATTGTTGATTCTAAATGTGGAATGGAAAAACTGGAGGACCCGGAGAAAAGTCCACGCGACCACGGAGAGAGGAAGACATGCAAACTCCCAATATGCAACAGGATCGAACCCACGACCTCATGTATAGCAGGCGAGGTAGTTAACATCTCTCCACCGTGGCGCACACGTTCCATAAATGTGACATGTTCCATGAGTTCCCCTACACCGCCCCCCCCCCCGTTGTCAAATCCACTGCTGCATGGATAAAGGCCTCTCTCTCTAATAATAGAGGGTGTTTTTGGGTTAGATCATGTAAATATACATGTGTCATTAAACCCGCCACTACCCGACACAGCCAATTAGTAATGTTCGTCACGTAAACAGAAGATGCCACTTCGTTACTAGTACAGCACAGTATGGTGTAGTGTATAGTAGTGTATAGTGTAGTGTATAGTGTAGTGTATAGTGTAGTATATAGTGTCGTGTATAATGTAGTATACGAGTGTATAGTGTAGTGTATAATGTAGTGTATAGTGTAGTGTATAGTGTAGTGTATAGTATAGTTAGTATACTAGTGTAGTGTATAGTGTAGTATACGAGTGTATAGTGTAGTGTATAGTGAAGTGTATAGTGTAGTGTATAGTGTAGTGTACTGGTACAGCACACCGGTGTGTTGGAGAGCCAAGCCACAACATTTACAATCTGAGTCCGACGTTTCGCCAGTAATTACAACCAGCTTCATCAGGCAACAGCCAGATTTCTCGGATTGTAAATGTTGTGGCTTTACTCTCCAACACACCGGTGTGCTGTACTCGTAACGAATTGGCACGTTCTGTTTACGTAACAAATCTCACTCTTTGGCCGTGTCGGGTGGTTGCGGGTTTAACGGCACACATATATATATTTACGTGATCCAACCCCAAAAAAAACCTCTATTATGGATGATATTGGTCGCGAAAGCCTGCGTGTTAAACTGCCTCTCTCTCTCTGCACGCCCGTGGCGGTCGTCGTGGGGTTGTTCGAACATACTTCACCACTCTGTTTAGGTGAAAAAATGCGACCTAATAAAAGCAATGCATGACAAACAAAATGTGTGTATTGCTGTATTTGTAATCAAATAAAATGTGTGTATTGCTGTATTTTTAATCAGCACCCTTTCAAAACGTTCAGACATGCACTCCCATAGGCTCAGATTTAGGCCAAGATTTATATAATTATTTTTAATAATTATATAATTGTTTTTTTGAAGTGGAAACTTTTACCGACACTTTTTTTTAGGGGCGGCAGGAAAGAGGTGGGGGCAGAGTTGGGGGGGGGGGTGACGGGGGTAATTTATTTGCTGATGAAAATTCAAATATGTAGGTTTCACATTTTTCACATTTTTTTAAGGCAAAGGCTCGACTAACGATGTTTGTGCCAAGATTCAGCTTTCTAGCCCTTCTGGAAGCCTATTAGAATTCACATCACTTACCCGCACGCGCCTACACGTCCGTGTGTGTGCGTGTGTCGTGATGGGAGTGGTGGTGCAGCGGTTGGCGCGCTGCACTGCAAACCCGGACAGCAGAGTTCGATTCCCGCTCACGGCCACAACACCAGTGACGAGTATCTGAACCGGTCCTGGGCTTCCCCTAGGTCGATTCTGTGGGTGTTTACAGCCTCCGTGTAGAGTGTATGTCAGTGTGCGGGGTGTATATGCACCTTGTGCAACTATGAGGGCTTGTGTCTGCTTGCCTACCAAGCCTCTGGGTGTGTAGGGACAAAATGAACAATTACCTGCATTGAGTTAATCTTCATAACTGCGCGTGTGTGTGAGTGTGTGTCAACACCAGTGACACTTATCCTGGACCTCCCCTAGATCGACTCACCCTCAAAATGAGTGCCTGGTGCGGTGTGTGGTAAACATCGCCACTGCGGGAGACAAAGGCGGCCGGGCGTGGTGCTGGCCACCCACCCCCTCGTGTGCCTTTGCGGCCTTCATAGGCGCTACTCCCTAACAGCACTTGCCCCAACAGTCTCTTACAGGTTACACGGGGGAACTTTGTCTTTGTTGTGATGGAACTCTTCTTTGCTGCTGCGCGAGAGACGGAGAGTGGAAACACGTGGATCGGGGGGGGGGGAAGACCAAGCGTGGAGATAGATGAGATGCGTCGTTTTGGCCGTTCAGGTCAATTAAGAGAGGCTTGAGCAGGGCACATCGTGGCCAGGCAATCAGTCGTGGTGATGGGGCCCCTGCGGACGAGACTGAGGACGGAATGGCAGCCAAAGTCGGGGGATCGCCACGCGCCAGGAGGGCGACTGCCACGATTTGTGGCATTGCGAGAGGTGGCGACGACTCGGAGAAGCTTTCGTCGCGTAGTGGATCGATCGTGGCGGGCGATGATGATGATGATTATGTGCGGCACGCACTACATATGATTAATGGGGCTTCGTTTGTGTGAATGATGATCCGTACATTGATACATTGAGAAGGTATGGTTGCTAATTGGTCCACACGTGATGAGCGCTGTTCAGCGAGCACTTGCTAAGGCTGCCACGACACACACCTGTGCGATGGAGTTATGTGGATGGCACCAAATACAAAGATCCCCCCTATAGCCTTTACACAATGTTTGGACAAGTGCTGTTAACGAGCACCTAACAAGGCCGGCACGGCACACGAGGGGGTAGCGATGGCCAGCACCCCCCCAGCCGCCTTTGTTTCCCCAGTGGCGATGTCTACACATCACACCAGGTACACATTTGAGACCGAGTAGACCTAGGGGAGGCCCAGGACCGGTTCAGATAATCGTCACCGTGATGTTGACCGCGAGCGGGAATCGATCTCGGGACGCCGGATTCGTAGCGCAGCACTAACCGCTTCACTACCGCTCCCCACAACACAAAGATAAAGATCCCCCGTATAGCCTTAACAGACTGTAGGGGAAAGTGCTGTTACCGAGCACAGTGTCACACACACACACAGTGTTACATACACACACACACCGGCCCGAGCGTCTTTGTCTTCAACCGAATATCGAATTTGACAGCACCAACACACAGGTACTGTACTCATGTGTAGGCTGAGTGGACCTAGAAGACGGCCAGCAGCCTCAGCGCAAGCCAGTCGTACACTAAGCGCAACACAGTTAGAGAGGGCGCACACACAAGCCCCGTTGTTACCTGCTATGTGGGGTGGGAACCCAACGCGAATTTGTCCTGTTTACAAAAAATATAACGTTACGCACGCTGTGGAACACGATAATTACACGGTGTTTTTGGCGACGCCTGGGATTGGACAGATGTCGAGTTATAGACAGACGTTCATTATTTTCGACGTTAATTATATTCATTCATTATTATTTGTATTCCTCTACAAGTGCTAAAACTCCCCGCACACAATTCTGGAGGAGGCTGCCTGCTATGTGGCGAGATGTTAACTACCTCGCCTGGTGTACGGGAGGTCGTGGGTTCGATCCTGACCCTGACGATGCATGCTGCTGCTGCAGCTGTATATTTGGAGTCTGCGTATCTCTCTGTCTCTCTAGAGATGTTAACTACCTCGCCTGGTATACAGAAGGTCGTGGGTTCGATCCCGACCCTGACCGATGCCTGCTGCTGCTGCTGTATATTTGGAGTCTGCGTCTTTCTCTGTCTCTCGCTGTCTCTCTAGAGATGTTAACTACCTCGCCTGGTATACAGGAGGTCGTGGGTTCGATCTCGACCCTGATGCCTGCTGCTGTATATTTGAAGTCTGCGTGTGTTTCTCTCCCCGTGGTCGCGTGGATTTTTATCAGGTTTTTTTCTGCACATGTAGAAACACGCGTTTATTTTTCGCTGCTATGAATGTGCACGTGATGATGAGCCACTTCGTTGAGATATCATTTGTGGCCAGGTCGCTTCTGAAAAATAACTACATAGTTCACTGAGCATTACCTGGTGTTTTTTTTACATTCAGTTTAGTTTTAGTCTGTGCGAGCATTCACGGCTCACGTGACCAAGATTACTCGATTGTATTCATTAACAACACACACACACCACTCAACTGCAAATAATTATCTCTTAAGCAAAAAAAAAAATACTTTCAACACCTGATGGGCATTCGCGACCGATATTATGATTAATCATTTAAAATCTGGAGTCGGGTCGCTGAAGCAAAAATGTTGTGTCGTAAATCCTCCTCCACCCAACACAGGCAATTACTTCTGACAACTACCTGGCGATGCTGGGTTGCAATTTTCCCAGCGAAAGCTCGCGTGCCACAGCGTGGCTGGCGAATGTCATGGGTCTTGTTGTTGTTGAAGGACGCTGCTGCTGCTACTGGACAGTTGGAGGCAGTCGCCCTCCAGCCACAACAAAGGGCAGAGGAGCGACGCTCACAACAACGAGCGGAGCACCGGGCGGATAAAATACGGCAAGTCGGCACTGTAGGTGGTACAGCTGGTGGTGCATCTACCGGTCATCTCAGTCAGCCAACCCATGGCACCTGCTGGAACTGTCCCGAGACTTCCTCCTGTCATCGAGCTTCGACACTTCACGTGACCTCTAAGTGCACCTAGGCCTGGCACAGCGCCGTGGTAACGTCACAGTCACTTAGTGGCGAATGGCGGGGGTATTGGTATTGGATTGGTATTCGTGCACCACTGCCAACGCAGTATTACCAGTCGACTATGCAAGTCTATGGATGGGTCTCTCTGTGTGAATCTATGGCTGGAATCAAACTTTGGTGGCTGAGTTTGTAGGGCCGTGCGCGCAAAGTTGGCATGCCACAGACCCCCACTCCCACACACAAAAGACAAAGACCCCCCGTATAGCCTTGAACAGACTGTCGGGGCAAGTGCTTTAAGCTCACACCTATGCAGGCCGGATACGGTACAAGAGCGATTAGTGTGGCCAGCAACGCGCACGACCGCCTTTGTCTCCCCTAGTGGCGATAATTACACATCGCACCAGGTACTCATTTGAGGACTGAGTCGACCTAGAGGCGGCCCAGGACCAGTTCAGATAATTGTCACTGCTGTTGACGCACACGCTCACACATACTGACGCATAGGTGCACACATAGTCGTAAACATCGACACAATGGAGGTTATTGTTCAACTCGTCGCCACACACCCATAGGGTTGATCGGCAAGTAGACACAAGCCTTCCTCCGAGCCGCGCGTAGGGCGCCTACACACACCAAAGACAAATATCCCCCGTATAGCCTTAAGGGACTGTTGTGGCAAGTGCTGTTGGCCAACACCTACGAAAGGCCGACAGGACACACGAGGGGTTGGGTGGTTAGCACTACGCCGGGCCGCCTTTGTCTCCCGAGTAGCGGAGTAGCGACACACTAATTTTAGGCTGAGTCGACCTAGGGGATAATCAATACTCTGCCTTTGCGCGTGAGAGCAGATTGATAAACTATTGACACCAGGCAAGAGCTTCTTCATAATCGATAGAATACGGTACAGGTACACATTCGGGAGAATACAGGTACACTATTACTATGAAGTATACGGTAGTAGAGTAAGTAGAGAGAAGACGGCGCTGGGAGTATAATCGATGTTGCTGTTGTGTAACGCATCTCGCATCAAAACGTCCGGGCCGCTGTCTCCCACCTGAAGCTATGGAATCTCCCACACCCCCCACCGTGTATGCGCCTCCCGTTCCGTTGGTGGTGTTGGTTGTTGTTGCTGGCGGCTTTAATGTCACTACCTTATCATGATAATGATGGCATCGGTGGTGGAGGAAGTGTTCTTTTTTGTGGTGGTGGTTGTGATGGAATTGTTAATTCTGGTGCCAGTGGTTGTGGTGGTTGTTTTAATGATGATTGTGGGTGAAGCGATGTATATAACATTAACTATTTACCTGGTGGTGGTGATGGGGGTGGTGGTGATGGTGCTGATGATGGTGGTGGTGATGGTGGTGGTGATGCTGGTGGTGGTGATGCTGGTGGTGATGATGATGGTGATGATGGTGGTGGTGATAGTAATGCTGATGGTGGTAGTGGAAATGCTGGTGGTGATGGTGGCAATGCTGATGATGATTGTAATGATGATGATGGTAATGCTGGCGGTGATGGTGGTGGTAGTAATGATGCCAGCGGTGATGATGGCTATAACAATGATATGTCACTTATCCAATGTAAGCTAAATAATTGCACGCTAAATGCTACTACACAATGCATTTGCCAGTAAAAAATAACACGTGCAGACATACACACCAACTCAGACATCACCACCGCAATTCTCCACGGGATGTATCAACAAGAGGCGAAAATAGTCGCTTATACACATTGGGATAGACGCGGACTGGCTGTGTAGATGTGTTCATACGTGTTCATGTGCGTGTGTTAGTTCACACGTGTGTGCATCTGTCTGGCGTTGGTGGCGAGTGGTGGCGCAATGGTGAGCACACTGCGCTACGAACCCGGAAACCCGAGTTCGATTTCTTCCTCACGATCAATAACAGTGGGGGGGATTTTCGAATCTGTCCCTGGACATACTCTAGGTCCACTCAGCCTTCACTAGTTCCCGGTGTGGTGCGTGAGTTTTAGCTCAGGGAGATACAGATTCGACCGGGCGTGGTCTTTGGCCCACCCATCCCTTCGTGTGCCGTGTCGGCCTTCAAGGGTCCTTTGTAGCAGCACTTGCCCCAACAGCCTGTGTCGGCTATATGTGGGGTATTTTATCTTTGTGGTGCTTAACGTTCACTAAAGCAACGACCAAGGAATGATGATGATGATGATGATAAAATTAGTTTTTGGTCGATAGTGAGGATTACTTTGAAGGTAGAATTTGATGATGATGATGATGATGCTGAGCATCGATAGACGGTGAACATATCATTGATGGGTGATTCATTATGTTTAAAAATAAATGTTGTTTGTTGTTAACTGTGCACCGCTGCCAGAGCGCAGCAGCATCACAAGGGAATAATAATGATGCTACTTTATTTTGTAAACTGCATAGTGGCGCTATCCGTGCAAGTTGCATCTCACAGCGAGGATTTGTAACGCGCGCCGTGCACTCTTCGCATGGATGCGCAGGGGAAACCGCAGGCAGCCAGAATCGGTGCGACCAAAAATTTCCCAAGCTCTGCAGTCCTATATTTGGATCTTTGGCAAACTCCATTCATGAGTGTTTATACACAATGATGGTGATGATGAAAAAAACTCATTGATGGACGATGCCGAAGATGAAGATTCTGCAATTAGAATTTAATGATGATGATGATGTTGAAAGCTACATTGGTGGATGATGATGATGATGATAATGATGGTGATGAAAGTAGAATTGCATGACGAGTTGATAACCCTGCCCAGGATATAAACTCATAACCTCACACTTGGCAGGCGTGCCGCTCTTAATCCCGTACAGGAAGTTTAATTGACTGCGACGATCAAGTTGGTAATTATCGTGCCGTCATCCAAAAAAGTTGCATCGCTGCCAAAAGTAAAGCCACTGCAAATCGCGGCTCCCTCCTACATTGGCGGCGGTGCAGTGGGGCTCGGGCGCTGCGCTCTGCACCCGGACAACGCAAGTTCGACTCCTGGCCCCGGTTCGCATCAGTGGCGAGTGATCTGAAGCGCTTCCTGGGGGTCGGCACTGCAGATGTTTCATTTCGTCCGGAGCAGTCCGGAAAACATTGATCCAGGAATGATCCTGGAGCGCCAAAACCGTCTCGCCTTATTTTGTCCTAAAGCTGCTCATAGAGTTACGGGCATAGAGGGTGCGTTCATATTCTAGATTTGAGGCTTTCGTGACTGCAAGGATTCATACTCTTAGTTTTTTCGGTAAAGTAACGTAGGTAAAAAATGAAATTAAAATGAATAAAAATAAAATGATAAAAATCACAACGTTTCGGAGGCAACACAAGTCTCCGTCATCAGGTGGGACCGTCACAGCGAGATTTGCTGTATCAAGTGATGCAACACAAGTCTCCGTCATCAGGTGGGACCGTCACAGCAAATCTGGCTGTGACGATCCCACCTGATGACGGAGACTTGTGTTGCCTCCGAAACGTCGTGATTTATTATTTTATTTCTATTAATTTTAATATTTTTTTTTACCTACGTGACTTTACCGAATAAAACTAAGAGTATGCGTTCATATCGTTTTATTGCGGATATGTGGGTACCTTGCACAGTGCGCTAGTGGTAGTGCCTTACGCCAACAATCCCTACTCCAAGCCGAACTCGAATGGAATACCAAATTCCGCCCCCATCAACCCGCAGCTGACCAGCGTGGTGAAGTATGTTCGAACAATGACCGACGCAGCGTGGTGGGGAGGCCTTAATCGAGCAGTGGACTGACACACACAGACGCTGTACACGTGTTCCCCGCGCTCCTATTGACCCCGAGAATTAATAACAGAGACTGGGGGCCGCTTGACAGCCGGCTGGTTAGCTCAGCTGGTTAGAGCGTGGCGCTAATAACGCCAAGGTCACAGGTTCGATCCCCGTACGGGTCACGGGAGAGTTCTATTTATTTACATTATGCTACTTTACTTACACAGCGTGTTGGAGTTTGGTTAAGCACAAAGATAGAGATTTCCCCTATAGCCTTGAACAGGCTGTTGGGGCAAGTGTTGTTAGTTGAGCACCTTTGAAAGGTACACGAAGGAGTGGTGTGATATTTACACAGTTACCACAGGTACTAATTTAAGGCCGCGTAGTGTATAAAGACAACCCGTAAGTTCAACTCTTTACAAACACGCAAAATGTTTAACAATACTTCACCACTTTGGTTTAAGTTGTGGGTAGGGATGTGTACTCTTAAATTATTTCGGTAAAGTCACGTAGTTAGAAATAAAACAAATCACGACGTTTCGTTCGCAACACAAGCGGTCGTCTTGCGTTGCGAACGAAACGTCGTGATTTGTTTTATTTTATTTCCAACTACGTGACTTTACCGAAAGAGCCAAAGAGTATGAATTCCTGTAGTCACGAAAGGGACCTGGTCAGACATCACTTGCCACTGATGTTAGAGCCACGCCCGGGAATCTGGATTACGGAGGAGCTGGTGGGTGCAATGCATAACCAGTGTACCACCGCCCCCCTTGCACCCTTGCAAATGAAATAAATTCACGGGCAGAGAGAGAGAAAAATGCTCGCTCGCTCGCGCGCGCAAAAATGCCGGCGTTGTTTGAACAGCTGAGCGTAGGGACGACTGACTGACTTGCATGGGATGCAAAAAAAAATGTATCCGTGTGAATCAGGTTCAATTCTATAGAACTTGCGGGATGAGGGAGGGTGGCAAAGTTGGTGGGGGGGGGAGGAGGTGAAAGGGGGTGTGGGTGGCACACGTGGGTGATGGAGTAGCAGAGCGAGAGGCAGAGAGAGAGAGAGAGCGAAGTAGCTGCTAATGGGTTAGGGGAAATAAAAGGGGGCGTTGGGAGGGGGTTATTGTGGAAAAACATTCCTGGAGCCGTGGAAAGTCCGGGGGACCTCTCCCACCGAAAATATTCACGGTTGGAATTCGCAGGGGGAAGGGGAGGGGGCTCCCATGGTGGTGGTGGTGGGGGGGGGGACGTCGACGATGAGCGTCGAAATTGGGATTCGCTCTCATCGCACACAAAGTGCCTTGCTGCCACAAGTGGACCACAGTGCCTCCTCGCTGACTTCGTCGGGGAGCTTGAACCACCGCCGTCACGCCAACTCCTGCCGGCCATCGAACGAAGATGGTCAAACCTCGTCGCGCGCTTTCAGATGCGCTTTCTCGCGGCCGTCTGGAACGCTCTTCCTTCCGATGATAGGAAGCCACTTGGGAGCTGTGCCCTTTTAAATAGCCTATTTTTAAAACTAATTTCTTAACGAGGCTGATTGTTTACGTGCGTTTAGTTCGTTGTCCTTCCCTCCGCACCTCCGATTAGCACGGTTGGCTATGTACGGCGCGAAAGAAGTTCAACGTATGTACAGGTGATCGGAGTGCCGTGATTTGTGCTCGACTGTTGGCGGGTTGACGGAGCGTAGGGAAGAGTGTTGTTAGCGAGCGCCTATTAAGGCCCGTGGTGGCAATATAGCCAAGATCCACGGCCGCCCGACATTGCTATGATGAGTGTTGGTGTGAGTGTGGGGAGCGGTGGTAGTAGCGGTTAGCGCGCTGCGCTATGAACCTGGCGACACGGGTTCTATTCCCGCTCACGGCCAATACCTGTGACGATTATCTGAACCGGTCCTCGGCCTCCCCCTAGGTCGACTCGGCCTCAAATGAGTACCTGGTGCGATGTGATTGCCACTAGGGAGACAAAGGCGGCCGGGCGTGCTGCTGGCCACCCACCCCCTCGTGTGCCATGCGGGCCTTCATAGGTGCTTGCTAACAGCACTTGCCCCTACAGTCTGTTCAGGCTATACGGGGGATCTTTGTGTAGTGTAGCAGTTAGCGTGCTGCGCTACGAACCTTGCTCCTAGATTTCTATTTCCTCTCACGGCCAATCGGTTCTGGGCTTCCCCTAGGTCGACTCAGCCTCAAAAGAGTACCTGGTGCGGTGTGTGAACATCGTCACTGGGGAGACAAAGGCGGCCGTGCGTGGTGCTGGCCACTCACCCCCTCGTGTGCCGTTCCGGTCTTCATAGGTGCTCGCTAACAGCACTTGCCCCAACAGTCTGTTGAGGCTATATGGATAATTCTAGATTTGAAGCTTTCGTGACTGCAAGGATTCATATTCTTAGGTTTTTTCGGTAAAGTCACGTAGGTAAAACATCAAAATTAATGAAAATAAAATAGAACAAAAAATCACGACGTTTCGGAGGCAACACAAGTCTCCGTCATCAGGTGGGACCGTCACAGCCGAATTAGCTGTATCAAGTGAGGCAATGATTCAAGAATCATTGACTTTACCGAAAAAACCTAAGAATATATATGGATAATCTTTGTCGGTGTTTTTTTAATACCGCACAAGGTATTCGTTTAAGGCCTCCTAGTCGACCTCAGGTGACAGACCAGCTGAGCTATGTAGTTATTCTTCAGAAGCGACCTGGCCACAAATGATCGCTCAACGAAGTGGCTGATCACGTGGCAATTTCTAGCAGCCAAATACTCTAAACGCACCTTTCTAAATGTGGAGGAGGAAAAAATAATCGGAGAACCTCGACAAAGAAATCCACACGGCCACGGGGAGAACATGCAAACTCCAAACGCACAGCACGCGTCAGGGTTGGGACTTAACCTATTGCCCTCCTGTATATCAGGTGAGGCAGTTAACGTCTCGCCACCGTGGATAATCCACTCAATCTCTTGCGGACGCAGCACTGGCAAAGCATCGAGCCACTTCGACAATTCACCACATTCATCAGCATCGTATCACGCGTGGGGGGTTGCAGCAACCGGCCCGAGTGTGAAACCGCAGAAATGTGGCCCGAATATCGCACGGCGCGCATTTCTGGCCCACGAGGTTACAGTCTCTTGCGCAAGAGACGAAGAGATGGGTCAATATGCAGAAGTAAGCGCCACGCGTTGCAACGGAGCCACTTTTGAGAAATGTTTGGAATGTCATCGGCGCCAGATGACGAATGCAACCGAGCGAGCCGTGGCATCGCCTTGTCCAAGATGACTCGGTGAGAGATGGAACACTTTCTGCTGTCGGGGTGATTGCCGCGTGTTGGCTTGCTGCTGCTGCTGCTGCACGGGCGTAATGAGTAGCAACGGACCGGACGCAGGTCCATATTCTTGGTTCTTTCGGTAAAGTCACGTAGAAGGGAAATAATAAAATAATAAAAATAAAACATTAGACGTTTCGAAAGAACCAAGAATATGAATCCCTGCAGTCACGAAAGCTTTCAATCAAAATTGGACGCAGGTCTTTCAATAATGACACCACGTGGCTTTCAAAGGGGAAAGTATTTTATAGGTGACGTTTTTTGGGGGGGGGGGCGGAGGGGTGAGGCTCTTTCAGAATGAGACGGAGCTATGTACGCGTGCGTCCGTGCGTACAGTGTGTGGTGTAGCAATGAGCGCGCTGCGTTCCTGTAATTGCCGAGGATGGAGGGGGGTAAGGGGAAGAGATGAAGCGAGGTGGTAGCCATGGAGAAAGTTCCGGTGGGTGGGTGTGGGTTTGGGTGGAGAAGACACGTGAATGAGGGGGGTGCCAAGGCTCGGGACGTATGATGTGGTCGCAAGGTCAGGTACTTCATGGTGCGTGGTAGGATTGATAAAAAGGGTGGGGGGGGGGCTGACACTCTTCGGTATGGATGAAAACAAGAGCGTCAGAGGGGGACGCATTCGAGCAGGAGAATGTGTTTGGTTGTGGTGCCCGGCGGTTTTAGGGACCGTCCATAAATGACGTCACGCACCTAGAGGGGGGAGGTCAGACATTTGTGAATGATGTGTGACGAGGGGGGGGGGGGGTGAGAAATGTGACGTCACATCAAAATGCGCAACTTTAAATAAATATATAATTGTTATAACAACACTCCTACAACATCAGAGTGCAGCGCCACATTAAATACGCACTACAATGATTTTAATAGTTTAAAGCGATTTGAAGCATATGTAATTTTCAAAATGGAAATATGTTTTTTTTTGGGGGGGGGCAGAGCTTTGTGACGTCATATTTGAGGGGTTGGGTCTGACTTTTTGTGACGCCGTGTGACGAAGGGGGGGGGGGTTAAAAATCGTCCAAAATCGCGTGACGTCATTTATGGACGGCCCCTTAGAGCCAAATTGGCTCGTCACGTGGCAGGGGCCAGTGGGGAGGCCAACCCAGGCGTTGTCACCTCAGTCCTAACAAGTTTAGTGGGGTAGGAGAGTGTGGGTTTGTGCATAGGGGATAGAGTGAAGCCATGGGAGGGGGGTGGGGAGGGGGGTGGGGAGGCCCACCAGAGGCCTGTTGGCCACAGAAACACGTGGCACGAGTTCTGCGGCGGTCTGACCACGGCTGCAGGGCAAGTGGCAGCACCCAGAGTCACAACGACAAGGTATGGTCGGGCTGTACAGCCCCACACCCCCCACCACCCCAATGGTTCTGTAGTGTGTAAAAGGGTGGTGATGAATGGTGGGATGGGGAGGAGAGGATATTTTCTCGGGCAAGTTCAGAGGTATTTTTTTTATATAAAATATATTTTATGCCCGAGATGGGGGGGGGGGGGGTAGTGGGCCGTGCAATGACCGAGAATGGATGGAGCGTAGGGAGGGAAAGAGACGAGATAGTTGCGTTGGGGGGGTTATGGGGGCAGGCCCGAACGTGTGGGGTGGGGGGTGTAGAAGACCACGTGAGTGAGGAGGACAAGAAGGGTGCCAAGGCTGTGTTTTCGTTGCGTTATTGATAAAAAATAAAAACAAGTTAGTTGGTGTTGATACAGGCGGACGTGGCTGTAATTGATTGAAAAGTTGGACGACCGTGATATTCCCTGCAAGCAAGAGACGGGTTGTTACACTACGAACCCGGCGAACCGAGTTTGATTCCCGCTCACGGCCAGCACCAGCGACGGTTATCTGAACCGCGTCCTGTGGCTCACCTAGGTCGACTCAGCCTTAAATGAGTACCTGGTGCGGTGTATAAACATCGATCACTAGAGAGGCAAAGGCGGCCGGGTGTGGTGTTCGGCCACCCACCCCCTCGTGTGATGTGCCGGTCTTCATAGGTGCTCGCTAACAGCACTTGCCCCAACAGTCTTGTGGAAAGCTATATCGGAGATATTTGTCTTTGTATCTGTTTGAGTCTTGGATCTCTGTGCGACTCTATGATCGAGTCTCTGTGTGATCCGTGGGTCTCTGCGTGCGAGTCGATGGGTCTCTATGAGAGCGACGTTTATGGGTCTCTGTCATTCTTGCGTATCTGTGAATCAATCGTTCTTTGCGAGCCTGTGTGAGCACACATCATCAATTAAATAAATAAAAACACATTTAACAGGATGGCTTTGTGTGTACAGTCATTGGTGGTTGGGCTGAAATCATTAATTTGGTTTGATCACAGTCTGTGAGTCTGCCGTACTGTACTCCATGCGTGTGTGTGGGTCTCTGTGTAAGACTGCAAGTCTCGGTGTGAACCTGTGAGTTTCTCGGTGAGTGTGTGGGTCTCTGTGTAAGACTGCAGGTCTCGGTGTGAACTTGTGGGTTTTTCGGTGAGTGTGTAGGTCTCTGTGTAATACTGCGGGTCTCAGTGTAAGTCTGCGGGTCTCTGTGGAAGTCTGGAGTGCAACGCAAAGGAACGGTAGACAAATCCCTTTAAAAAACATTGCAAATAAAACTCGACTCTGTGTATCTTACCAGGTAAAGCCCATTGAGCGTCTCACTTGTGGCCAAAACCACGCCCGACCGCCTTTCTCCCTCCATTTTTCTCACTCGACCACATACACGCCCATATATATATTATCTTTTGGAAGCCTGCGTACGCAACTTGCCAATTTTAACGTGAATAAAATTATATAAACTTTGGGTCGGAACGCAACGTTGCCTGGGCATGCTCAGACGCAAATTAACCTAAGCGACTTTCGGTAGTGGTAATTCCGCATTCCTATGGCCGAGACAAAGTCGAGCCATGCGACACCTACCGTTGAGTTCCACCACAGCGACATGCTGTACAATTATTGTCTCCCAAGGGATGGGGATGGTGAAGACGATGGGCTAAGCCAAACTGCTGATCCGGTATTGAACTCGCAAATATTGGCGATGTACGGGCAGAGTGGGTGGCGCAGTGCTTAGGTCGCTCAACTCACAACAGCATCATGATCATCACCACGTTAAGGTCGATAAAGCGAGTACCACATTGTGAGAAGCGAAGAGTGGGTGGTTTATGGAGGGACTTGCCCACCCCCCCCTCCCCCCGAGTAAACGTGGAATTTCCACCACCGCCATCGCCACACACGCTCGAATGAGGTTGCACTGTTTTTAAACTCGGCGTCGGCGTCGCACTGTCCGGGAGGCGAATTACTCGGTCCACCGATTATTGACCTCGTGTACGTGTGTGCAGGCATTTAGCACGAGAATCGGAGCAGCGGTGTGGAACTTTCGACTGACCCCTGACCTATGAGCGAACCCATCCAGCCTCCGCACCGTCAATATTCTGGTGAAAATTGTAACATTTGTGCCGCGTTCAAGTTGTCTCAGCCCTTCTGGAACATCGTCGCATTCTTACATCCGTCGCTCGGCCACGAACCGTCCACGGTGCGGTTTGACGAACGAAAATATTGACGACGCACTAACTCGGCTGTCCGTTTCACACAAAAATTCACCACTGACCGATTAAAATACTCGAATTCCCACGCCGTCGATAATCGCATCGGGCGGTGTTTTGTGCGACTGCCGTCTTCGCGATTGACGACGCAAGCTTCGTGCAAATGTTTTTTTGATTTCCTTGAGGCGCGTGGTGGAAAAGGCTCGTGACAACAGACGCGAGATTCTGCACCCCCAAGGTGGCGACACCGCGATATGCATCGGTACATGTCTCCCGCTGCACCTGGGGCGTTGGTTCCCTAATCACACCGGTCATCCAACGCAGCATCAGCAGCGACTTTTGGCTGAGCCATCGAACAAAGACGGTCACTGGCATCGCGGCGCTCTCAGATGCACTTCTGCGGCCGTCTGGAACACTCTTTCATTCCGATATTGGGAAGCCACATGGAGCTGTGACGCACTTTGAAATGATCATCGAGATTGACCAACTAATTTCTTTCGAAATGCTTTTTTTACGGTGCTAAATAAGTTCAACATACATACATCATCATGATCAACAGCAGCGGCCATGATCTATACACTACGAGATGAGGACATGTCTAAACTGTCGCCATCTTTCGATTTAAAGCTTTCGTGACTGCAGGGATTCATCTTCTTGGTTCTTTCGGTAAAGTAACGTAGAAGGGAAATAATAAAATAATAAAAATAAAACATAACAAAATAATTCTCACGACGTTTCGGCCACAACGCAAGCAGCCGTCCTCAGGTGAAGACCAGGTCTATCGGGGAGACAGCGTCTGAATGAAACACCACCAGGCTTGGAGCGCATATTTAAGCTGGGTTGGAAGGGGAAGAGCGCTTTGACAAAATAATTTGCATATCAAGAGGAATTTAGCATATTTATGGGAAATGCAGATATGTGATTAGTACTACTTGTGAAATGCGTCTATGACGGGTTTGCGACGCAAGAACGAATCTGGCTCCTGTGCGCACGAGCTGATGTGGCATTCCCTTCTGCTGCTACCAAAAGAATCCCCGGTCCTCTGGCAACACCTTCAAGCGTTACACGAAAAATTAATTGGTAAATTTCACCCACTAACCCCTCCACAAATAAATAAATAATCCCCCACCCTCCACCTACCCCACATGTCACCCGGATTAACATTTCTCACAAAAAAATATTCGCAAACTGTCAACTCGCAATAAATCTAGAGACATTTCGGAAGGGATCCTATGGCGTTAATGAGACCATATTGGAGTAGGTGTGTGGTGAAATATTTCAATGAACGGTCCATTCTTTTTGGACCGAGGCGACAGATCGCAACTCGTAAGCGGCTCATCGTGAGCAACCACGTGGGACGTGAATCCTTCCGGTCCGAACGCACCGCGACTCGAGTGTTTACCACGGGCAATGACTCAAGTGAGCGCCGCGACTGACGAACTGACTCACGGTTGCACAAACAAAGGTTCCCAGACTGACATATCAGGATCGTGGTGGGTGGGTGGGTGGGAGAGAACGGGGGAGGGAGTGAATCACTGACCGCCCAGGGCTCTGTTTCGCGATCCACGGGCGCGGTTGTGGCAGGTGAGCAGGTGAGAGATGAGGCGTGTGTGTATCTGTATGTGTGCGTTGAGTCACGTTCAGTGATGATTATCTGAACCGGACATGGGCCTCTCCTAGGTCGACTCAGTCTCAAATTGGTCCCTTGTTCAGTGTGTAAACATCGCCACTAGGGATACAAAGGCGGCCGGGCGTGGTGTTGGCCACCCACCCCTCGTGTGTCGTGCCGGGTTTCATAGGTGCTCGATGACAGCACTTGCCCCACCAGTCTGTTAAGGCTATACAGGGGATATTTGTCTTTGAGTCAAACTCACTCATCCAGCACTCACTTAACTCAATGCAGGATCGCTCAATTCACCCATCAAACAGATTCACGAAGCCAGACAGACTCACTCGCTCACCCAGAATCACTCGGTCACTCACCTCTAAGCCTCATCAATAATTATAATCACTCACTCGCATGCAACTCGCTCACCCCACCCAGTCTCACTCACCTGATGAATCACACACTCACGCACCAAGACCCCACTCACCTCAGATTAACGTTTCCCGAATCTGCTGTGTCTCATCAGCTAGGCGCGGCCTCATGGAGCCGATGCCACTGAATGCCCTGTTAATTATTATTATTATTCTCTTTTTTCACAAGGCACAGACGCCCACTCACGAACCACTCAAGTTCTATATCAAGACACAACATTTACAATATCATGAAGCTAGTTATAATTACTGGCGAAACGTCGTACTCAGAGTGTAAATGATGTGGCTTGGCTCTCCTACACACCGGTGTTGCTGTACTAGTAACGAATTGGCATGTTCTGTTTACGTGACAAACCTTACTAATTGGCTGTGTCGGGTGGTGGCGGGTTTAACGACACATTTATATTTTTACGCGATCTAACCCAAAACAACCCTCTATTATGAATCAACTTTGCCTTCGCCAAACACCCGGCTCGCTTCACTCGTGCCTTGAGACATTGTGCGAGGGGCCTAATAAAGGCAACATGATATAATTATTATGAGGACAAAATCGATGGAATCCCTGGCCCGATCTCTTCAAAATTCGGAAGCTGAGCAAGGCTCGAGTGAGCCTGGATATCGATTGGAACGGTGCGGCCAGGGTTCACCAAAACGGACCGCTTTTGTGGCTACTGCGTTGCTGTAACAAGACACACAAAAAACGCAAACCGTGGCACGACTGTGACTCCGCCAACCGGCGTTGAAGACCGTCGTGGTAAGTGAACGGCGGTCAACGAACAACTCTGCACCGAGCCCGCACGGTTACGGCGAAGCTCTTGCATTCATGACATAAAAAAGAGGGCCCTTAATTCCACGTGCCGACGTGGACCTCTGCCCGCTCGCTGGAGATCTTTGAGATCGGCGAATCGGAACGAATTTGTCGGAAGAAAAATAAATAACCTCGCCCTCCACCCTTGCCGAGTTTGAACGAACCCGTCACCGCTAAACGGACCCCGAATGACGATGTCGAGCACACAGGTGGCAGGGGTGGCGGGGATCTGCGCCACTGTTCACACAACCGGCCCGGCTGAACACACAAACACCGCGTGGAGATTTTAGTGGACGGGGGGGGGCTGACCCCCCCCCCATTACGTTTGTTGTTTTATTTATGGGGGGGGGGGGGGCGACTTCACTGGAAAAAAAAAACCAAAACGCTCGGTGGAATTATACAGAGCAGGGAGTGGCCCGAATGCCGAGATGAAGGGAAGGGTTAGAAACACTGGAATTCTTGTTTTACGTCACCAAGTGAGAGACTGGTGCGGTCGGCCAGTACACTATTGTTATTGTGTGCGGTCCTCAATAGAGACCCGGGCAGGCAGTCTACCGTCTCGAGGCCTCATCGGAGACCGGCCAGGCAGTCTATTGTCTGGGGGTCTCAACAGAAACCGGCCAGACAGTCTATTGTCTAAATTCTCCAAAAACGTGCTAAGTAAGAGTGGTCAAAGTCAAAATACCACGACATGAACTCCAGCCAGTTATTACCACAGTCCTTTATTGTCCGATCAATCGCGAGCAGCACCTACCTGAACAGGTCTTGAACTTGGGTTGCAATATTCTTCGGTAAATCGCTAAACGTTTCGCAGTGCTATGACAGTATTTCTAATTGTAGGCGGGGGTTTATTTCAGCAGAGCCCTCTCTCCGTGTAGCCACCCCGAAACACATTTCAGCATCCCGGAACACCACGTCAAGTATACACGTCGCTATGGCTGTGGCTATGAGTCACGTGTCACCTACTCGAGGCTACGAAGTTGGCCCGGAGAATATTTAGTGGGGTATTGAGCCCCTGACTAAGAGCGAAAGTAGCACGAAGAGAGGCCACATGTGAGAATGTTGAGGTTGATGTTGGGGAAATCTCGAAGGGAAAGGAGGAACGGCAAAGTTAAGACCTTAGCGGATTTTTACAAATATTCCAGAGAGGGCGATGGAGGCGAGTCACGCAGAGAGCCATAGACTCAACACAGAGAGCCATAGACTCAACACAGAGAGCCATAGACTCAACACAGAGAGCCATAGACTCAACACAGGGAGCCATAGACTCAACACAGAGAGCCAGGCACACACAGACACCCATAGACTCACTCACGCAGAGAGTCATATACTCACGCAGAGAGCCATAGACTCAACACAGGGAGCCATAGACTCAACACAGAGAGCCATAGACTCACGCAGAGCCGTCAACTCACACACAGCCATAGATTCACACAGAGAGCCATTGACTCGCACACAGAGAGCCAGGCTCACACAGACGCCCATAGACTCACTCACACGGAGATTCATAGATTAGAAGGGAAATTGGGATGACATCGGTGCAGGGCAGAAGGAGTAGAGGGTGACCGGGGCTGAGATGGGCGGATGCTGTGGAGCGAGATGATTGGAGAGTGACTGACAGAGAAAGGAGGAACGGGATAGAAGCTCATGGATGAAAAGCCGGCAACCGACCCCACGCGATAATGCGACACTTAACTTAGCTCTGTATAAGTCTATGGGTTTCTATACGAGTCTGTGCGTGTCTATGTAAGTCTATGAGTCGCTATGAAAGTCTGTGGTTCTTCATACAAGTCTGTGTGTCTCTATGGAAGTCTACGGATCGTGTAAGTACACGTGAGTCTATGGGTTTCTGCGCAACGTATGCTACCTGTTTAAGTCTACGCATCACGTAAGTGCACACGTGTCTACGTGGGTCTGTGTGTTAGCGAAGGAGGAAATCTCTGTTTAAGGGTATACCAGATGTGGCATAAAGAAAAGCCGGTTAATGATATACATTTCAAAAGTCCACGGAGAGAGCAAAATATAATCCGATCAGCCGAGCCATTGAAATAATGGACCCGAATATTGTAACGTGAGAGGCGGGAGGTGGGTGGAGGGTGGGGGGGTTACTCACGATTGCCAGGCCGAGCAAGAAGAGACTCAGGATGACCGAAATCCAGCGCATGATGTCCACTCAGTTGCACGACACTACACGGCAGGGATGACCAGCGAAGGCCGAGCAGCTTGTGGTTACGCTTGCGTGTAGATTATTATACGAATAATAATACACGTGTACCACCACCACACACGTACTGACATACGCCACTTGCAGGATAAGCTCTCTCGCGCTTGAAGCGTGTGTTTCTGCAGGCGAGCACCACACGCACGCACACTTCACTTCGACAGCAGATGCCGACTGGACAGCCTTGTTCGACGCTGAAAATTGTCGCGAACAACGGGAGGAGGAGGGAGCCGGAACTGAATGCGCAGCAAAGTAAGACCGGGCTAAGTCACGCACCCCCTCTTTATAATACGTTCGCGTAAGAGGTGCGATGGGTGGGAGGCGGAGAGAGGGGGGTGTGTGCGCGCGCGCGCGTGTGTGTGTGGGAGGGTCGGGGGTAGCGGAAGCAGCGCCAGATGGGATGAATGAATGGGTTTGGATGTCACCGTTTGCAACTCGCGGTGGAAAGTCTCCGCAGCAGCAGCAGCAGCGGCGGTAGCAGCAGAAGTCGAGCGACTCACGAAACCCTCGTTCTCATCTACACACCGAGAGAGTAGAGTCCAGGGGTCCCTGCGGGGCTCCGTTTCTCTGCGGCAGCTCCCCCTCCCGTCTGGGACGCGGCCATCATCATCATCGTCTGCTGCTGCTGCTGCTACAAGCTGCACGTTCAGCAGCAGCAGCAAGTCCGTGTTGAATCTGCACCGACTTTCAAGGAAATAGCCAAAGCATCCGTCAACAACACTTTGGCCTTAAAATGACAAATAAATACAGAATAGGCGACGTTTCGGGCAATGGCCCTTCAGCATAGCACATTGGCGAATGTGTTGAGTTGTTGTTGCTGTGCTTGTGCACGACTGCGAACGTAGCCGTAGCACCATCACCAAATAATTTGTCGTATTACTTCTTCACCCCGGGACCGGCCCAGGACACGCTGCTGGCAGTGGGACGATGTCGCTTGGCTGGCCTGGGAACGCCTGCACGTTCCCCAGGAAGAGCTAGTCTGTATATATAGTAGTGTATAGTGTAGTATATAGTGTAGTGTAGAGTGTAGTGTATAGTTTAGTGTATGGTGTAGTGTATCGTAGTGTATAGTTACGTGTATGGTGTGGTGTACAATAGTGAAGTGTATCGTAGTGTAGTATATAGTGTATAGTGATGTAGTGTATAGTAGTGTAGTGTATAGTGTAGTTACGTGTATGATGTAGTTTTGAGTAGTGTAGTGTATCGTAGTGTAGTATATAGTGTAGTGCGTAGTTTATAGTGTAGAGTGTAGTGCATAGTTAAGTGTATGGTGTAGTGTATAGTAGTGTAGTATATAGTAGTGTAGTGTATAGTGTGGAGTCTGTCGCCAGGGAAAGTGAGGTGTGGACCTTCACTACTCAACACGTTGCCTCCCTCGCCAGGACAAGCGGACTGAGAAACCAACGAACTTTCAAGAGATGCTGAGAGAGCACCACCACCTCCATCGTCTGACTTTTTCACCTTGGCTTTCGGCCGTGATAGGGGTGGACATTGTTGTAGGCGTTACAAATCTCATCGTTAGCATTAATATCGTGAAGTTGGCAGTGCCCGGATTAAGCTAGTGCGGGGCCTGTAGCATATGTTATAAAGGGGCCCTAAATTAATACATTTAAAACACTTAAATATTAAAACACAATTTATTTTACTTGCATAGTAAAGTAATTGTATTTTTGCATCTGCTATACAGCCAGATACTACGACAAATCGCTAACCTTAAACACCCGGGCGTTCATAAAAGTTTAATGCGGTATAGTACTATAGTAATAAAGCAAGTGCAGAATCACTGAACCGGAATTGATAGCTTGAAAGCATTTATCGCGGGGACCTTGAAAGTGCGGGGCCGTAGCTACTTGTGTAGCAGCTACTACACATGTAGCTACTTGTGTAGCTACTTGTGCTACTAAGGATAATCCAGCACTGGGTGGTGGGTGGGTGGGTGTGTACCAGTGGACATCTAGACAACTGTGAAACTACCGAACATCTGTGAAAGTGTGCTTTATAGCTCATCGGATTTCCTCCAGGACATCATTATTCCAATGTGACTGCAAGTCTAGGGGCGGCCCGTGATCGTGATGGCAGACTTTCGGCAGAAACTACGGCCAAAACAACTTCATACAGCCCGAAAACCGCTCCACCACAATCGGCACCACGCCCTGGGTTGACGGCGGCGTAAGGCTGCCGTACCTACAGCGAGTTGAGACGTGTCTGCCCTACCCTAGCCAGCCACCATCGTCACAACCCACCACCACCAAAGACAAAGGACCCCCGTATAGCCTCAGCAGACTTTTGGAGCAAGTGCCGTTTTCCGGGTAGCACCTGTCAAAAGCCAGCACGGCACACGAGCGGCATGGGTGTTTAGCACCACGCCTGACCGCCTTTGTCTCCCTAGCTGCGATGTTTTACACACCCCACCCTCGTTTGAGGCTGAGTCGACCTAGGGGGGGAGGCCCAGGACCGGTTTAGATAATCGTCGCTGGTGTTGGCCGTCACTCCTCACGACACCCACCCCACCACCAAGCACCACCGCCGTTGCAGTGCCACACCTTGCCAAGCCGTACGGTGCTTATGCAAGTTGCGGGGAAGTGCCAGGTGAATTCCCAAGCGGCGATTAATCACGCTTGGGGGTTGGGCGAACAATTCAGCGTCGCAATCGTGACAAATAAATAAAAATGTGTGTGCGTGTTCATGCGTGGCTAAAGCACAGCAAGTTGGCACAGTAGGGGGTACAGGTGGTGGCCTCAGCCAGTCATCTCGGTCATCTCAGTCAGTCGACCCTTGGCACCTGCTGGGTCTGCCCCGTGATCTCCTGCCAGCGGGCGTTCGACACTTCACGTGGTAGCCTCAAGGTGCACATGGCCTGGCACAAGCGTCGTGGTGACGTCACCGCCACTTAAGTGGCGAATGGCGGTTGTTGTTGTTGTTGTTCATGCGTGAAAGCGGCCAATGTCACGAGATTGTTGACGCAGTGGCATGGGGGGCGTGAGCAGCGAGGGAGTTTCGATCGACCGTGGGTGGAGATGGAGGGATGGGATCGGCTCGCGCGCGTTGGGAGGAGTGAGACGGACGATTAGCGCGGCACTGGGGCCGCGAGAGATAGCGACGGACCTGGGAGGATTTCGATTTAAAGCTTTCGTGACTGCAGGGATTCATCTTCTTGGTTCTTTCGGTAAAGTCACGTAGAAGGGAAATAATAAAATAATAAAACATAATAAAATACATATTCTTGGTTCTTTCGGTAAAGTCACGTAGAAGGGAAATAATAAAATAATATAAATATTAAACAATACAAATTCTCACGACGTTTAGACTGCAACACAAGCAATCATCGTCAGATGTGAAATCCACAGCAATAATTTTGTTTTCAAATTTTCTTGCTGTGGATTTCACACCTGGTGATGATTGCTTGTGTTGCAGTCGAAACGTCGTGATAATTTTTATTGTTTATATTTATATTATTTCATTATTTCCCTTCTACGTGACTTTACCGAAAGATCCAAGAAGATGAATCCCTGCAGTCACGAAAGCTTTAAATCAAAATATAATAAAATACAATTCTCACGACGTTTCGGCCACAACGCAAGCAGCCGTCCTCAGGTGAAGAACAGGGCTGTCGGAAAGACAGCTGTCTTTTATTACTTCCCTTCTACGTGACTTTACCGAAAGAACCAAGAAGATGGACCTGGGAGGGTCTTCATTCAGCAGTGGATAGGCAATGGCTGATGATGATGATATTGATGAGTAATAGAGGTGTTGGGTGGTGGGGTCATTCGTTGTTGATGCATGAATGGGCTTCGTAATTCTTGAAATGACGTTGTTGACGGAATCATTTCTGTATTCATAGGAAACGAAGACGATGAGCCAAAATGTCTGTGTGTCCCGCGCGTGACGTCACTCCACGTGGGCCAACTTCCCCCCCCCCCCCCCTCGTTAATAATCATGAACAGGCGACGTCCTCCACATGGACACACACCCCCACCATAATAATAAATTAGCGGGTGACGTCACTCCACATGGGGGGGGGGCGAGGCGCCTCCCCCCCCCCCTCCTCAGCGTCAACTTACAACCCTCACTAAAGGCAGAACCCTCATGTCACGTGATCTCCGTAACGCTGTTGAGACATCGAAGTAAAAAGGACGTCATGATGAACAAGGGATTATAACCTTTAAATGAAATAGGTCTGCGTCACCGCGGCCTTACAAGCTGCACACGAATTGATGCAATGAATATATCACGTCGGGGTCTGCTTTTCGCTTGCAAGTTTCAGATTTACTGAAATACACCCGTCCTTGGACGGGCAAAAGACGCTGTCTCCCCGACATACCTGGTCTTCACCTGAAGACGGCTGCTTGCGTCGTGGCCGAAACGTCGTGAGAATAATTTTATTATGTTTTATTTTTATTATTTTATTACTTCCCTTCTACGTGACTTTACCGAAAAAACCAAGAAGATGAATGCCTGCAGTCACGAAAGCTTTAAATCGAAAAATAAAAGGCTAGTAATTATACAATGACTGACAGCGCTGTCAAGACACTGCTGGGTGAAGGCCGTACAAGTACCGGTATGTAAATGGTATGTAAATAAATAAAATAATATCGTGGCCCGTACGGGGATCGAACCCGCGACCTTGGCGTTATTAGCACCACGCTCTAACCAGCTGAGCTAACCGGCCAGCTGATAGGCAGCACCAAGTCTCTTGTCATTGATTCTCAGCGCCAATCGAGACACGGGGAAGCTGTCTTTTTGACAGCTCTGTTCTTCACATGAGGACGGCTGCTTGCGTTGTGGCCGAAACGTCGTGAGAATTGTATTTTAATGTTTTATTTTTATTATTTCCCTTCTACGTGACTTTACCGAAAGAACCAAGAATATGAATCCCTGCAGTCACAAAAGCTTTAAATCGAAATGTACAGCTGTGTCCACTGTTGGATGAAGGCCTCGCCGGTCATGGGGTTTGACCATACTTCACCACGCTAGTCAGTGCAAATTAGTGACGTGGGGGTGGTGGGGATATTGGTGAGCTCGTAACCTATTCCTATACAATTCGCCACTGTCGATTTCCGTGACGGGGAGTCGAAATCAGGTCTCAAATTCGCAAGCGCTTGAATTTCACCAGGAATTAATTGAAACTTAACGTCTCTTTTTGCAAGGGTAACCAGGAGCGATCTAAGCATACGGAGCTCATAACGGCAATAGAAATCCAGTTGCTTATCAGTACTACGTACATTGCCTGGGATGTTATATTGTAGAGAGTTGGAAACACCCAACTGTGAGGTTGAGTTTAAGTCGTGTTAGGGTCACGGACTGTACCTCATCAGCAGGATCATCATCAGCAGCAGAAAAATCCTCATCAACGTCATGAGCAACAGCATTGGTATCATCACTACCGTCCGTTCCTCTGGGGTTGCTAAAATGAGCAGGACATTGTCAGGCATAACTACTTGGTGCATACAGATTACCAGCGGCCCCCCGCCGCAGGAATGTGGAATGTCCACCTTTGGCACTGGACAATGTGAAGCGCTGCTTGTGGCTGTCAAAGTGCGCCATCTGCTGGACGATGTTACGACTGCCAGAGAAAGGCATTTGCGGTCAATCTTCACCAAATAATTGTTTAAAACAATTACATGTGATTATGTTTCAGTAATAATGGGTTATGATAGTATTTCAGTACAAGCTGGATAAAAGCACGTTTTGCAAGCAAGTGCATGTTTTAATCCAAAATGTACTTGTATCAGGTGCCCTGTGAATATCTACACCAGTGAAATGTTGCTTATATCAGAACTGTGCTTACATCCAGCTTATTCCATATAAGTATGCCAGAGCAAGCAATGATTTCGAACGTGGCGAGGGACGAAATGACCAATCAGAAGATTTGAGAATTAAAACAAAAATAAACAGATGCAAATTAGTGAAACATTAAATGAATGGAATTGAGCAGGTCACCAGAATGTTTGTCGGCTTTCGCGACCAATATTCTTCACCCGAGGACGGCTGCTTGCGTTGTGGCCGAAACGTCGTGAGAATTGTATTTTATTATGTTTTATTTGTATTATTTTATTATTTCCCGTCTACGTAACTTTACCGAAAGAACCAAGAAGATGAATCCCTGCAGTCACGAAAGCTTTAAATCGAAATCATAAACGTTGTTGGGTTAGATCGCATAAGTATGGTAACCCTCCACCACCCGACACAGCCAATTAACCCAAAAACCTTGATTATGAAGAGACAGGTGAGATGAACAACATAACCGAGTTCGATGGAAGGAAGGAGCAGGAGACAGAACATGAGATGGCGCATTGGGATCCTTGGATGAAATTCGCATTACAAATGTCAATTATTATTATTGTCGGAACGAGATCAGAAGCTTTGGAGGCTGCCTCTGGATGGCATTGGCAAGAAATCAGGAAGAGTAGAAGATAATTATCTTAATTATAATTAAGGGACCACCACAGACGCATTAATGCACGTGTGCTCTGGGAATTGTTTAACGTCGACATTGCACAATTCACGGCCATTACCACCAAAGGAAATGAATGACACTTTATATTTTATTATTTCCCTTCTCCGTGACTTGACCGAAAGAACCAAGAATATGAATCCATGCAGTCACGAAAGCGTTAAATCGAAATTTAATGACACTTTATTAAAACTGCACGCTGTAAATTAAGGTACAATATCACACGTCATAAATTCATTAAAAAAAACCTTCACTCGGATTTCTTTAAGCATTCACGGCAACACAAAGAACACATTAAAAAAGTGATTGTAAAAAATATACAAAATACATTCACCACGTGTCACGAGTGGCCCTCTCATACTCGCAGTTTTTCAGCTTCAAATCCAACCATTAAAATAAAGTCCAAAGCCATGCCTCCAGATCCATTTTAGATTAAGAGAACTAAGCAAGTTTATTGCAACCAATAGGACTAATCATTGCATAGAAAAAGGTTACAAACTTACTTATTTCTCAAATGCTGCAAAGCTCTGACCGACCGCAGGGTTGGTGGGCAATATAATTTTACAACTATTATAAACGGTTTCACTTGAAAGTGTTTGTCACGGTCTTTCACGTAAAAGGCCGAGTGGGGCGAGCCAAAGCAGAACAAGGGTCGGTCAACCTGGCAAGCCAGAGATGCAGGCTGTAGATGGAAAACTGCCCGTCTCAGACACACACGCGTATAAGGCACATGGCAAAAGGAATGTCAGAAGTCGACTCTACAACATTAAACACAGCATTCCCTCGCTATTCACGAATGTTGTCCGTGACTTTGGGCTATCCGTTGAATCGCATCTGGAACGCTGCACGACTGCATCGAGACAAAGTGATGAGATCAAGTGACCGAGGAAGAATGTGATAAAGTGACGAGATTGATTATTTAAGGTCATTAATTAAAATGATAGGTTTTCATTCTCCGCCACATTTGCTATTCACCAGCATCTCCGGAACGGTTCAGAGAGGGAATACTATTCAATAAGCAAAAAACTAACAGATTAAAATGACTAATCCGTTATTCTGAGCCATGGTGTGGACATTAACAATAAAACAATTGGCGATATTTAATGGTTAAAATGGGGCTTTATAGTTGTTACTGTTGCAGTAACTACGTGGGAGGCACTGGGCCATTCACAGCATCTTGATCACATAAATATTCGTTTAAATGTGGACTATGGGATTAAAATTTGCGTTCAAATTGTAAACAAGACCTTGGGAAAATTAAGCTGCGCGTGTGACCCCTCTCGATCGACAGAAACCAGATGATCCAGATTAACCAAAAACTCAGAAGAAAAACCTTTACAAACACTAACTAGGCATATACAAACGTTCAAGTTTACACCGTACATGCGAATACGATTGCAGGCTTATATACATAAAGCATTAATGCACGTGTCATCCTTATCCTAAGCACATCGGGTGACGCTCGCTGCGATTTACATAGGGATTGCCAAAACAGTGCTGTATACACGCACATCAGTTCCAATGCTGGTCAGTCTTCATTGCTACAGACAGGGCGCAGAATGTCAACTCCCTTCAGAACGTCACCCTTTGAACATTTGTAACATCGTGTGCAGTGTCACTCGCTTTGTCCACAGTGTCCGCAGCCTGTATACTGTGACAGCAGCTGGCTCTTAAGGAGATTATCGCCAGCTACCGCTGGGTAATCACGACAACTGCTTTGCACGACCGTGATTAACACCGTGCCAAGCGGGTGGCCACCGTTAAGTTTCTTAACCTCATAACATCTCATCAACTGCCGCCAACCCACCAACTGGCCTTGAGGCAATGACAGAGAACACTTCAACGACTGCAATCAACAAATTCTTCCTAATAAAGTGACGGTATTCAGTGGCAAGATGGCAAACGTTCCCAATGTTCCTCCGTGCTCGAAGGAGACACGCCGGAAACGACAGCCATGTTAGCACCGTTCCATTCCGCGTAACGCTTCGCGCAAAGGCGCCGTTTGTCGATCGCGATCGTGGTCGTGCAGTATTTGTCATCCCGCGAGCATCAGCAATACAGCGCCGACAGATGTGCAGTCTATTTTCCAGTGCAAACGAGGCGCCAGCTGCCCAACGCATTCGCGACGACACGGCCAACTTCCCCTCCGCACGTCGGCGCCAGGAATTCTTCAGCGATGCGCTTTAAAATCCGACTCCATCCCGAGCCACGCGATGGGAGCAGGAGAGACACGGGCGCGTGCGTACACACGCAGCCTGCGATTCACATTATATTCACGTTCGTTAGACCACAAGGCCTCGTTTCTTCTTCTTCCTGAAAATGCCACCTTCTGAACCTATTTGGCGAAAGGAGGTGACCATCTCATAGGTCGAATCGAAATTCATGAGCCCTTGGCATTCACTTCATTTAACCGCGTTTGCCATCATAATCTGATATGTACAGCATATAATGCATAGCACAGGTAAGTTAACACATTGTATGAAAAAGCAGTGAGGCCGAGCATTCGCATTGCCTTGAGCCAGAGTGATGGAGGGGTGCAGGTATAATTATTTGTTTAAATGACATGTCAGTGGTTATTACGAAGGACAGCCGTGGGCCGGCAAGGAAGGGCAAATTCCTAAGCTTCTAACAACTCACATAGCCGCCTTTAAAATTGCCGCACCGACACTCGCATTATAATGGTGAAGGCACAGTGTACAAGAAACGATCCATGTTACCTTGAGCGAATCGAAAACATAACTGCATAACCGATTTGCATGCTTAAACTTACATCGGGAGCCAGAAAGGGGAGCACGGGGATGAGAGAACATATGCCAAGCTAATGACATTAGCCAAACTATTGAGAATGTGGACTTGAGCAGGCTTGACACTTTGCTCAAAAGGATAATGAACAATGGTCAAGAATAGGAATGTATTAACAACCAAGAAATAGGAAAAGGGTCCGAGGGAGATAACCTTGGAGGAGATGGAGCAATGAAACCAGTCCATGATCACGTACTGGTTGGATTTTTGCATCGCAATAATAACGAGATGACGCATTCATACCTCTTAGGTTATTTGTGGAAGTTTGTAATATTATCAACGTGCCATTTGTGTTTCCTCAAGTCCAATTCATTGATAAAGACTGCATTTATGAGGATGCACTAATTTCATGGTTGTAGCATTTTTCCATTCCAACCGTTGTTGGCATATCCAAGATCCATTGTTTCCTGAACTAAGACTTTGGGCATATTAACCTTTTCAAACGTTGAATATAGATGCCCAAATACCCACTTAGGCATGGGGGGTTCTCTCATCATCCGGTTGACCCAAAAAAATAATTTCCAATTTTTCTCCCATAACTTCGCTAAAAAAAGTTAAATGAAGGTTTCGTCCTCCTAAAATAAGCACCAGGATATAGAAGAACCCCTGTTTTCATCAGATCTCCGCCAGGTACTATTTGGTGCAGTTGTCAAGCAAATGTTTCACTACAGTACCCCAATAAACTAGTTTTTTGTGCCACTCAATGGTGACTCCCTTGGAGGTAGCTGGGATGGTTGTAGTATTGCAGCCGGTATTACTGATTGTGGATTTGAAACGGAAGTTCCAACCACCCAATGATTAAACTGGACTCTCATGTGCAGCCAGCCGATGGGTCTCAGCCAGCCACCAATGACTGCACGAAAACCATCATTATATTTGGCTTTTCACGTAATTTTCCAAATTTCCAGCTCTGAGAATTAAACATTTCGGTTTGATCGGCATACGATGAACATCTCTACAGCAGAACGTGCGATAAAGAAGTGTTGTGCGTGCTGGTTGTGTGGCGAGATCATCAATTGAAGGGATCTCACAAGCAGCTGGATCCTATGTTCTTTCATTTCTAAATGTAAAACTCATTCCTTTAGGACTGCTTTTTGTATTTAGTTAGTCGTCCTTCCCCAATGGTTGGCTACGTACGGTGCGAAAGAAGTTCAACATACATACATACATAGGCACTGCTCTGAATAACGAATGGATACTCCGTCACATGACATTGCACCACAATTTGCAATAAAACTGGGAACACTAAAAAATATATACAACAAAACTAATGTAGCTTACTCAGGTCACACTAGCAATAGAGACATTCATCTCAATCTCTCACCTAGTCCTCGATAAAAGTAGTCAATGACCTAGTTGAGAGGCCAACAATACCAAGGCGACGCAGGCACCGAATCCATAGACCTAACCTGGTCGACTTCAGGTGTCCACAGGCGTTTCCAGGTTGGGGGGCGGTGGGGGGGGGGGCGTGGTGGCGGTGGCTGGGGTTGTGACCATAGCCGGTGTGGCGCATTCAAACATCTCTCGGTGGAAGAAATAAAACGGTCGAGTTGGCAGCTCTACTCCTCCCCACCACCACCAACCCCAGGCCCTGTGTCACAGCCGCCTTAGGTTGCGCTTGCTCTGCTTGGTGCCGGGCAGCGCCTCCATCGGCCCCCGGCGAGCCGTCTGCGCGGGACTGCACGGGCGTGCCCCGTGCCACAGGCACTGGCAGATTGCGCAGAAGTCGTACGCGCACGACTCCCGCGTGCACACCGCCCGCTCCTCCGCGCAGCGCAAGCGCGCCGGAGACTGGCAGCGCGGGCACTTGCGCAGCAACTCGTCGCTGTTGAGCGTGCGGCCCACCTGTGGCGGTGGACAATGAGAAAAGGGCGTGATGACAAAGCATTTAAGGGATATATTATCGTATCTGAAGTGGAGGCACCTAGTTTCTACTTCTACTGACAGAATTTAACATCAAGCATTCGAGTTAAAATAAATTAAGGTGAATTGACAGTAATATTTCATGCTTTTACACAAGTATGTGTGGTTAATGCAGGCTTGATGCCTTGCAGTAGGTATCTATTTGAACATCCTAACACCTGTTTTATTGTCAGAATAGGGGAAAAGCTTATTCGTATTTTTTCATCACATAACAGAATCACTATAAGTGTCTCCATACCGCCATGAAGCGCTCGTGCTGGCTGCTTGCTCTGCTGCTCGCTGCCTGCCTATTCGTGGGCGATGGTGTCGCGAGGCTTTGACCGGACGGTGCCAAGGGACTGCCCCTGGGCACTGTCGCCGCGTTCACGCCTATGCACTGCACCGCCGACAGCACGGGCCGCACCGCCTGGTGCCAACGTGTGCCGGCCACGTCCTCGCCCGCCGACGGGTTGAGCTCGTTCTCCTGGGGAGGGAAGAGTGACAACGAGGTTACGCTCAAGCAACCCACAACGAAAGTCTCCACTGCTGCCCCACTGCAATAGATTTCAGTGGATGGATCATGGGCTGAATATGGTCATTGGCTAATTGTCATGTGACCTTTTCCCGACTTTGACATCTCCAGGATAAATGAAGATTCCTAATGTGTGCTTTAAGTAGAATGGGTTTAGTGCCACCTATGGAGCACTGTGCATGGCTACAGCTGACATCACATTGCATTCAGATTTTGCCGTGTTGTGCCGTGTTGTACTGCGTTGTTATAACACGGTTCTGAGAATTGATTACTTTCAATTCACATCAATAAGTGTAAAATCAGCTCAAGCCTCACGGAAATGACGCGACTTCTGCGTGGCCGCACACTAAGCAGCTGGAGTCATTGACGCTCACTGCCCCCATACGTACCTTGTGCCAGATCACGGGCACTGATTTGGGAGTCTCCTCCTCTGGCAAGAGCCTCAGCGCCCGCTCCCGGTCCACGACAGCGCGCCACACTGCGCTCACTTTGCGCAACCTGCCGCAAAACACATACCACTTAGCCACGTGTGCCTTTCACCTGTCCCTACAACAGAGTTAGTAGTCCCGAGTTGTGAGACTTTATTGGGCAAATAAATAGCAATATTGCTATTAGAAGTGGTGAAGCAGTAGCACAGGAGTAAGCACACTACACAATGAACCTGGCAGCAGATAACATACGTGAGAATCGATATCTCAAGCAGTCCTGGGGACCCTTCACCAACCGGCACTGACCAGTGTGGTAAATTCTAGATTTGAAGCTTTCGTGACTGCAAGGATTCATACTCTTAGTTTTTTCGGTAAAGTCACGTAGGTAAAACAATGAAATTAAAATTAATAAAAATAAAATAATAAAAATCACGACGTTTCGGAGGCAACACAAGTCTCCGTCATCAGGTGGGACCGTCACAGCCAGATTTGCTGTATTGATACAGCAAATCTTGCAGCCCATGTATTGATACAGCAAATCTGGCTGTGACGGTCCCACCTGATGACACAGTGTGGTAAAGTATGGTAAATTAACTGCTATGACCATAGAGAAGGGGAGGGGGGAGCGAGTCTAAATAGATAATTTCCTCTTGTGGCCAGAGCAGCCTCCCGTGGTCCCCACCAATTGCTTACCTGTCATGGTCCGCCGCCGACAGGTACCCAAGCAGCTGGCACACCACGCGCTTGAGGCCCTTCTCCTCCAGCGCGGCGATTATGTCGAGAGACTTGCAGCCCATCTTACGTCCAATGAGTTGCTTGAGCGAGGGGCTCTCCCTCAGGGCGACGGGCACGGATGCGAGCGCCTGCTTCATCACGTCATTGAGCTGCGCGGGGCTGCCGTTGGAAAGAAACGGGAGAACCAATCAGCACGCGCGAACGTTCAAACCACGTGGCACGTTCCAATGCGATTGTTCGGCGAGCAACCACCATAAGGACGCCAGTGCCAGTCACCGCTTGGTTGGTTGTATGCGTTTTTGCGAGACTAAACCTGCAAGTGGATTTTATAGTTTAATAGTACACACCAAAAATGTGAGGAATCATCACTAAAGCAGAGCCAACGATGCTTACTGCTGCTGCCTTATGCCTCAGGGGCCTGATGTAGACGACTATTTTTTTAGCGTTTATGTCTTTCACGTGTAAGTTCTCTTAATCTGGTTTCCAAATCCCACATTTAAATCAAATAGTCCAGCAGAATTTAAATGCTTTGAGAATGAAATATGGTTATTGTAAAGCCCTCTGGATGCTATCCAAACTAAACAGTCGAGCACACCTGCTTGTTACAGCACACTAAACACAAGACAGATATTTTTTTTGCATGACCACCCTCGACCCGCAGCAGTGAATATTTGCAGGGTTAATAAAGGACGCTCCATATAAAACATAGATTGCTTTATTTAGTTGGCATTTCCACAGCCATGGTGATCTGCTGAATATCACAAATCATGTTTCACGATCTGATTATTTTCTCTTTTTACACGCTTTTATTTAACTCACACTGTCTGTTGTATCCTCAACTCTGTCTGTTGTCGTATCCTCAAATCTTGTAACTCAATTTTACCCCACTTCCCAATGTATCGACTGCAAACTTGGTATACGTATGTCATACTGATGACAATACTATATTCTATCATAAAAAATTTGTTATATTTTTTTTAAACAATCTTTTTTATATCTTATGTTTCGGCTTGGGTCTAATTGTCCACAATCAACTCACGTTGGCTGTAAATCACCAGTCCCTTACGTTATGGCAAGCTTCGGGGCCACTTCCTGGAGTCGTGGAGTTCTGCCATTACTTGTACGGTACATTTCATTAAAGCGTGTTTAAAAAAAATATTACTTATCGTCTTGCTTTAACTACCTCGTTTGGATTGCTTCAGACTTTTTTAGTATAATTATGTTCGCTCCGCTAGCCTCAGTGTAACAGCAGAAAATCTTTTGTGTTGAATGTAAAGGGTCAATCCTAAAAGGTAGGATTCAATTCACGTATTTTTAGCATAAAAAATATATATCTATTTTAGGCGGTGACTGGGTGGCTCAGGTCAGAACTTGGAGCTGGAACTGCTGAGATCATGGGGTTGTAGTCCAGCCAGCAGCCTGTTATAAAACTGGGATCTCAAGGGCAGAGAGTTCCTGATCTTGGTGGAAGAACCAAAGACTGAACAAAAAGACAGCATAAAATTTGGTTGTTCACTAAATTTGACAATTCCAAGCACTGAGAATTCAAAATATTTTCAGTGATAGCACAGGTGGGAAAGTGCTGCCCCCAACTATGTGGACCAGAGGTAACTTTGTGGTATCTGATTCCGTGAGCTATTCTTTCACACAAAGAGGTGCATTGCTCAGAAAGTTACCAATGGATTATGTCTTATGACATGCCAAAAATTGCTGAATTGAGATAAAATAAGAAAATTAAAAATACTATGAAAAAATATCGATCTTAATAGATGAAATGTGCTTAGAGTGGCCTCTCAAGAACACCCTGAAACAACATTAACAGCACCGGAGAGTCACGATGCCCTATGGGTACCTGTGCCTCCACGCTGACGTCGATGCTCGATCCGAAGCCCCCACAGGCGTGGTCTCCTGCAGGCCCTGACGGAACCGCCACGCCACTTCCTGCTGCAGCCTCAGGGCGGGCGTGAGCACCGCATCGGCGCTCACCATCCCAGCGGGCGGTGGCGTGGCATCACGCGACACGCACGGGGGCGGCGTGTGCACGGCGGCGTTTCTCAAGGCACCTTTGACGCCATCTCTCGCTGTGACCATCCTCTGCTGGCTGCGCGTGTTCACCACTCGATGGCAGCTCGGTGAGCCGGACACCGCCGCCGCCGCCTCCTTCGCGTGCCGCGCCACCTGTACGTTGGCCCGGCCGTCATCGACGTCCGACTGGGAGCCGGCCTCGCGGATGGTAGAGAGGCGCTGCAAGCGGCCGAGTCTGCGGCTACGTTGCCACAGGTCCGGCGTCAGGTCGTCGCCCGAGCTGTCCAGGCTGCGCTCATCCGCGTCGCTGCCGCCCTCCGTAACGATGCAGCGCCTTTCCGAGAAAACGCAGCGAAAGCTGCTGTCGTCGTCCACCACAGGAGAACATGGCACCGCGTCCTTGTCGCCCAGTAAGGGAGAGCACCACAAGCCGCTGGGGGATGACAGGTCCAGGTTGAACGTGCGCGTGAGCGCCGTCACTGGCGTGCGGAACACGGAACTGGCGCCGCGCTCGCGGCCCCTGCGGTTTGGCTGCGGCGTCTTCAGGAATCGCGGCGAGAGCGACGTCGAGGCGCGGGCACCATCCAGACAGTCGCGGCCGCTCGTGTCGCCGTCGTCGTAGTCGAGGATGGAGGAGTTCGGCGTGAGTCCGATTCCAGAGTCTCGTTTCTCCGTAGTTGGCGAGAACAAGCTGGCGTTGGGGAGGGCAACATGGCCGGACACATCCAGTCGCCGCGTGTCCACGGTACCACCACATTCTGTCCCCTTGCCCACGCCGCTGTCGACGGCCTCTGCCTTTTTGCCCAAAAGTTCATCCAGGGTGTTACGCTCCCCTGCAGCAAAGTTATGTCGGCGGGATTTCGCCGAATCCGCAGAGTCCTCGTCTCGCTTCCAGCTGCTCGTCACAGCCGGCAGGAAGGGAGAGTCGTCCAAGTCCATGGATGTTTGGGACCACGCCACCACGCTCGCGTCTGATCCCGGGCAACTTCTGACAGAGCTGCCCGGAGCATCCAACCCCTCGTCGCCTGCCTCACGGGACACCTTGCTGTCGTTAGTGACGCTGGAGCCCAGGCCCGAGTCCTCGTGCACCGCCGTACGGTCCAGCGCACGCCTCTCATCGTCACAGAAGCCCTCCTCGTCCTCAAGGCCACTCGGGTCCGTGTGGCTGCATGTATCGCTGTAGGTCCTGTCGGGCTTGATGCCATCATCCCTGTTGTGGCGCGGGACCGCTTTTGAGTGCTGAGGCCGCCGCGTCTTGGCCACGGGGAGCTGCGTCACGGCCCTGGGGCTCACGCTGGACTCGCGCTTCCCTCCACGGGTCAGTGCCGGCGAAGAGTTGCACGGCTGGGGACGTGGTGGGGGGGCCCGCTGGGCCAGCCCAATCAGCCACTCTGGCCTCGATGACATTCTGGAGCACCCTCTAGTCCACGTTGCCTGAACAAAAATACAAGAGGCAACAAATGAGCTCGGGTTAACAAATGCGTAGCCATGTGAAAAAGTCAAATGCTTTTTAATCTGCTGTTCAGATTTACCCAACACTCAAACCAGGAGGAATTTTTTTTATTTTCAAGTTCAAGTTCATTTATTAGGTATAGCCCTGTGAGCCATTCGGCTCTTGAATCGGGTGCAACCGCAACAAACAAAAAACATATTAAAGTGAATATGTAACTGAGTGCAAACAGAAAATCCAAGAAAAGACAGCAAAATATTGCAGAAAAAAAACTTTACCCTGCAAATATATATTACTGCACAATAAACCGGTCTTAATATAATGCAGGCAGATCTAACGGTGCATGAGCAAAGCCCCAAAGCCCCACCGCTGTACGTTCAGATCGTGCAGAGTGAATTGCGATGGCGTTGCTAACCCATAGCAACACCGCCGCTACAGACTTACGCCACGGGGTTTATTTTTGGCGCCTCAAATTTCAAATTCGGCGCCTTTGGGACGCGGGGGCTTGCCCGCGCAACGAGCACGATTACATTTTCTACAACAGACAAGGGTCCAACCAAGCCCCTACCAGGCTACAATTCGCACTTTCTAGTGCACATAAGCCGATTGGGCCAAGCGTCTCGGAGCGAGCGAGCCGACTCCGGTAGCCAATCGTAACGCTGAGACGAGCAGCGGCTGAGTCAGAGTGAACTATCTTCTTGGTTTCGATTTAAAGCTTTCGTGACTGCAGGGATTCATCTTCTTGGTTCTTTCGGTAAAGTCACGTTAACCCTACCTCCTCCCTTTGTTGCTGCTAATCCTACATAATGCACGGGCATAATATGACTTTGAGACCCCCCCCCCCCCCCTTCTTCTTGGTTCTTTCGGTAAAGTCACGTAGAAGGGAAATAATGAAATAATAAAAATGAAACAATAAAATGCAATTCTCACGACGTTTCGGCCACAACGCAAGCAGCCATCCTTCAGGTGAAGAACAGGGCTGTCGGAAAGACAGCGTCCGATTTTTTTTATTAAATAGTATTTTCATTATTTTATTATTTCCCTTCTACGTGACTTTACCGAAATAACCAAGGAGATGAATCCCTGCAGTCACGAAAGCTTTAAATCAGAGTGAACTACTTCAACTGCAATAGATTTACTCTGCTTAGGCTTGATGATCAGTGCTGCGGAATACATTTCGCAGATCAGCTGCCAATGCGGTAATTTATTATTCTCGGATTTAAATGTCCTACGTGCTAATTAACTTACACGTCCATAATAGAAGTTTTTTTTAGGTTAAATCACGTAAATGTATATTTATATAACTGCGGGGCCCAAGCCATATTTATATGTTTACGCGATCTAACCTCCATCATAGATGATGTTGGTCGCGAAAGCATACGTGTTAAACTAACTTACACGTGGTACCGATATCGGAGACCCCATTAATTTAATGCAACCATCAGCACAGAATGAAGCACGTCAATAATGATGATAATTGGCGTGGTGGTGTTAGGGTTTGTATATTAATTGCTCCAGGACGTGTTAAACAAGCCACATCACCATGCTCTTGTAAACCGTTCAGGATTACAATATTACACGCGTTATGTACCAAACAGGTCGACGCATTTATGAATGCCACAATAATTTCCAATAATCTTCCTTCTTAACGAGCGATTTAATAGTGATTTTGGTCAAGAGCTGACTATTAAGCTTGTTGTGATTGGTGGGAAAAATTCAGTGATGTTTTCACAATGTTTCTCTTATTTCAGTGGGGAGTTCATAAACGCATCATCCTATATTTTAGCCTATTCGTCTTTCAATCTGTTGGGGGTTCTTTAATTTGCAAAGAGGCTTCTTATGATGCTTTCAATCGAAATGAATAATGCTGGCGCTTACACTGCGACGATTACATCACGATAATTACATCATAAATGACGACAATGTAATCCACAAATCAATCAGGTACAAGTGATGTAAACATTGTACAATCATTTTGATTTAAAGCTTTCGTGACTGCAGGGATTCATCTTCTTGGTTTTTTCGGTAAAGTCACGTAGAAGGGAAACAATAAAATAATATAAATATAAAACAAGATAATGTTCTTTCTGTGGATTTCACACCTGATGATGATTGCTTGTGTTGCAGTCGAAACGTCGTGAGAATTTTTATTGTTTATATTTATATCATTTTATTATTTCCCTTCTACGTGACTTTACCGAAAGAACCAAGAATATGATGTAAACATTGTACAATCAACTGAGTTCATTGTAAGGTGAATAATGTTGTGTACTAAGAAGCCGACAACCCTAGTTGGATACCCGGAGAGGGATGATACCTTAAACCTGGTCTCTCAACCCCCCCCAGCCGCCCTCATTGACCCCCGTGATTAACAAACAATACTTCATGATCTACGTATGATTATTATATTATTTGTGGTTTATACACACGTAATGTAGAGTAAATGAGATATACTTTGCTGGTAATGTTTACTTTAAAACGCATGTATCGACTGTAGTTAATCACGCTACAGCATCCATGTGATAACGTTTAGCAGTATAATATAGACCAGGAGACCAACCCATTCTGCGGTACCTCACAATGAATAAGTTTGCTAAACTTTGATTATAATTATAGATTGTGTACAGTGCAAATAGCGGGCACCACGCACAGTACAACGTGTACTGTGTTAGTGTACGCACTCACTTTGTCCTTTAAGAGTTTAGCACGCAACTTATTGACCGTAAGAACGATAGTAAGTAAAACTAATTAACAAACACAGGATTATGTATATTATGTATGTACAATACACTTCAGCAGTACTACACGTGCATCGCAATGTACGAACCCAGGACATTCATCATCATTCCATAACAGTATACATCACTTAAAGTATATATTTATAAGCATTACCCCTTTAACAAGTTAACGTGAATAAGCCCACGCAAGGTTTGCTCCAAGGTAACGATACCGACTGACACATTGTAAACAAACTCGGAGCGGCTCGCAGCCGGAGCTAAATCTTCAGCAATTTTATATTTAGTTTGAAAAAAAAGAAAACGTTGTCTTACCTCGTCAGAATCACATTGTGTAAGAAAAAACAACTCGTGTTAAAAGTCCACTTTTGCTGCGGTGAATTAGTAGAACAAGATTTAAAAACATTTTCGAGACGGCGCCGCTAAAGAAACAAACCTCGGCGCCCTTTGCGCCGCTTCCGTTACATTTCAAATTCCGTATCGAGAGCGCGCGATTGGTCGAGGCGTCGTGCGCGTGAACCAATGGGATCGCACACACGCGCGCCTCCGCCACGCCCCCTTTTAGAATGTCTGTGCCACGTTGGGAGGAGAGAGAGGGGGGAGAGGTGGGTAGGGAGGGGGTGCGAGAGGAGGTGGGTAGGGGAGGGGGTGCGAGGGGAGGTGGGTAGGGAGGGGGTGGGGGGAGGGAGAGGGGGCGGGGAGGGGTGGGAGGGGGGAGGGAGGTGGGTAGGGGGAGAGAGGTGAGGTGGTTAGGGGAGGGGGTGGGTGGGAGGGAGGGGGAGGGGAGGTGGTAGGGGAGGGGGAGGGAGAGGGAGGGGGAGGGGAGGGGAGGGGGTGGGAGGGGAGGTGGATCGGGAGGGGGGTGGGAGGATGTGGGAGGGAATGGGGGAGGTCAACCACACATTTTTGTTTTTTCGGTAAAGTTACGTAGGTAAAAAATTAAGGACGCTTGTGTTGCGCCCGAAACGTCGTGATTTAATTTATTAAAAAATGTTTACCTACGTGACTTTACCGAAAAAAACCAAAGAGTATGAATCCTTGTAGTCACGAAAATTTCAAATCTAGAGGTCAACCACGTTATGTATTTTCGATTTTAAAGCTTTCGTGACTGCATGGATTCATATTCTTGGTTCTTTCGGTAAAGTCACGTAGAGGGGAAATAATAAAATAATAAAATTTTATTCTCACGACGTTTCGATTGCAACACAAGCAACATCATCAGGTGTGAAAACCCACAGCAAGAATTGTTCTTGAAAAAGTGGCGTTTTTTTTCTTGCTGTGGTTTTCACATCTGATGATGATTGCTTGGTGTTGCAATCGAAACGTCGTGAGAATTTATTGGTTTTATATTATTGTATTATTTCCCTTCCACGTTATGTATGCCGAGGATCTGGTAATTGCCGCTCACTCAGAGGAGGAGTTGGAGGCCGCTGCTGCTGAAACCTGGAGGGTGCTACTAAGAGGTGGGGCCCTTACCATCAGCCCCACCAAAACTAAGCACCTGCCCTGGGTATTTTGTACCATCGGGCAACCCACCCACCAACTCCCAATCGGTGATGGGGCAGTTGGTGGAGAGAGTGGAGAGTTTCCCATACCTGGGCAGTGTGCTCATGACCAGACTCCGGTTTGACAGCAGAGGTCTCATTCAGAATCAGTCGAGCAGCAATATATTTTCATCGGTGGCGTAACGCTGTGTGGAAGCTACCTGATCTTTCGCTCCGCAGAAGCGTCAGGTCTTCTCGGCCACGGTCATTCCATCCCTTCTCTACGCTTGCGAAACGTGGACCCCCCTAATGGAGCATCTTCGCCGGTTAGAAACATTTAGGGCTGGCCTGCCTACGATCCATCCTGGGTTTAACCAGGCTGGATTGTGAAGGAGCTCACAAATCCTAGAAAGATCTGGGCAAGTCCCATCGGTGAGCTCTTCCGGCAGGCAAGGCTGTGTTGGCTGGGTCATGTAGCCCGCATGCCCAGCCACCGCATGCCTATTCAGCTTTTGTTCGGCCGGATCAAGGGGGCTAAACGGGCGTTGCACGGGCTAGAGAAGAGATGGAGTGATGTGGTACAGGAGGACGTGGAGCTGAGTGGACTTGCCGATGACTGGTACCAGTGGTGTCAAGATCGGCCTCAGTGGAGGAGGCTCGTGAAGGACGCTACTTGGGCAAGTTGGAGGCAGTCGCCCTCCAGCAACAACGGAGGGCGGAAGCAGCGGCGCTCACAACAACGAGCGGAGAGCCGGGTGGCTAAAACACAGCGAAGTTGGCGAGTGGGGGGGCACAGGTGGTGCATCAGCCAGTCATCTCGGTCATCTCAGTCAGTCGACCCGTGGCACCTGCTGGGTCTGCCCCGTGATCTCCTGCCAGCGGGCGTTCGACACTTCACGTGGCCTCAACATGCACATGGCCTGGCACAAGCGTCGTGGTGACGTCACCGCCACTTAGTGGCGAATGGCGGTTGTTGTTTCAGGGGAGGGGAGGGAGAGGGATGGGGGAGGAGAGGGTTGGTAAGGGGGAGGTAGGAGAGGAGGGAGGAGAGAGGGTGGGAGGGAGAGAGGAGATGGAGGGAGAAGGGAGGAGACAGGGAGGGAGCAAGATCACGT